>NW_027187358.1:3211395-3279916 GCF_028583685.1 Petaurus breviceps papuanus | reverse complement strand
CTCTCTCTCTCTCTCTCTCTCTCTCTCTCTCTCTCTCTCTCTCTCTCCCCTTCTCTCTCCCTCTCCCTCTGTCTGTCTCTGTCTGTCTGTCTGTCTGTCTGTCTTTCTCTTTCTCTTTTTCCTTGACCTTAGTTGATTCAGTAGTCGAAGAGTTGAGCCTGGAGACAGGTAATCCTGAGTTCAAACTCTGATTCAGATATTTACTAGCTCTGAGACCCTTGGTAAGATACTTAACCTGTATCAGTTTTCTCAACTGCAAAATGGGACAGTAATATCACCTACCTCCCAGGGTTGTTATGAGGATAAAACAGATAATGTAAAGTACTAAGCAAAGGGTGTGGTACCTCGTAGTCACTTAATACTTATTCCCTGCCCTCTCCTCCCCCATCTATCTGACATGCTCCCCATCCTCAAGGAACCAAAAATCTAGTTGGGCTGATAGAACATAGATGTGTAAAAGAATGAAATGTTTACATCTGAATCCTGAGCATAAGTAAACAAGACAGTTTGGTGATGCAGTGGGTAGAGTGCTGAACTTGGAGTTAGCAGACCTAGGTTCAAATATTTTTTTTTTACATATACTATCTGTATCACCATGGACATGTCACTTAACTTCTATTGGCCTCAGTTTCTTCATTTATAAAATGGGAAAAAAAAATAGTACATATCCTCTAAGGTTGTTATGATAATTAAATGAGATAACATGCAAACCTTGAAGTGTTATGTTATAAAGTCAATGCCATATTCACAGTGTCCATGGCAGTTATGAATATGCTGGTGTAGTTGTGAATCACAAAATGTAACAGGCTCTTCCACATGGAAGACAGAACCAAAACAGTTATTCAAATACCAGAAAATCGAACGCCCAAACCAGAAAGTCAAATCCATCATAGCAACCTAGAAGTTGGTATACATAACCAATGCAGCAAACACCAACATTCCCAAACCTTCCCTCCATCAGGCCTTCAAAGCAAAACAGGTTCCATTAAGCAAGAATGCCTCTCTCTCACTCATGTTAGCTGCTCAGTCTTCATGCTCCTTACTCCCAGCAGTTCTGGTTTTCTCTCCTGCTCCTTCCTGCTCCATCCTTCCTGTTCTACCCTTTCAGCAAGCTCCTCTCCCCTTGGGCTCCATGTGATTACATTTGGCTTATTAAGGGGCAGAGAATATCTTCAAATTTCCATTACCATTACATATGTAAATACTTTTTATTATTATAGGAAATTTTTTTAGGGAAAACTTCCCTGGATATTTCTTCTTTTGGTGGGAGTAGTTTTACAGATGGGGGTATAGTAGGCATATATGATTAAAGTGAATAAAGCATAAATGCTATAAATAAATATAATATAAATGAATAAATAAAACAAAGAATAAAAATAAGGAGTAAATAAGTTTTATGTAGTGGTTGACTAGATAGAACAGGTAGCCCTTATCAGTTGGCAAAAGATAAGAAAAGATATTGGTGAGATAGAAGCCTGGATAGGTGGTGGAAAGCCTTGCATGATAAACAGAGGACACACTATACTGGAATCTCTGTTAGAAGGCACCTCATCTAGTATATGTCCAAAAAAGAAACCCTCTAGCCTATACCCCATATGAGAGATAATAGGAAGTTATTGTAAACACATGGGTAGGAAAGTGATGTAATAAATACAACTAAATTGCAAGATGTGTTTTCTGAAAAAGATTTCTTCTTTAAGGGAAATGCCAACTAAATTTTGAGTTCCTTAAGGGTAGGGACTCAGATTCATTTTTCTTTGTTTCTGCACAATGGTTGTGTCACACGTAGTCAATACTCAATAAATATTTGTTGATTGACTGATTAAAATGAGGTGGTTTCCCACAACTTCTTTGCTTAGGATTCAAGGGTCTCCCCCCTGACTTTGCCAGCCCTGGTACAAATTATTCCCCTCCATGCATTCTATTGTCCAGCCAAATTAAACTATATCCCTACTGTATTACTGTCTTTGTGCCTCTGTTCACACCATTCCTCAGTCTGGAATGTCCTTCTTCCAGTCTTTATCTGCTGAATCTCAACATAACCTTTAAAACACAATGCAAATATTGTCTCTTCTTGGAAACTTCCCCTGAACTCCCTGTTGGTGAGGAACTTCACCCTGGGGTCTTATATAGTACTTTGTTTTATAACCCTCTAAAGCCTTTATCATTTACATGTGTGTGCATGTGTATACACACACATACACACACAGACACATATATATTCTATAGACATATAATAATATATGATATATAATTGTATATATATGGTTATATATACATACATACATATATATCAGAGACATCAATGTTCATATCTAGTAGGCTGTATCTGTGTGTGTGAAGCTCATGAGAATGGGAGACAGGTTGTGTCTTATCAAGAATTGAGAAGACTTGACATATATCTAAATACATGTTGCATCTTTCTCCAACAGAATGTATACTGTTTGAGGACAGGGACTGTTTGATTCTATCTTTTTATGCCCAGCACCTATATGGTGGGTTTTTAATAAATATTCAGTTTATTGGTGATTATTTAAATTTTATTCTTTTTTCAGCACTTAGCACAGTGACCTTAAAATCATGGAAACTCTCTCTCTCTCTCTCTCTCTCTCTCTCTCATTCTCTCGTACTCCCTCTCTCTCCATATATATTTTATTTTAATATTATATAAACTTATATATTTTCCTTCCTTATTAAATATTTATTTTTAATGTGGCTGGGTTCATTCGTAAGTCTTTGTTCAAAAACCATTATGAGAGAAAAAGTAACTTGAGAAATATAAGTGAAGTAACTGAATGCTTTCCCCAATTACCATATTATTTTTTTCTAATTAAGACTGGTAAAAGATTCCCATCCTTCCTTTTGAAGGATGTTTCTTCCCAAATCTAGCAAATAAAATTTGACTGCCTCAAGAATTTTTCATTCTTTACCTTTAATGATTTAATTATGTTATTGTAAGACTTTATAAATTCTTTGTGATTTTAGTTGAAATGCCTCAGCTGACTTTGCCATTGTCCTAATCATTCTTTAAAAAAGCAACCCAAAACTAGACTGCTTAACTATGAAAAGGAAGCTCTCCTTGTCTAGGGTTCCATGACTCTAAGTAAGGTATAAATGATTCTTTGTGAATATAAAATGATACAGACAAGGAATATCACTAAAAGCAGAAAGAAGAGAAAATTCACATAATTAAACTTTTCATACTTCTCAGTTAGGTGGATTTTTGCACTTTATAGGAAGTTGTCATCTCTTAAAACAATGAGGAAATTCCTTAACTGTGGCATAATGGAAACAACACTGGAAAAGAAGATAGGATTTATAAAAAGTGTAAAGAGTTAGTCATCAGTGTGGGGAAATCCATGTATGGGAAATCCCTCCATCAATCCCTGAATTTGGCAACACATCTAAGACATAGTAGATGAATCCTAAGAAGTTCCTTGGAGAACAAAGAGGTTGTGACTTGGTTAGGGTCATAGAACTAGTAAGTGGGGGCGGCCAGGTAGCACAGAGAGTAAGAGCACCAGCTCCAGTGTTGGGATGATCTGGGGATCGAATCCCGGGCTCAGACACTTAGCACCCACCCAGAAACACCTGGCCATGTAACCTTGAGCAAGTTACTTAACCCCAATTGCTTAGGGGTGGCCAGGTGGCTCAGCGAGTAAGAGCACCGGCTCCAGTGTCGGGATGACCTGGGGATCAAATCTGGGCTCAGATACTCAGCACCACACCCAGAAATAACTGGCCATGTAACCTTGAGCAAGTTACTTAACCCCGATTGCTTTAAAAAAAAAAAGAACTAGTAAGTGAGTTTTAAACTCAGGTCTTCCTGATTCCAAACCCCAAATTCTATCCATTATACTATATGCTTTTTATCCATTGAGATACTTGGATTCAAACCTACTTACTACTTTTGTGACTTCTATTTCCTCATTAGCAAAATGATGGGCAACTTAAACTGAATGATGTTTAAAGTATTTTCCAACTCTAATATTCTATGATCCTACTTAAGGCTCTTTTAATAATTAGCTGGGTAGGTTTTCCTAAATTATTTAGCTTCTCTGGGTGTTCATTTGTGAGACAAGGGAATGGGATCTGATTTATAAAATCCACTGACATTCTGTAACTCTATGATTTTATTATACCAAGAAAAAAAACCCAATTATTTTATCACTTGAAGTACACCAATTAACTGATCTTGCCAGAAATCTGTCTATAATAATGTCAATTAACCTATTTATCTCTGAAGTTTTAACTTTGATTATAGCTAGCCATGTGCAAATACTAACACCTCGAATCCCAAATAAAGAATTAGAAAAATTCTAAAAAGACACCATTACCAAATGCTTGTTTTCAACCCTGATTCTGTAGAATAATCAACTTTCTCTTTAAACACCTGTTCTTTGTAAGTATATCTGGTGTGATGCCAGGAGCAATTAGAAACTGAGAATTTCCTGCATCTGTTTCTTGATTTGCCAAAACCTGAAGCAATATCTGTTATTTTTCCAACATTTTATTAAAGACATTTCTGCAATAAAAATAGGAAGATGATTTGGGAAGGGGCAAGTTAGGAGTCAGTATAATGTTGTTATGAGCACCCCTTCTTTAAAAGAGGAAATGAGTACAATTTGAGGGAAGCATTTTACAAAACATTTTTTTTTCATGTATCTATCTGCTTTTGCTCTACCCCACCCCAATAAGGCCTGCAAGCACAGAGACTAACAAGGGCAAAAAGCCTAGACAAAGACAACCTTTGGTTTCAAGCCTTTAGCCAAGCAATAGAAAGCCTCTTCCAGTGGGCACCCTCACCTGGTATAGATGCTCAACACAGTCATCATAACTCACATTATTGCCCACAATGAGATACCAGCTGTAGAGAAAATCTCAGGCTCTGTTTCCAGTCCAGCATCTCTTTGGGCAGCTGTTCCTTCTTCATTGGGAAGCTATGGGGATCTAATTGCTCCCTCTATCCAGGTGCCTGCCAAGTATTACTTTCTCTTTCCCTCTTCCTTGGTCTTTAGTTGCTGCCTGGAGTCTCCATCTCCCTTGGGTGGTCTACAAAGTCCTACTTGCACCAGAAATATCTTTCCTTCTTCTGCCTAGGTCTAGGACACTTCCCTGATTTACTCGAGTGATTTGACCCCTCAGTTCTTGTATCCCTGATGGGATTTCAACCCTGGAATTAGTTCCCTTCTTTTTTCTTTTTTTTGTTATTGGAGGGCAATTGGGGTTAAGTGACTTGCCCAAAGTCACATGGCTAGTTTTTGTGTTAAGTGTCTGAGGCTGGATTTGAACTCAGGTCCTTCTGACTCCAGGGCTAGTGCTCTATTCACTGTGCCACCTAGCTGCCCTCCTTTCTTTTTTAAGAGTCCAAAAGAAGTGTCCCACTCATGTGGAGTTTATGTGGAAGTTAAGGGTTGGTTTCTCTTGGTGTATACCAACTGTATATGGCAGCAGCTATAATGGTCAAACTATTAGATAAAAGATACAAAGACTACATACAATATATTCTCCATCTTGGAGTTTACCCTTGTTTGATTTTATCCCCATATTCCTTTAAAAATTTCAGGTACCTGTGACATATATGCATATCTATATCTATATCTATATAGATCTATATATCTTTTTCACGAACACCAACTTAAAACTTTCTGTGCCTGAATAGATGACCTTTATGTGCTTCTATGATCAAAATATTCATAACTCTGAAGCAAATCTGGCAAGGAGCTTCTCTGGACTTACCAAAACTGATTCTTGGATAAAACCTGCAGGATTTTGTCGCCCAGCTTGTGCTTCCTAGCTGTGGTACTTTGGGAAAAAATCATCTAATCTCCCAGTGTCAGACATCTCATCTGTAAAATATGCTTAACAATTGCATCTACTCACAGAATTGTTGTGAGTAGATATCAAATAATGTAAACTCTTCAGCTTGCCATGTAAAGCCCTTCACAGTCTGACTTCAGGCTACCTTTCCAGGGTTATGGTACATTCTTCCCCTTCACCCTTCTAGCCAGGATGGATATCTTGAAGTGATATAATAATCACAAGTGAATTAATTTATAAAACCGTGGCAGTATGAGAACTAGATTTGGAATAAAACAAACAAACAAAACCACCCTGGGTTCAGATTCTGGCTCTATCTTTCTATTACTGTGAGATTGAGAAAGCTACCTCTTCTGGTCTCCGTTTCTTAATTTGTAGTGTTAACTGGTATCCTAAAAATGAAGGTCTGGGTATAATCTTGGCACTTCCCCATAAACACACTGTTTTGGCTCATGCCCCTCTTATACTTTTCTCTGGAAACAGTAGAGTTTAATTTATATTCAAGTTTCCACAAAAAAAGGGAAAAAGATTGCTCACCTCCCATGAAAGCACCAAGAATAATGAAATATTGAAGATAGGAGGGCTTTATCTAAAGGGAAAAAAACCACAGAAACTTTATACCCGAGTCCATACAAAATAAAGATACTTTCCATTCTCTTTCTAGTGAACTTGTGTCTCTTGTGGGATTGATGCAATCTTCCACACTGTACTTTTTGTAGGTTATACTGTATTTCTACTTACCTACTCTTCCCTAGTTCATGGAAAGTACTTAGTGTCTCTAGAAAATTGACTTCTTTTACTAGACCTGAGCATTCTGTATAACTCGGTAACAAGAAGGATGCATTTTGGGTTTCTTTTCCCTATTATGGCTCTGTGTCCTGTTATACCTTATGCACAGTTCCTTCTTTTGGAATGAAATCTTTTTCTTAGTAGACTTGGACTACAATTTCTCCTGCTTGGTTCAGATAACATTCATCAACTCCTCTTTGAGTGCAGGAGACTAGATCTGGGAATAATTCCTCTGTCATTCTGTCAATGCCTTGAACAGATGCTATCTGTGACTATGTGGGTACTCCTCTGTTGGAGCCTAGTCATTCCTTAGAAGAACCAGGTTGATATTCAGATTTCTTTCCAGGAATTGATGACTCCTATCAACATCTTTTATTTCTATCTTGTTTTCTTACTCCCTCTGGCTTTTTTTTTAAAGGAAAAGTCTGAGGATGTGGCCCAGGAATATGAGCATCAATCAAACTGCTATTAATCACCTTGATGATCATCTCATTGTTGATATAAGTCACCACATATAGATGTCATCATCAATAAACTTTGAATGACATTAAAATGCCCAGAGCATGGCAGGGTAACATATTATGAAGGAATTAAGCTTGTAGAGGAAATTTCACAGCTTACTAATATGAACCATATACCATTAACAGTTCCTTTGGAAATAAAGGAAGCAAATAATTCAAAGGAAAGCAACCCTTCCTGGTTTCCATGCTGCAAAGATGGCCATTACCATTTTCCTGGTAAGATTTGATGAACTCCATATTATCTGTTGTATGAACTTGGCCTGGAATGGCCTTCAATACCAATATAAAGAATTCTCTGCAAATACTTCTATTTAGTGTCTTACTATTTCTTTATGTTATCACTTATGAATAGCATTTAAAGCTGAATTCTACCCCTCCCCTAAAACATGACTCCAAAGCGACCCTAGATTAGCTAGTCAGCTTATCTTTGTTCAATCTTTCTGGTCATTCTATCCCTCTGGCACTACATCTTCATAGTTTTTTCATCTAGGCTTTTGAATTGTGCTTCTAGTTTCTTATTAGCTTCCTAGTAGGGTAGCAGATCTCCTAGTACTCAGGGACTCTCTCAAATTCTATCAAAATTAGGATCTGTAATCCTATTTTTTGGGTACAGGTACTTTTATGAAATAGATTTGTCAGTCTTCACAGAGAAAACACAGAATAGGCTATTGATAAAGGGGGTCCTTTAATCTCAGCTTTTTATAGTACTTTATAATGCTAGGCCCAGCCAAATGAAGCTATAATATCACTCAAATTATAATTGCTACTTGAAAGAAATAATTTTATAGCCCTGTGTTAGGTCTGAAGAAAATAAAAATGCTAAAAAACAGAAATCCTTACCACTTTAATGATATTACATATCTATCAGTAGCAACTCAAGCAAGATCAAATAGGCTGATTGCCAGCTGCTATTATCCAATTTTATAAGATACTTCATCTCATTGGTGTATGTTATCGCCACTGATATGGAGAGCAAACTTTACCTAGCTTAGTTTTTATCATTTGTTGTAGCTGACTAATTTTGGTGACTCCAAAATTACTTTTTATTTTTGTTATATATTTTACAAACAGCCTCAGACACTAGTTGTGTGATACTGGGCAAGTCCACTTAACCCTTTTTGCCTCAGTTTCCTCATCTATAAAATGAGCTGGAGAAGGAAATGGTAAACCACTCTAGTATATTTACTAAGAAAACCTCTAGTGGGTTCATGAAGAGTCAGACATGATTGAAATTATTGAACAACAAAAATATGGATATACTGATAAGGCCTTCGTTCTCAAATCATCCAGCTCATGCCTTTAGGCCTGATGTTGGGGTCAGGCAATTCTTCTTCAACTCAATTCTAGTTTCAAACTAAAACTTTCAAAGGAGGGAAAAAACACTTCCAATTGGAGGAATTAAGGTAAATTTATACTTGTTGTCTCCTTCTACAGAAAGTAAATACCATGAGCCCAGGGGCATCTTCACTCAGTCTTTGTATCCCCAAGCACCAAGCATGGAGGTTGGCACCTAGTAGGCCTAACAGATACTTATTGATTGTTTGAGGTAATAACTGAGTTAAATAAACCTTGAAGGATGATTTCTCCTTTTGAAGATCATTAATTCATTGTCATTTGCATACAGAAGGCGTGCATATATATGTGCATGTATATGCATATATGCAGATGTATATGTATGTGTGCGTGTGTTTTTCTTCTCCATAAAATGAGAGTTAGACTAAATGACCTTTAAGACACCTTCTCTGTGCTTATGCATGAATAACACAAATTCTGCTTGAGCAATTTTCTTACCCTTGGCTTCTTGCAGGACTTTATTATCAAATGTCTCTTCTTTAGGTACTTTCTATCCTCCTGCACAAATTCCCTGGAGTGGTCACTTAACACTCTCCAGCATTTTCTAGCTGACTTGCCTCTGATCAGCCAAGGTACCCCTGGCTTCCCTTGCAGCATTTTCATCTCCATCAAATCAGCAACTTTGAGCTAATCAGATTCTCTCCATCTCTGACTCCAACTTGATGCCTGGCTCACTTTCACATTTTTTACTTGCATTATTCTCTTGCAAGTCAATCATTCTTAAATTAGCATGCTGAAGTCCCCATTTACATACAGATGAGATCACCTTTTGGTCTATAGTAAAAAAATCAGGATACAATATAACTTGGTATAAATTGTAGTTGTTGGGGGGGCCTTGCTTTTCTTCAGAAAATGGAGAGCAGGACTTGTATATGATTGATAGGAAGAGAGATGGGGGAAAATAAAGGTACAGAAAAGGAAAAAAAGCTTCATCAGAATGCTTTTTTGTCCTGTCTCTATTATCTATATTAATAGATTTAGCTGACTGGTCAGAGTTCTCTTTGGACCACTGCTAGAGGATGTACAAACCCAGGAGCACTGAAACATTGGTTTCACTGACATTTTACTTCTGTCTTCATTTTTTCTATGTATGTCCTGTCTACTTATCTAATCAAATCAAATATTCACTCAGGGAACATGCACACAATTCTTCATATCCCACCTCTTTCAGGGGCACATTGCATGTACTCAGTAAACATTTGTTGAATGAATAAAAGTTGGAAAGGGATAGAGTTTGCCCATCTAAATTAATTCAATGAAACTTCTCAGATGAAAGACAGGAAGCATGCATTATAGTTATCTGTACCCCTATTCCCCAGGACTCAGTAAGGTGATGAGTACAAAAATGATGCTGTATAGATCCTTGTTGACAGTTAGAGGGCCACATATAACCTCCATTTTTCCAGCACCCAAGTAAATAGGAATATGGGAGTCTGGGCAGGTTAAGTTTGTGTGAGTTTCAATAAGGCTAAAGAGGACTTCAACCTTGGTGAAAGTCACAATAGTGAAAGAAGGGCAATAAGAAGTTGAATATTGCTATGAAGGAAATTCTAGACTAAGGAAATTATGCTAATAAGATACAACACAGTATATGGAAAAGGGAAATGTATCTGAAGTCAGAGGACCTAGATTTGAATCTTGGCTTTGCTACTTGCTAACTGTGAGACCTTGGACAGGTCAAGTGACTTTTATGAGTTTCAGTTTCCTCCTATATAAAATAAGTTGGTTGGCTCAGATGGCCTCTGAGTTTACTTCCAACTTTGGGTCTATCACTCTTTTACTCTACATGTGGATTACTCTCACTGTCATAAAATTTAGTTATACAGAATCTCTCTTAAAGGGAACATTCATTCTTAGCATCAACATGATGAGAGGTAAAAAAAAAAATATAAGTAACACAGGGTTGAGTTTCAAGACCTCAGAAAGTGGAGTTTGTATAACAACTCTCATTAACTACAAAGAAATGTAATGTCAAAGACAAAATAACCCATCTAGAAATTTCTGTAGAGATTAGCAAATCAAAGAGAAGTGGTAAAGAGCCTGCCTTGTGTTCTCCAACACAGAAAGTTGTCAGGGAGAGTGCTGGAGGGAGGCATCTTCCCCCTCCTCCTCCAAGTCTAAAAGGACAAAATCATATTTTCCCCTGACTTAGTAATATGACTTTAGGGGAGTCTTGCCAAATCTAAAATCTCCCCACCTGCTTGCTGGTGTCTGAATTTTTTCTAGCAAGGGAATAAAAGCCTTGTATTCCAAAATTAGAAATGAAGGAATAAAAATGCAAATGCCCAGTTGAGAACACATATCCTTTTCAAACTCATTCCCACTTAAGTACAATTTATTGATTAATCAATAAGTAGAAATGACTGATATCTGATTCTTTGCAGTGAAGGGACCAAGGTCAGGAGAGTATAGGGGATCTGGAAACTGATAGTGGCCACCTCTCAATAGAAGAAGGGCAAAGAAAGAAAGACTGGGGAGATTTAATAAATTGCACAATTATGTGTAGAGATGACCATTCATATAAGGTGAGTGGAGCTGTTTCTATTGTCTGCGGGCGCTCTATATCTCATAATGTAAAGGTTAAATTGTCATTGAATAACCTGATATTTGTCACCACTGTTGTGAGTGAATGATCAAGTTTTGGTGTTTTAACAGTCTACTTGTTTTTTAGGAGCTTTGTGCCTTGGAGAATAAGGGCAACATGAAGGTATATGAATTTCTACTGCAGATTCATTAGAGGTTTCATGGGAGCTACTAAAGGAATAGCAAAATCGGGGTTTCACTGGAGTTTTCCCTCTTTTAGATCCCACTCCAGTGTGGGGGAAGTACTAACAGATAGCTAAATTGCCAGGAGACAAATAATATGAAAGGAAAGTAGAGAAAAACAAGGGTTGTGTAAAACCCAAGTGATTCATCAGTCCCTTGACAAACAAAATTTGGCACAAAAGTCTTTCAAATGCAAATTTCAAATGTTTAACAAAAACATAAGGCTACATGCTCTAAAAAAAATGCTAACTGTTATGTGGTCTCACTGACCTTCTTCTGAAGGTGACTGACAGAAATCCACCATGAGAAACTTAATATTTGGTAAGACTTCCTTACTTTTCTTTCTGAAAGAGATTTGAGAATCCCCACAGTCTTAAAGCAACAGAGAGTCCCCTTTCCGGTTTATATAGTGGAAAGTCATTCTTACCAGTTTTTCTTACAGAAGACAGACTTTCCTCCTGATTCAGGTGTGGACCAGGCACACAGATCCTCCTAACCATTTATTCTTAGAGAAGAGAATTGTATCACCCAATGTTAAAAACACTGTGGTTTATTTGGTTTATGTCATTCCTTTCAACAGTATAATGTATTTCTTTCTAGCATATTTTTTAATGAAAATACTGGTCTGTGTACATAATAATAGAAAAATATAACTTCTTAAAAATCACATCAATAACATTTTAGAGAGAAAGCTGCCCACATGCATTATTGTATCCTATAATCTAGTTCAATAAAATAAAGTCCACTGATCTTGGCAGAAAGGAGAAATAATTTACTTTGTTCTCTCTAAACAAATGTTATTCTTTATTATATCCTCAGGAACTATATTCTCCAAAGGGGAGAAAAAAGTTTATTTTATATTTTTGAAATTTCTCATTGCCAATTTTCCTGGTAAAAAGATTAATAAATATATGAGGAAAAGCTACAAGAATCCTGATATTTATTACTGATGGAGTATATTAAACATTTCAAATTGATACACTAGCTGAGAGGGGCAGAATAATTGTGGTTGGTAAGGTAAGTCAAGAGTTAGAAAAAAAGTCTCAAGATTTGTGTTACCTCATCTATGTTTTGGAGTCTGGTCTTAAAGCACTTTAGGCCTTGAATCTTTACATAGATTATAAACTCCCTGAGGGTAATTGCTGTTTTTCTTTTCTTTCTTTCTTTTTTTTTTTTTTTGTGTACCCAGAACCTAGCAGAATATAATAGACATTTAATAAATGCTTACTTTTTTGGATTGGATTAGTTAGTGGTCCAGGGTTGACCAAGTCTTAGAATAATTGGTTCATGACAAATATATGATAACTGATTGCAATCAGAAAGTCAAGCAAATAATATAAAATGTGAAGCATCTTTTTCCAGTAGGGGAGGCTGCTAGGGAAGCAAAATAAAATAAGAAGTTTACTTGGAATGAATAAGGGACTAGAATTAATATTGAAATGATGTGACTAACAGATCTTTGTCTCCCTTCCTTCTGGCCAACATACTGCCCAAACATTTTTATGGTGGTCGATAACAATAGCAGTGGTGGCAGACAGAGGATCCATGTGGCTCTTGCAGGGTCTCTTTCTTTAAAATTTTTTTTTTCTTAATAGCATTTTTTCCAATTACATGTGAAGATAATTTTCAACATTCAGTTTTGTAAGATTTTGAAATCCAAATTTTTCTCCCTCCCTTCTCTCCCTTCTCCCCAAGACAGCAAACAATCTGATACAGGTTATACATGTGCAGTCATGTTAAACATATTTCCCCATTAGTCATGTTATGAACAAAGAATCAGAACAAAAGGGGAAAAGCATGAACTCTTTCTTGATCCCTCAGTTAGAAATTATTTTATACTAATTTGTATTCTTTTTTTTTTAAAGCAATCAAGGTTAAGTAACTTGCTCAAGGTTACACAGCCAGTTATTTCTGGGTGTGGTGCTGAGTATCTGAGCCCAGATTTGATCCCCAGGTCATCCCGACACTGGAGCCAGTGCTCTTACTTGCTGAGCCACCTGGCTGCCCAATTTTTATTCTTTATATTTATTTGTGGCCATGTTGAAGCTACCCTAATAGGACAGAAACACCTCCAACACTTTAAAAAAATTATCTTTGTATCTCTCATACCTAGCATAGTTCTTTGAACATAGTAGGTGCTTAATGAATATTTATTGACTTGAAATGGAAAGTAGAACAGTCTCAGTTTTCACCAATGGCAATGATACAGCCAGGATAGTAGTGAGACAAGGAAATTTTCAAGCCCAATCCCTGAGAGGTACTAGGATTGAGATTCTACACTTTTAGGTAGTTTGAGAAGGGAGGTGGGTACAGTGCTATTATCATTATTATTTTTATTATCATTTTTTTTAGAATTAAGATCTTTTATAGGCTTATAGCTATCACCTCCAATGCTGCTTTACAGGAAGTGAGATCATTTTTGGAGTTCTGTCTAATTGTAAAGAGACATGAGTGAGGCCTTGTCAACCTACATATGCAGAAGGCAAATAGCCCTTGTTCTGGGATCATAATTTACCTCTGGCATCTCCTACTTTCTGGTGCTGCTTTTAACCTTTGATATTGTTTGGACTCAGTACCTTGACTAGTAGACCTAGACTAGCTACTAGACTTTCTGCCTAGGTATACTTCTGCATCGGCTCCCCACTGGCTCAATCAATCTTGAATTACTGCTCTCTGACCTCTAGGATATTATAAATTTACTATAAGATGATCTTTTCCAAGGTCTGTCAGAACAGTGTTAATAGCAAATATCCTGGGAGTCTAGTGGGAAAAATAAGTAGGCCAAAACAAACAAACAGAGTTGGAGACCTGGGATTAAAGCCTGGCTAAACTACTTAGGAACATGTGTGACATTGCATAAGTGATTTCGTGTTGGACTCTTTAACTTCAAATGTCCCTTCTAGCTCAAAAATCTACTGTCCTACAATCTTTGGCCTATGAACGTGTTTCCCCCATTATATTTTTTCCTGTAACAGAATGAGATGTTATTGGATTTAACTTATGCTTCAGATAAAAAAAAAAAAACTTTAATGCATTATCATTAAAAAAACAAAGAAGGCAATAAAAAGAAACAAATATTAAATAATTATTGAACAAATGGTTCTGTCTTAATGGATGAAGAAGAGTTAGAAATGGAAAAGTAAAACACCTCTATCTAAATAGAAATGTTTTCCTAACTATGGCTGTCATAACTAATCCAGTAACGGGAGACTCATTCACAAATGCTTGATTAAACTTTGTCCGTTATTATAGTGACTATATAGTCTGATGAACTAACTCAGAGCTGGACAATAAGCATTAGTCTGCATTGTTAAAATGAAAGAAAGAAGGAAGCAATTTCTGATTGATACTTTCCTTCCCAGATTTTTGCATTGTAGATCAAAATTCAGGTCAGTGTTTGGAGAAGAACAAGACAGTACTTAAAAGTAATCCATCATTTCAGAAACTTAAGATTTTTTTAAAGGGAAGTTTGTGTTCTGGGGTCTTAATCTGCAGAGAATTCCTGGTGAGGAGATTCCCCATATTAATGAAGATCAGCAACTCTCCTGAAATTTATAGTCTTAGCAAGGAGCCATGTATATAGGAAAGTTAAGTGAAGTACCCAAAGCCATACAGTCATTATGTGTCACAGGCAAGATTTGAACCTAAGCCTTCCTGACTCTGTCTGCCTCTTTATATACCATTTCATGCTTCTTCTCTATGCATCTGTGAAAATCAAAAGAATAATCCTATTAATAATGAATTATTACTTCATTCCCACTATTAAAAGTGACAAGGAATGGTCAAATTTTTCCTCCAGGAAGGTACAAACAGTCTTAGCTTTGAAACTCATGTGACTAAAGGGGTAAGCCTCTCTTGGATGTCATAAATAAATAACATGCAGGAGACTGCGTTGACTAGAAGTCTCACACCTTATAAATCAATGTGTAACTTGCCTAAAGGAAGGAATAAATTCTGGGAAATCAATCAAGGTTTGGTTACTGAGAAAAAGGAGTAAATGAAACCCTAACTTCAGTGATTGAAATTAATGAAACAAGCCCTTACCATAAGAGATCATGATTAAATTGCTTTCTTATGTGGTTAAAACCATCTTCAGACCTTTGTCAATAAATCATATGTGGTGCTGGAAAATTTTACATTAGGCCATTATGTTCAGAGGAAGCATGTTCTATGTAGTTGTGCATAAACAGAAATGTCTATGTATGAATGTAAGCCAGGTTTTCAGGGAGGTTGCTTTCCACCTATGCAATTTCTTGGACTTTTTTTAGGAGTCAGACAAAAGCAGGAAATGCAGGGACTAAGAGACAAATTGCCTAGAACTGTGGTTGTAAAGTCAGTCAATCTGTTCAAAAACATTTCATTAATACCAGGTACTGGGCTAAGCACTGGGGACACAAAGAAAGACAAGTCTTGCTCAAAAAGGATTCATGGTCTAATGGAAGAGTGAACCTTTAAACAACAACAATACAAAAAAGATACAGACTGGAGAAATTGGAAATAATTAATGGAGGGAAGACAGTAGAGTTAAGAGGAGCAGGAAAAGCTTCTTGTAGTAAGTAAGCTTTTTCTGGAACTTGAAGAAAGACAAGAAATCCAGGGGGCAGAGGTGAGAAAGGAGAGCATTCTGGTCATGGGGAACAGCCAGTGAGAATGCCCTGAGTTGGGAAATGAAGTGTCTTGTTTGAAGTTGGTGTCTCTGGATCAGAGAAGCCATTGGGGAGGGTGGTGGGTAGGGTGTAAGAAGACTGAAAAGGTTGGGTGGGCAGGTTACAAAGGGATAGGATTTTATATTTGATCCTGGTGGTGATAGGGAGAGGCTACTCTTTACTGAGCAAACAGGGAGGGACATGGTTAGACCTGCACTTTAGTAAGGTCTCTGTGATAGTTGAATGGAAGATGGTCTATCATGGGAAGAAACTTAGGGTAAGCAGACCCACCAGCAGGCTATTGCAATTATCCAGGTGTGAAGTGATTAGAGAATGTGACAGGTTGGTGGCAGTGCTAGAAGAGATGGAGATCTAGGAAAGAGATGTTAAGGAACCAAAATCAATAGGCCTTAACGAGAAGGAAGCCAGGAAAGCCATGGGTATAGATGAAGGGAGAGAATATTCTAGGTATGGGAGACTGGCAATAAAAATGCCCAGTAAGTTAAAGCCCATAATGAGTCTTCTGCCTCTCTGTGTCTCCATGTGGAAGTTAACAAAATAGAAATGAATCCACATCCATTTTGTTTTAGTCCAAAGTGGCAGAGACACTTGTTTACTCTCTCTCCAGAGTAATAAGGAAATAGGTAATCAGATGAGAGAAGGTGATAAACAGGTGACTGGCTGGAGTATTTACATGGTGATCAATTAATATGCAACTTATTATTGCCTCATATCCTCATGTTCTGAGTTTTTCCACCTTTTTACTAATTAAGATTTTTGACGGCAACTGATAGACTATAATATGGATTCCCTGATATTTCAAAATCCTACTGAGCTTGCAAATGCCATATTATCTCTAGTGCCTGTTGGTGTTTGAGAAGCAAAGTAACTCTTGGAACTGGAGGGGAGGAAAAGAGAAAGCTACTTTGAATTCCTTCATTTCTAGCACAGAATTTTCAACAAAGCTTAAACTGATCTAGGCAATTGTTTATGCAGGCATTTAAGTTCTAGTCAATAAACATTTATTAAATGTCTTTTGATGTGCCTGGCACTGTGCAACATTATGGTTACAAAGAAAGGAGAAATGTAAATTGCAGTCCCTGCTCTTAAGTTCAAGGTCTAAGGTAATGTTAATGGGATAGAAGATCTTCCCCACCCATTAAGAGGTCTCATGTGAAGTCAATTAAGGGAAGCTTGCTCAGGGGAGGCTTGCTTGTAGGAAGACTTTCACATCTTTTGCTAATTTTTAATTAGGCACTGAGCTGTGAGAGTTGTGATGCCTTCTGACTGATAAATGTACTCTGAGCTGGTATTTTGCTTTGGAGGCTCGCTTATGAGAAGGGTGTTGTGATTCTCTGGTCAAGATTCTGAGCGGTCATATGTTCAAAGCTCCTCAATTGCTCAGATGTAAAGGCTCTCTCCATCCACGGACACACACACACACACACACACACACTCATAGTGAATAGCTGATTCAGGCAGTCAGAATCCTGTTTGCTGGTCTTTATTTCTCTGCTTGTATTTTCTCTGAAGTTCAGGGTGCTGACTTTTCCCCTGAACTAGTGAATGCCATTTAAAAATATTGTTGATCCCTTAAACAGCCATCTTTCCCAGTAAAGCAGATCTAAGAACCTGTATCATCTCGGGTATGCCAGTGTGATTGTTGCCACAGGGGAGATAACATCAGATAGCTATGTACAAACAAGTTGTATACAGAACAAATTGGAAACAATCAACTGAAGAAAGGCACTAGGATTAAGAGGGGTTGGGAAAGACTTCCTGTAGAAGGTGGGATTTTAGATGAAATTTGAAGGAAGCCAGGAAGGCCAGGAGATGGAGATGAGGAAGGAAAACATACTGGTCATGGGGGAAAGTCAATAAAAATGCCAATCAGTAGATGCAGTGTTTTGTTTGATAAATAGCAAAGAGGCCAGTGTCACTGGATCTTTGAACATGTGGGAAGGAGGGTGACCTCTAAGGTATAAAGGTATAAGAATGAAAGTTTACAGGGGGACACAAGTTCCATTGAGAAGTAGCTGGAAGGACAAAAATGTTGGATTTGGGATCAGAATGCAGAGGGTCAAACCCTAGCTTGATACTTATGTGATCATGGGCAATCTCTCTGAGCCTCAATTTCCTCATCTGTAAAATAAAGGAGTTGGACCAAATGGCTTTGGACATCCATTCTTGCTCTAGTTCTTATGATCCAGTTTGACTAGAATCATAAACATTTAGGAGTGGGAGGGATCTTAGTGGTCACAGAGATTGTTTATTAAAAATCAAATTCCAGTTTATTATTAGAAATAGTATTTCTGGATCGGCTAGGTGGCGCAGTAAATAGAGCACCAGCCCTGGAGTCAGGAGGACCAGAGTTCAAATCCATCCTCAGACACAACACAAAAACTAGTCGTGTGACCTTGGGCAAGTTGCTTAACCCCAATTGCCCTCCAAAAAGAAAAAAAAAGAAAAGAAATAGTATTTCTTTCACTTTATAGCACTCATCTACTTATATCACTATCATGTAAATTTTTTACAAAGATTTGTTAATTTGACGAGAGACTTATATGAACAAAAGGACTGCATAATGTACCTTAGAAGACTGAGATCCCTGATCTAAATCCCATTTTACAGTTGAAGAAAATGAGGCCTAGATAAGAAGTCCTTCTTTGAAAGCAGGAATGCTTTTTATGTGTATTTTTAACATAACCCATACAAAGACTAAAGCAAACTTAAATGTCATACTTATGGCTAATTGAGGTGATTACAATAATGGGATTTATATATCCCATCATTGTTTCCAGCTCTTTAGAAGTGATTGGCAATGAACCCAGTCATTGAGAAATCAGGCTTTTCTTTCTTGAGCTATTCAGTGCTTATGAGAGCTGGGAGGCTAATTGGAAAGCAAAGAGCATATAATGTTGAGTCAGCTGTAAATGATGATCTCTACATTATGACTCTTACCCCATGATTCTCTTCCTTGAATTTCTATCTACCTTAAAGAAATGGAAGATAATTCCAAGTGGGCACATTCAGATAATATTGAATATGGGGTTCACTAATAGGTAATAGCTAATAAATTACAAATGTATCTTTGGTGATATACCCATTTAGTTGGATAAACTCGTAGAAACATTTTTCAATTCAATTCAATAAGAATTACATACCTATTATATATTGAATACTGTGCTAATTATTGGGGACACAAAGACAGAGAAAGTTAATAGTACCTGTCCTCAAAGAGCTTACATTCTACTGTGTGATGGCAATAGATCATAGAAGTAAATATAACACTTCTCCTAAAAGATCTTGAAGATACAAGAATAAGTCATTTATTTTTTTTTTTTAATTTCTGCAGATTATTTTGGGCTGCCTTAATACCTCATCATGTTGTAGAAGGAACTCTGGATTCTTAAAGGCTATGCTAGTGGAATACTTTGGTAAGTACAACAATTTGAAAAGTTTTGAGCATAGGCTTGCTGGCAGACTGGCTGAGGATCTGCCTCACTAGGTAGGGAGAGTATTCTCCATTAAGGCCAACTCAATAAAAGTATCCACTAATGTATGTAATTGGGGTCATCATCCTTTGGCATGGGGTGATTTGTCATCAATCAGTGACATCATAGGTTACTTTAGTATTAAATTATATTCAGGTTCAATAGTTTAGAATAGGGGTGGGCAACCTGCAGCTGAACAGGTCACATGTGACCTCCTTGTCCTTTGGTGTGGTCTTTTGACTGAGTCCAAGTTTTATAGAACAAATCCTTTTATTATGGGGATTTGTTCTGTGATGTTTGGATTCAAAGGACCTCACCTGAAGACCTAGAGGGCCATATGTGGCCTCTGAGCCGCAGGTTCCCTACCCCTGGTTTAGAATGTGTAAACAATATCATTTGGTGATTTAAGCCTTTTGGATCATCTGCAACCTTTTTTTTTTTTGGTAATAAATAAACAATAAGCACAATGAAATCTTACATTCCCTATAGCTTTCAAATAATTATGAGATGGTACAAATGTGGTCCATTGTTGAATATAATTTTAAAGCCTTTTTCTTCCGTACTAATAGGGACCAAAATACTCCTAATGACCTACAGTGACCTATTAATAGGTAATTAAAAATAAATTATTTATGTATATATATATATGTTTATATAAAACAAACATGTTGTATAGATGGAAAAGTCAGTTAATTAGTATTTATGAAGCACTTACTATATAAATTGGTCTCAGTCTCAGTCACCTTATTTTTTTCTCTATCAATAAGCCTTGAGGATTTTTCCATGCCTTTGGGATCTTCTTTTCCTTTAGAAACCTAGTAAATAAGTTCCTCAGTTTCCTTCCTCACTATTGTATCATTTCTATCCTTTTACCCAGCAGTATCACCACTAGGTCTGTATCCCAAAGAGAATAAAAAAGGGAAAAGGACCAATATATTAAAAAAATATTTATAGCAGCTCTTTTTGTGGTGACAAAGAAAGGGAAATTGAAGGAATGTCCATCAATTGGGGAATGGTCAAACAAGTTTTTTCATATTATTGTGATGTAATATTATTGAGTTATAAGAAATGAAAAGCAGGATGCTTTCAGAAAAATCTGAAAAGACTTACATGAACTGATGCAAGGTGAAGTGAGCAGAGTCAAGAAAACATTGTACACAGTAACAGCAATATGGTACAATGATCAACTGTGAATGATTGAGTTATTCTCAGTAATACAACCATCTAAGAATTCTGAAGGACTCATGATGAAAAATGCAATCCACCCCCAGGGAAAGAACTGATGAAGTCTGAAAGCAGATCAAAGCATTTTGAACTTTGTTTTTACCTTTTTAAATTTGTATTTTCTTTTACAACATGACTAATATGGAAATATATTTTGCATGACTGCATATGTATAAGCCACATCAAATTTCTTGCCTTCTCAATGAAGAGGGAGGAAGAGAATTTGGAACACAAAAATAAGAAAAAGGCAAATATTAAAAAAAAAAAATTAGTTTGTGAGTACTTTTAAAAAATGTTTAAAAAAATTTTTTTTGATTAATACTATTTTATTTTTCCCCTAGTTACATGCCAAAAAAATTTTAACATTCATTTTTACAAGATTTTGAGCTTTGGGGTGGCCAGGTAGCACAGTGAGTAAGAGCGCCAGCCTCAGAGTCGGGAGACCTGGGATCGGTTTCAGCTTCAGATACTTCACCCCCCTCCCCCCCCCCCCCCCCCACACAAACTGGCTATGTAACCTTGAGCAAGTTACTTAACCCCAATTGCTTTAAAAAAAGATTTTGAATTTCATGTTTTTCTCCCTCCTTCCCCTCCCCTATTCTGAAAATGATATAATTTATACATGTGCTATCATGTAAAAATATTTCCATATTAGTCACTATTGTGAAAGGAGAAACAGATAAAAATTTTTTTAAATGAGAAAGAATAAAGTAAATTAAAAATGTGCTTTGATATGCATTCAAAGGCTATCAGTTCTTTATCTGGATATGGATAGAGTTTTCCTTCATGAGTCCTTTGTTCTTGTCTTGGATTTTTGTTTACTCAGAATTGTGTTGCTGAGAAGAGGTGAGTCATCCATAGTTGATCATCACACAATGCTGCTGATATTGTGTACAATGTTTTTCTGGTTCTGGTCATTTCACTTTGCATTAATTTGTACAAGTCTAAACAATTTTTGCAGGTAGTTGAAGAAAATAAATTTGTAAGAATTTTATAAAAAAGAGAAATAACTATAAAAATATGATAAGACCTATATGAACTGATGCAAAATGAAATGAGAACTGGGAGATCAGTGAGCTCAGTAGCAGCAATGTTGTAATGATGATCAACTATGAAAGACTTGGGTATTCTGATGAATAAAATGATCTAAGATATTTCCAAAGGACTCGTAATGAAAAATGCTATTCACCTCCAGAGAGAGAGAGAACTGATGAACTCTGAGTGTAAACTGAAATATAATTTCCTTTCTCTTCCTTCCTTCCTTCCTTCCTTCCTTCCTTCCTTTCTTTCTTTCTTTCTTTCTTTCTTTCTTTCTTCTTTCATGCCCTCTATTGCTTCTCTCTGCTTTATGAGATGATACATTCATAATTGCCTATCACCTGTCTTTGTAAGATTTTACAGATGATACTATTCTAACCTGGTGTTGCTAATGGTTATCTCTTTCTCTGATAAGTAAGTCAAATGTTCCTGACTATGGTGTTTTCTGGACTTTTTTTTTGACCCCTTGTTATAGTGATTAATTTTCATTGGTTTAACTACTGGATAAAATTATCATAGTTGATATCATTGTATTTCCATTATTTTTATTGTTTGTTGATTATAAAAAAAAGTATTGGATTGGATAGAACACAACACTACCTTATAAAATATTTTACAGCAGGATATATCCCATTTCTATATCAAGATCATCATCATTCCTAGGAAGATGTGACAACATAAGTAGCTTGTTTCAATGACTCTCTGATAATAAGGCATAAATAGGGATACACACTATACACACATATATGTATATATATACATGCATATACATACACATCTATATGTATATATACATACCCTCATACACACACATATTGCCACAAATATTTGCCACAATAATAGAAGAGAACCAATGCAGAGTGCAAGCCAAGGAAGCACTCCTTCTAGATGCTGAGATCCTCTAGAACTTGAGGGATACATCTTTCAGAAAAAAATAAAAGGATGAGATGAGGATCATCATTAGAAAAAAAGAAAGGAAACAGTTCTTCCTGTCATAAATAGCAAGGAAAGGGATCTCAGTAGGCACAGTAGGCGTAGGGTGCTTAGAAGATTCCTCTCCTCGCACTTCCAAAAAAACTCCTTTAGAATTTCTATTAATAGCTAATATTTTTATTTCATTGGCATGGCACTTTAGATACTTATCTCTTTGAAAATGTCAATATCACTACCTCAAGGAGGGTTAAATCTATATGTAATATTAATTAGTGAGAACTATTTTAATAAGATAATAAGATTGACCTCCCATCCAAAAATAGATTGAAAACAAAACCTAATTGAGATTATCCATATGAACAGGATGGAAATTTTAATTGAGAAGATGGGATTTGTGGTGGTGGATCACTGTAAAAGGGAAGCAGATTTTGTCTGGGTGTCACAGTGGGTACTTAATGACATTGAAAGCAAATCAGGAAAACAGTACATTTTGGGGAACTTGGGAAGGAGCTGCCAAAAGATAAGAGAAATAGGAAAGCATCAGATACAAACTTTTTCTGTTTTTCAAGTTTGTCTTTGGCCCTTATAGGAGAAATTGTATATATGTCACTGAAAACCATTATAATTCATCTTTGGATGAGTACCATTGGTTGCCAAACCTGGTCAAAAAAATTCATGGATACTGAATATGATATTCATAATATTTTCTTGTAGGGAATAAAAATTGTGATTTCTTTAAAAATATTGATATATTTTGTTTTTTATATAGTTTAATTTCCTCCTGTATTCTTCCCTCTCTTCTCAAATAACTACCCCATATAACAATGTTTTTTTAAAAAAATTAGTAGATGAATGAAAAAATTCAACAAAACATTGACATATTGAACAAACATTTCTGAACACATATTGTTCTACACCCAGCCTCCCACCTCTGCAAAGGAGTTGGGAGAGATGTTTCATAATATTTCTCCTTTGGGTCCGTGCTTGTTCTTTTACTTTAATTATTTTTTTTTAATCAGCAAAAGTCTCCTTCCTCTCCCTTCCTTCTCCCCCGATTGAGAATGTAAGAAAAACAACACCTCTGTTACAATCTGAAAGAGGGAGATTAAAGCTGCCTGCTACCATTGCATTATACTGTCTATATCTTTTAATTTATTTTTTTTCCTTTGCAGATTTGGGTATTAAAGCAGTTGGAGCATATACTTCTAATATTAATATTCATTGTGCATAATTCCTTTCAGCAAGATGTAATTTCCTTATTTGCATCTATATTGTGAGTATTTGTTTTCTATTTTTTTGATAGCATCACTGCAACTCCTGGAAATTTTTTTTATTAGTCTGATACATAGTAATGTTTGTTCTAGGTGTTAATTTTTATTTTGAGTATTCATTTCTTCTTAGATGGGACATTTTAAAGTACCATTGTATAATTTTTGCTTTCTTATTCAGTCACTATCTTTCATTTTATTGAATTGGATTGTTTATTCACATTTAATGTTATAATAGGTTAATGTTTTCCTCCATTTGTCTCACAATATTAGTTTGTTTTGAATGAGGAATATTAAAATTCATCTTCCACTTTAAAAACATTCTTTGTCCCTACATTTTTTTCATAATCTATTTTAAGAGAACTTTATATCAGGCACTGTGTTAAACATTTTATAAATATTAATGACCCTGTGTGGTAGGTGCTATTATTATTCCCATTTTACATTTGGGAAAACTGAGGCATGCAGAAGTTAAGTGAATTGCCAAGAGTCACACAGGTAATAAAAAATTTATCCTGGATTCAAACTCAGCTCTTCTTGTTGCTAGGCCTAGTACTGTATCCATGGTGCCACCTTGCTGCCTCTAGTCTTAGTAATTTTCCCCCCATTTGTCCCAAAATTGCTTCTTTGCATCTATGTTTTCCAATTCTTCTATGCACAAGTTGGTCTAGCATGTCCAATTATTTTTTCTTGAGGCAGTATTTTCTCTAACAATCTCCTAGAAAAATGATCACCTTGACCACAAAACTGCTAAAGGTTAGACCCATTGCAAGGTCCCCATTACACAACATAGTTTTTAACCCATGCTAATGTTCTTTTATGTCACCCCTCCCAATGAATCAAGTTCTCCCCTTTTCCTTCTCTCCTGTTTCAATCTTTCCTTTAGTCACCTTAGCTATTATTCTCTTATCGCTCCCCTTCACACCTTCTTGTTGAGATACTTCATGATTTATTTTCCTTTTAATGGTTACTATTGACTCAGTTAGGCATATGACACATTCCTCTTTCTTTTCTGCTTCCCAGGTCCCCATTTATATATCCTCCCATTTTTCAGTTTATTCCTACAAAATGCATTGTTTCGCCTGAGGGTGGAGTGATTGGGAGGTTATTTGATGGTGTTTCAGGCATGTGTTTTTGCTGTCCCTTCTAATTTTTAAATTCTACTTTCATCTTCATTCCATTGTGTACTTTTAAATGGGAACCTCCTAATTATTTTCATGTTTTTTTTTAAACCCATAGACATCTTACTTTTTCTAGTCCCCCCTCCCTTCTTTTCCTTTATTAGTCTCTGAAGATTGAATAATTTATTTCTTTACTTGTAAATTCCTTGATAATTGTGTTTATTTACCTTTTTTGATTTTCCATTGTTTGGTTTATTTGCAAGTTGAATAACTGTTCACTCTTTTTAAAGAATGCTTCAAATTTCTCTCTTTTAAAACATCTTTTTTCATTGAGTACACTCAGATTTTCAGGGAATGCCATTTTTGGTTGCATCTTGAGCTTCCTTGCTTTTCAGAATATATTATTACTTTTGCGGTTTCTAATGGGAGCAAAATATTATTGTGTTACACAAATCTGAAGGACTTTCCCCTCTTACTTGCAGAATTTGTTGTTTGTCACTGGAATTGTTAAATTTAATCATGATGTGTCTTAGAATTTGAAACATAAGCTATTTCTTTTTCTCAGATGTGATTTGTGAATCCTATAGGTTGGTCTTTCATTTTTGGTGTTCAAAAGTTCCAGCTAATTTTATTGTAACACCAGATTTGGGATTTTTTTTGACTTGTCATATTCTTCAGGGAGGTCTACAATCCTTAAATTATCTCTGTGAATCATGTCTTTGAGATTAATGGGTTTTGCTTGTGTATAGGTGATGTATTCCTGTGAAATCACTGAATGTTGCTTCTTTTTTTTCCAAGCTTTTCTCTTCATTTGAGTATATTTATATGCCTAGTTCATTATTCTCTCTTTTATTTCTTTGAAGAGACTTGCCACTACAGAATCACATTTTTCTATTTTGCTAAATATTTCTGCTGTGAAGCCCACACATTCTTTCCTTTGTTCCCTTTTATCTTCTTTCAGGAATCTGATTTTTCTTTTGTTTCATTCTGGAGCATTCTGCTGGAAGTACATATTTTCTTAAGAATTCACAGGTTTTTACTATTTCACTGAATTGGTTCAATTTCCTTTTTCTTTCAATAAATATTTATTTAGAGACATTAGAAGTATTTTAGATGTCTTGGTAAATATTTTTCCTTCTGTTTCAATGTCTTTGTTGTTGATTTCTTATTCTAGGTTTTTAACTGAGATTCCTTCTTCCTAGAATCTTTTGTGATTTGATTCTTTCTTCCTCGTTACAGTCCCCTATGGCTCATTTTCTGACTCCTCCTTTGATATCAACTTTAGCCTTCTCCCATATTTAGAAATTCACTTTTCACTGGTCTTACTTCTGAACACAAGTGATTTCTGGGATGACAGGATTTACTCCAGGTCCATGCCAGCACTCTTTCCTTTAGACCTAGTGCATATCCATACATTAGTGCTCTTCTCCTGGTCCCTCAATTTTTAAATTCTCTGGCTGAACTCTGATGCTCCAGACAGGGCAAGGTTCTGCTCTCTTTCACCTTCCTGTCCTCCACAAATAACTACCGTGTTTCCCCGATAATAAGACACTGTCTTATTATTTTTTTGGACAGAAAAACACCAGAGGGCTTATTTTCAAGGGAGGGCTTATTTTAATGAACATTGACAGCAATTTTAATAAACAGGTAAATGTGAACAAAAAAATGTACCTTTATTCAATAAGCAAATCACTGGGGAAGAACAAGATGACACGCTCACTGCTGCAGCTCTGATTGGATGCAGCTCAGAGCCCGGCGTGCGTTTCACGGTGGGGAGGGACAGTGCATACAGAGGGTACTGTAATGTAGCGTGTAGCGCAGGGGATCACCTTCACTACAGTAGCAATCTCAATAGGGCTTATTTTCGGGGGAGGGCTTATTATTAGTCAGAGCTGAAGTCTGCTATATGTTGCCCCAAAATGATGTAGTGAGGGCAGGGGCAGGCTGTATACAAGGCAGAGACAGGAAGTTGCAGAAAAAATGCTGGTTGGGTAGCAAAATTAAAGTCTATGAGTCTCTTAGTATACCTTGCCAGAGTATAGAGGCTTTTGGGGAGAGGGTGGCAGTGGTGCTGAGTGGGCATCTTAGAACTTAGTGTTCTCCATTGATAACTCCTCAGGCTGTTAGGCTTCCCTAACCCTGTTAGGTTTCTTAGTTTCTTGGCTTGTAGAAGCAGCTGTAAAATTCCTCTGCTTCTATTACACAATTCCTTCTTTTCAAGAAAAGTTAATGGAGACGGAAAAAATGTCTAGTCTTCCATCTTTTTAGTCTCCAGTAATTGGGTTTTTTTAAATAAAAAATTTTATTTTGGGGGAATGATTTGTATAAGCTTAGCTCCTTGTCAGCAGGACCATGTCATACTCTCTAGTTCCTGCTTTTCATTATTTTACTTACTCAATGCTGCATTAAAAAAATTCTTTATTTTATTTCTTGCCACCTTTACCTTCTCATCTGATGATTTCTATCTTAGAGGGTGCATTGATAATGTTGGCTATTGACCCAGGTAGGTAGTTGGAGAGGGAAGGAGAGTTGGCTTCAACAGCTGATACTAAGAAAGTTTGCCTGACATTCATACCCATATGATCAGCCTCTGCCAGATACCCAACACTGGACTGGATGCAATCTGACGACCCAGCAGGGTACTTCTTATATTTTTTATATTGAGACGTCTATCAATGTAGAAGTTGCATAAAGGCACATCTGGGCTTGATTTAAGGACAAAATTCCTAACAGAAATATCCAAAAGTGAAATGGGCTGCCTTAGGAAATTGTAGGGTTCTTCTTTACCAGAGGTCTTCAAACAATGGCTAAGTGATCAGTAGTAGGATTTATCTAGAAGAGGTTCTTGTTTAGGTATAGGTTACACTATATGAGTCACTAGGACCCTTCCGATTTTGTGATTCTGTGATCTAAAAGTAGAAAAAATCTTCATTATCTTTATTTTGGTAAGCATGAAATATTCCTGAATATGGGCATGAAACTGCTCCTTTTTTTAGGTTCCCTAAACCCCTCCCAATTTTATTCCTCTAATCAACATCACATAGCCACATGGTTAATTAATTATTCTTTGCTCTTATGTATTCACTTCAACTCTCTTTAAAATGGTCATTGCTCAAATTTCTCTCCTCAAAAATCTCTACTTATGTCTACTTCTTCTCTCAGAATAATATATTGTTCTGTTCCTCAGAGGTAAAGTTTTTTTCAGTGACTGGGCACTATGACTCTTTTGAGAATAATTTAATAAAGAAAATGGCTTTATGCTTCATTTGGTAAACATTTCACTGTTACACCACCACACAAATTGGGTTGGATATTCTATTTTTGATCTACTGTCTCTGTTGATGCTATTGTTCTCATCATCTAAATTAATCAACTCCTCTACTTCAAAATGAATGAACATGCAAACAAAAGAACAAACAAATGAATGAGTGGAGAAAGAATTTATATGTAGCACTTTCTGTGTGACACATAACAAGGATAAATACTGAGATACAAATAGAAAATCAAGAGAATCCATCATCTCAAAGAGCTCACATTCTAACTGGGTCAAACATATAAAGGAGGGTTCAGTTGCTGGGAGAGTAGAAAGGTTCAGTGATTTTAAGGGTATATCTGTAATGTGGCTACTGTAATATGAATAGCACAGTTCATAGATCATTTTGGTATATTGCCAAGTCAGCTGGCAGTGCCTGTGGGTCTGAAGAACATAGCAGTAAGACAAATGGTAAGACACCAGTGATTTCACATTTTAATAGAAGACTGTAGTAGAGAATTTCTTAATCACCCAAAAGGTGTGAATAGTTGTGTGTGGGAAGCAGCTTGGATGATGGACATACCATCTCAGGGAAGGGTAGACTGGGAATGAGTTGTTGGAGTAGAACAGGCATTTTGGGTTTGATCCATAGTAGTGAGAAGGGCGGGTGTACAGGATATGCAGTTGAGGGAGAGTATGAGCATTGGGAGGGATGCTGGGTGGAAGGGGTTTCCCACAGTGCCTGCTCTCTTGGTCTTCCAAACAGAATCTGGTCTGCTCAGTGGGATGTAATCAGGGAAGAGGCTATTACTCCTGCCACCTACCCCTAATGAATTTTTATGATTGAAATTATTTTAGTTATCATTGGCAATACAGTATTTTCCTCATCACTCACAAGAGACTTAGTGGTGATTAATTTTTCTAGAGTTATTTTCCCTTTAAAAAAAACAAGCAAAAACCCCTTTCTTTTATTTATACATAGTGTCCCCAGGATCCCAATTACAGATGCTGGGACATAACTTATAAATCTGTAATAATTTGTGGTCAAAGCTTCATTTGAAACTTATAACTTTCAACACCAATGCCAATATGTCTCATTGTACAGTCTAGAAACTTGATGACTGCTTCCTGCATTCTGAAGCTTATAATGACCCCCAGAAGAAAACAATAAAGATTTATGTCAAGTTTATGTATGTTAGCAAAGGGACATCAGACATATCAAATCAAGTCACCAAGCATTTACTAAGTACCTAGTATATGTAGATACTGTGCTATGCTCTAGAGTCATGTCTAGTAGATTCATAAGCAGGACTCAAATATATGGAATGGAGGTCTGTTTTCTAGGAACCATGTCAGGCAAAAAACATAGGGTATGTATTTTAGTTTCCACAGTAGACACTGTAAGCATTGATAGTCTACTGGAAGGTCCCCAAATCAAATGAAATTCAATTTGATTGAATTCAACTAACTTTTATTAAACTGCTGCAGACTCTGGGCATTTTCATGCTCTCTCCCATGCATAGAGCACTCTTCCTCCTCCTCTCCACCTCCTGATTTCCCTGACTTCTTTTATGTCCCAGATGATATCTCATCTTTTATGAGAAGCTTTTCTGATCCTCCTTAATGCTAATGCCTTACCTCTGTGAATTATCTCAAATTTACCCTGTCTGTATCTTGTTTGTACATGGTTGTTTTCATGTTGTTAACCTCCTAAGACTAGAAGCTCCTTGAGAATAGGGACTGTCTTCTGCCTTTCTCTGTATCCCTAGCACTTGGCACTTGCCTGATTCATGATAGACTCCTAATAAATGCTTTTTCACTGGCTGACCTACTATGTGGAAGCACTGTGCTTCCATGATGGGGATATAAAGACACACACACATATAGTGCCATTGGAGAATAATATCAACCATGGGCTACCGTCTTCCCCTAATATTTGCCTTCCCCATTTTTATGCAGTTGTTGCTCAGCACTGTTGGAATAAATCCCACAATTGTTCCAATATAAATATGAATTATCTAATCTCAGCTGGTCCCTCAGTGCTCCATAGCCTATTAGACCATGAGCTCCTTCAGGGGAGGGACTGTCTTTTGCCTCTTTTTGTGTCCCCAGAGCTTACCATAATGCCTGCACATAGAGAGAGCTTAATAAATACTTATTGCTTGCTTGTTTTATTCTTCCTTATGTGATTCCCAATCAAACCCCCTGTAGCTGCTCTTTCAAATCTTTCTTTTCTCTCCTCAAGTCTCCTGTAGCTCACCTCCCCCTCAGGTGAGGCCTCCTCTCCTTCTTTATTGAAAAAAATAATAGTCATCATTTTAACTTCTATTTTCTTCTTATCATATCCCTTCAACCTTTTAAACATTATTCTCCATTATTTCTTACTTTGCTCATGTCTCTGAAGATGGGACTCTTCTCCTTGCCATGACCAACTATTCTACTTGTGTTTTGATCCCATCCCTCCCATTTCTTCCTGAATCTTGCCAAGGGAATTCTGTCTAATATTTCACTTTTCCCTCCATTTACTTTCTTCTTATCTATTGGCACCTTTGCTGCTGTCTTCAGAGATGTCATGTGTTTCCCTATCCTTAAAAACAAAAACAAACGAAATTCAAACCTTTCATCTGACCTGTCATCTCTTAAAATTATTATCCTATATTTTTCATTTCATCTACAGCACTCTTAGAAAAAGTCATCAGTATTTATTGCTCTATTTCCTTTCCTCCCACTCACTTTTCAACCTTTCCTAATCTGACTTTCAAGCTAACCTCAGCACTCAACCAAAACTGTTCTCTCCAAAGATATCTTAAAAGCTAAGCTCAAAGACCAAAAGGTATTTTTTTAAAGTCTTTATGCTTTGTGACCTCTGTGTAGCCTTAGATCACTTTCTCTTTGATATTTTCTCTGCCATGAATTTTTGTTTTTTTTTTTTTGTTCTCCTGGGAACAATTTAATCAACTTTTGAGAAGTTCATCATAAGTTTGACCACATGGTGATTTTTTTTTGGCCACAGCAACTCTAAAACACACACACACACACACACACACACACACACACACACACGCACATATCAGATGACTCCCTTATCTCCATCATTGTCAAAACTTCTCTGAGATTTGCTTCTGAACATTTCCAGAATAGAAGTCATCATTTCCCTTCCAGACCAAATCTTCATTCTAAGTTTCTTTTAAATTTCCATTGACAAGCACTATCATATTTTTAGTGACTCAAGTATAAAAGAGAGCATAGAGTTGGGGTCAGGAAGAGTTGGGTTGTGTAGATCTGGGACAAATCATTTAACCTCTCTCAGTCTCAGTGTCAACTATAAAATAAAGGGATTGGACTTAATAGCTTCTATTATTTCCTAATTAAACAAATATCTTATTTCTAATTCCAAAATGTCTCTCATATCCATTTACTTTCTACTCAGAATACCACTATTCTATTTCAAACCTTCATCACTGCTTGCATGAACAATTGCAATGGCTCCTAATTGATCCCCTTTCCTCATTTCCCTGTTCTTTATAATCGATGAATGCCCCACACAACTGCTAAACTGATTTTCTTAAAATGCAGGTCTGACCATTCCATTGCCCTACTCTGTAAACTACAGTAGCTCCCTCTTTCCTTTAGAGAGTGATATTTAATATAAATTTATCTGCTTGGCATTTAAACCTTGTTCTAATTTGTGATTTTATTCTAATTAAACATTACTCTTTGTATATTCTATGGTCCAGACAAACTGACCTTTTTCATGGTCTTCATACAAAGCATTCCATTTTCCATCTCCATGCCTTTACACTGGCAGTACCCCATTACAATACTGCATTCCTTCCTCACTTTGGCCTGTTAGAATCTTTAATTTCCTTTAATATTCAGATCAACTGCCACCTTCTACAGTAAGCCTCCCTGATCTCCCAGAAATTATTAATTATTCTCTCTCTCTCTCTCTCTCTCTCTCTCTCTCTCTCTCTCTCTCTCTCTCTCTCTCTCTCTTTCTCTCATTGACCAACAATAGGAAAAGTAGGATCTTGTTTTCTCTACAGCGGTAGGGAACCTGCAACCTTGATGCCACATGTGGCCTTCTAGGCCCTTGGGTAAAGCCTTTTGATTGAGTTCAATTTTTACAATTTAAAAATCCTTTTATTTAGGTGGGTTTTTCTGTGAAGTTTAGATTCAGTCAAAGGGCCACACTTGAGGATCTAAATAGTCACATGTGGCCTTGAGGTCACAGATTCCACACCCCTAGTTTAGATAATTGTGTGATGCTAAAGATATGAAGATTCTGTTGTAGCACCACTTGTGAAAACCTAACTGTTCCCTAAGAATACCCTCTTGCTTGTACCTCCCCATGCCTCTGTACCCCTTTACTTTTGCATTTATTGTCCAATCATTATAAATATTTTATACATGATTACAAGGAGTATCCCAAAAGTCTTAGTGTAGTTTTAAGCTATTGAGACTTAAAGTAGGGGCAGCTAGGTGGCACAGTGAATAGAGCACCAGTCCTGGAGTCAGGAGGAACTGAGTTTAAATCTGGCCTCAGACATTTGACACACATACTAGCTGTGTGACCTTGAGCAAGTCACTTGACCCAGCTACTCTTCCTCCCCCTCCAAAAAAAAAAAGCAAAAATAAAAGACCTAAAGTAGTACTAAACTTTTTGGAACAATCTGTAGAGGTAAATGGTATCTCCTCTGGAAGAATGTAAGTACCACGAAGAACAGAGACTTTCAGTTTTACCTCAGCATCCCCAGTATTTAGCATAGTACTGAGATGTTAGATGTTTAATAAATATTGTTGATTAACCAAGTCAAAATCATAAAAATCATTAAAGAGAATCATCAGGTTAATCCTGATAAAAGAGCATTTAAAGGAGAATTTTGCTCTGCCAAAGGAAACATTTGTTTGTTTTTATTTATTTATCTATCCAAATGATGAACAATAAGCTAGTGCGATCTCATATTTTCTACGTCGCTTAGACAATTGCATGATGGTAGAAATATTAGATTTGTTGTATAGAATTACTTGTGAAAGCCTATATATTCCCTAGAAATACCATCTGACACACTCTCTATAGAGAGATGTGCTATTAAGTAGTTAACCACTCACTCTTCAAAAAATGTACACAATACACTTTTAAGTTTAATCTGAATTATTAACATTTTCTCGATGCCTTTCTTATGTTTAAATAATCAACAAAATAGTAAATCCAACTCTTATTTGTAGTGTTTACTGAATTCTGAAGTGTAAATGTTCAATCTAGAAGTTTAACAACCATCTCTGAAGACTGCACTGAGACTTTTGGGACACCGTGCATGATAGCTGTATATTTGAAATGCTGAAATGTTTTTTCATTTAATCAGAGTAGCAGAAAATCTTGGGTGATTTCAGAATACATGACTATTTTTTTTTACAGTGCTTGTGAAATCTCTATTTCAATTAAAATCATATATTAAATTCAATGAAGATCTTAGTTTACAGTGCCTGATTTTTCTACTTTTCATGAGACAGGTGATACCAATCTGTTCTCATGCTACTGGAGGGAAAGAAACCTTCCTTTGAATCCTCCAGGTCTCCAGTTCTAGAAGAAATGTGGAGTTGGCTACCATCATGGGTATCTGTTGGAACTCATACATCTGGCACATGCTAGTTATTTCCTGGTCCTCTGCTAGACTGGGCTAGAGCAACATGGTTTGTATATAAGAGAGAACACATGAACCCCACTTGCCATGAGTTGGTGGGGCAGGAGGAAGAAAAGAAAGTCTACTTAAGAAAAATGTAAAACTTTCCTTGATGAGTGAAATATTCGTTCTAAGAACTTTTGGAATGGACTTGAAACTAGCAGTCTCTGGTCCCTTCAGGCCTTCTAAGTTCATGATATCTTTAAACCAAATCACCGTATTATAATCAAGTTAACTTTTTGATTCAAACATGTCACAGGAATACTTTGAATTTTTAATTATAATTTTTCCAGTCAATTCAAAGAATCTTCACAACTGAAAACTACTTCAGGAGGTTATGTGGTCCAGCCTCCTGTATTCAGGAAGGCCAATTATTCATGTTATATTAAATTTAAAAAAATTTTGATTGACAACTGCTGACAGGTTTTATATGAGCTCATGCTGCAAATGCCAATCAGATTGTTGTTTCCAGACTTTGCTTCTGGGGGAATAAAACATATCAAAGCTGTTGAGGCTGCTCACCTTTCATAGTTGAAACTGAAACTTCAGCCTAAAGTATGAGGTGATCATGCTATGTTAGAGCAGCTGAGAGGCAGATGGGAAAGGTAATTGGAAATACCTTATTGAACAGAGAACTGAACTAACAGGAAAAGACAATCACTGTATCCAATGACTATTCTTTACTGGGCGCTCAGCTGTTCAGCCACCTCATGAAAAAATTCAGCTTGCCTGATTCTTGTGTGTCAAGCCCATGGGGGAAAATGTCTTTTGAAAGGCAAAAGTACATCCAATATATACCTAAATGCATTTCCATGTGATCTATCCTTGTCTCTGCCTCTCCCTGTCTCTGACTCTATCTAATCTTTATGGTCCCTTTTCCTCCCTCTATCCTACCACCTTTTTGTATTAAAAAATTCATTGATTTCTCTCCCTTCTAGTCCCTAGATCCTTTCTGTTAATTTCTTTCACAGTTTCCAATTACTTCTTCACTTAGTTATTATTAAAACAGGAAATGGAATGTTATATTTAAATTCCTTTGTGGTTTTAGCTGTCAAGATAGGAAGGGCAGATTGTGTCTGAAATCTTGGCACTAAATTCCCAGTATGCCTACAAACAACAGCCCTTTTGGCCTCCACCCTAGCACCCTGACATTCCTCCTTTTCACATCTTCCCATAAAACATTTGAGTTAATAACATGGCACAGGGTCTCAGGTTAAGGTAAAACGCTAATCTTTATCAGGAAATCAAAAGTTGAAAATGCAAATAATTAGGAGATAACTTTAAGCTAATGTAACCCTAAGGTTGCTACGTTAGGTTTATCATCTGATGAGACAGACTGAGAAGGCCCCAAGTTCAAAGTATTCTTCCATTTTAAATGTGGTTATGAAACACATGAACAGCTCATTATGATGCCTTATTAGAGATCAAAAAAACCTCTAATTATGGGCAGAGGCTTCAGATCCCAGACCTCAACCAGAAAAGATTGGTTCCTCCTATGTGGTTTCCAGAGTTGTTCCTTGCCATCACCAGGACAGACAGGACACAAAGAAATGAAAGGATAAGGGCCAAGCACAGATGTTTTTGAGAAAGTCTATTAGATCAATCAAAAGCAGCTTTCAACTGAATAAAAGAATGCAATTACAATGGGGTGCCAGTTATATCCATCTGAAACAAGAGTAGTGGGTCTGGGTAAGGACCTATGGATTCTTAGGGTCTACTTTTCCCTTTGTTTTTCAGTCCCCTAAGCAAGTATCTGAGATTAAAAACAAAACAAAATAAATCAAACAACCCCCTCCCCCCCAAACTTATACCTAGACACTTGTCCTTTAACTTTCTCCTCTCTAAATCTCCCTTGGAGACCTGGGTTTGCAGATGTCATTGCCTCTGGTCACCAAATTCTTCCTGCTAATCCTTATGTTGGGATGAAGCTCCTCTACTTCCTTCCTCTCCACTTATCCTCTCTCCTCTTTTTCTGTAGAGGTGAAAATTTTTCTCAATGGAGCTGATTTCATGTTAGCTTCACCTTTTTCCATGCTGGGAGAAAAAACAAACCAAAAATAAAACCTCCCAGTGTTTTTTGCAACTTGGGCCCCTGCCTGTGGCCAAGCAAACATTATCAGAAAGGTGAGGCTTCTAAAATAATGAACATAGAAGACTCTTTAAATCCCTTTTGTTACAAAATTAAATTTACCTCATTGGGAAACAACAAATTATGGTGCAACAAGCATATATATCTTTGGACTGCTTACTGTCCCTCAGGAAACCTCTTTTAATTGGCTGCTAGGCTAGAATTCCAAGGATACATTAAAGGTGTGGATTCTTTCCAGACTAAGTGGCTCTTTACTTAGCACTCTTCCGGCTTGTCCTTGAGAGATTCATATTTTGAACTCAAGACTGAGCAATTATATAATTAAATATTGGTGTCAGTCGATTTTCGAGTGTTCATTTCAAGGGAAATGAACAGGTTGGTAGAAACTGATTATTTCAACTGGTCCTATTCCTACCTGTTCTGAGTTTCCATAACATATGCCCATTGTTTAGCACAGCAACTGGCACATTCAGTTGTTTTCTAGTCATGTCCAACTCTTCATGATCCCATTTGGGGTTTTCTTGGCAAAAATACTGGAATGTTTTTCAATTTCCTTCTCCAGTTTATTTTGCAGATGATGAAACTGAAGAAAACAGGGGTGAGTGATTTGCTCAAGGTCCATACAGTTAGCAAGTATCTGAGGTCAGATTTCAGCTCAGCAAGATGAGTCTTTTTGACTGCAGGTCCAGCACTCTATCCATGGTACCACCTAACTATCTATATCTATATCTCTCTATATCCATCTCTCTATCTCTATCTAGCTATATATCCATCTCTTCATTTCTCTACCTCTGTCTCTAGTTTTTTATATGTATATATACACACATACATATAGCCATATCTATCTAGACATATATATATCTCGATCTCTAGTTATCTCTAGCTATATCTATTTATACATACACACATAAATATAGCTATATATGCACATACAAGCATATGTATATACATACATATACATGCACATGTATGTATATATGCATGTGTGTATCGACATATATAGAGAGACACACACATACATGCATTAGTGAGGGGGCTTCTGAGGTTAAGTGACTTGTCACTTAAGTTATACAGCTAAAATGTATCAGAGACAGGATTTGAATTCAGGCCTCCTGTCCTCAAGGCAGGCACTATGCCATTTTTGCCTTTCAGGATTATCACAAATTATTTCTCAGTAAAGTGGTTGTTTTGTTTTTGTTATGTAAATAATCTGACTCCTAATGAGAGTCAGCTTTTTTATAGTTCTGTGTTTTCAGGCTTTTCAGTCTAATGGCAAACATTTTTCTAGGCAGGCTATTTAAAGCATTAAATCTTTTAATCAGGACAACAGTCTGTGACAGTAATGGGCATGATTTATTTTAGGATTGTATTTAATGTCAATGTAAAAATTGCTCTCTTTGCCTCTTCCAAAATCAGAACTTAATCAACAAATGCATTCTGATTCAGATTATGTTGCATAATTTCTAATTTCCCTTGTAATCACCTTAATCTTCCTCAAGATAATTATATCAAATTCCACAGAACCTCTTTTCCTGCCCCTTTCTCAAATGCAATCATTGGTTTGCTTCTAATACTCAGTGTAAAAATTCATTTTTACCACCAAGTTGAAAATTTTCTTAAATCTTCCTAAGAAGAAACACTTTACATAGCAAACTACATACTTAGTGCTAATAATGTTTTTCACATAAAAAGATTCGATGGTGGAAAGTGGCAAGAAATTGATTTTTAGGGTTTTGGAAATGCCTTTTAAATACATTGTTGTTACAACTGACTTTAATTTTTAATTACCCTGATAGGTTTGAAGCCATCATATAAGACAAAAACACTTCTGGGAGTTGACAGCAGTAGACCCACATTCTGAATATATACAGATTTCATTGCCCCTCCAGAATCCATTATTATGCTAACACCGGTCCTTTGAATTCTCAACTAACTCTCAGAAGATGAATTTCCTTCCTGAAGTAAAAGACTCATCACAACCTCACAAGCACAACTAGACCTTGGGAAGTAGTCAGGACTGAATTTAAATCATTTTAACTGATCCTGGGGATTGGACTGCTATCCACTCCTGCTGACTCATGGGGGAAGGAAGGAGACTGCTAGAAGAGAGTTGGTAAATATTTCTAGAAGCTCTGAAGGACATGAGACCAAAAATTTAAAAGAAATTATTAAATAGACAGACAGATAATAGCAGTAGATAAATATTTTATTGTGTTTACTGTAAAGAAGATAGTTCCTGCCCTCAAGGAGTATACATTGAATGGGGGTGGGAGTGGGAGACAACACATAAAGAAGAGGTGGAAAGAGGTAAAGGGAAAGAGAAAAGAAGGTGGACAGACTGAGGGGCAGAGCCAAAGGAAAGGGGTTGGGTAGAAACTATTTTTGGGCTCTAGGAAAAAGGCAAGGGAGGCTGAAGTTTATACACTGCTTGGATGCCAGAGATCTGAACTGTGATAGACAAACTGCCCAGGGTCAGAAACAGAGTAGGACAAAGCTCCTGTGCTAAATAGTAGTGAGATCCACTCTATCCAGTTTACCTCTGTATTTCCAGGTTGGAGGAGACCAAAACATTTTTAAAAATTAAAAAAAGAAATAAGGAAGGAGGGAAGGAGGGATTGAAGGAGGAAGGAAGGAAGCCTGTTTTGAAAGTTCAAAGTCAAGTTTTTGCAGTTTAAGTAAAAAAGGCTTCATTTTAGTCAACTATAAGCTGCAGTTTAAGAGGGCCATGTGCTATACTGTAACTTGATTAATGCAAGCAAGACCTAAGTAATAATTTTAGAATGGACCTTTTATTAAAACGCCATGTTGACTGATCAGGCCACATGGCAGGCACCCAATGTCTAAGGTATAGCAATAGCAGTATCAGCCTGCAACAGCCCAGACATGGGGCAGAACCTCAGCTTATAAAGGGGGCCTTACATAAACCCTGATTGGTCAGTATGCACCTTGAAACTCCCTCACCTGACTCAGAACCCCTCCCACTTCTATGCAGGTGAGCTGACTGGGGGAAAGGGTGGAGACCCAGTGGGGGAGGGCAGAGCTGACTTAGCAGTCTGCTCACTTCCTTGAGGTGGTGGTGGTGATGGGGGGGGGGTGTTGTGGGGAAAACCAGGCACAACACATGTGAGTAAGGATTTTCTTTTTCATTCCTAGTGCCTAATTCAGTACCTAGAACATGGTAAAGATTTAATAAATACTTGCCAATTGATTGATTGATGTCTAAAGGAGAGCAAGAGGGAAGGTAACTGCAAACCATTTCTCATGAGAATAATGAAAGAGCTGGGTTATTTGTCTCGGAAAAGGGAGACAATGGCAATTGAGAGGTCTATTCAAATAGCTGGAAGGATGCTATTTGTAACTTTCAATAAAGTCTTTCTCTGATGTCTGATTTGGCTTGAGATGACCTTTCAGGGGCTACAGTAGCGGGATATGACTAACAGGTCAGTCCTAGCAAGCTAATGAAGAGTAATTTCTGTTATCTGAGTATCTGCTTAGCTAAATTCGGAGAATCTCCTCATGCGGTTGACCACAGGGCAATGAATTATTTTGTCATAGCAGTTTTCAAAGAGTAGGCATCCAGTACACAGTAAGCACTTCATAAATGCATTTTGACTGCCTATTAAGTTTCAGGAAAGCTATGATGTGAATAGTTGGGATGGTAGTGGTTTCTTGCGCTAAAGAAATTACTGATCCTTGAAGGTGGTTGGTTGGTTGGTTGGTTGGTATTCTTCATTCTCAAAGAGAACCAAAATGATAGCACTACCTTAGAGTCAAGTTACAATGCATTTGACTGTGGTTAATCAGATTAATATGAGCTCAGAATGCTCTACCACAGGTTGGGCACAAATAGTTCAAATGAACATCTGGGGTGGATTCTCTAAATTTGTGTATCTCATGTTTCTTTTGAGCTACTTCAATTCTGCTTTGCTTATAGGGCATAGCTCCTTCTTTGATGAGGGCATGCCTTGCTGGGCAGTCCTGTGCCACTGTCTCCAATGTCACACAATTCCATAGTTCTGAAGAGAGACCTTGAGAGTGTCCTTGTATCACTTCTGACCATCCTTGAATCCTTGAAGTATTAATGTATGTAAGCAAGCCATATTAAATAGGGGTTAGATGTGTGAAGTCAGAACTAGAAAAATAGGTAGATTTTTTTCAAGGACATGCATTTTCCCCGAGTATGAAAAACATTAGCCCTAATAATTAGAGCTAATGGAGCAGCCTGACTCATGAAGTAGTCTCTTTCCCAAAACTGAAAGTGTTCAAGCAGAGGTCAGGAATGCTATAGGGAAGATTCTTGCAGTAGGTGGAGAGTTCCTCCTGGGGCCTTAATTTTGTGAAGGCATTCATATTGATCAGTCTTCATACCCCTTCTGGATTTAGACCTATACCCCCATGCTTATTCCCCTCACCTCTTTGTTTTTCAGTTCCTTTATATGTATTTTCTTCCCCCATTAACATGTAAACTGATGCATTGTTAGTGGAGCTGAAAAATAGTACAAACATTTTGGAAAGTGATATGGAGTTATATAAATAAAGTGACTAAAATGTCCATATCCTATGAACCAGAAACTTTCTTATTGGGCTTATATCCCAAGACACCATCAATGAGAAGAAAGTCTCCATATAGTCCAAAATATTTATGACAACTTTTTTATGATAGCTAAGAATTCAAAATAAAGTAGATGCCCATTAACTGAGGAGTGGTTAATTAAATTGTGGTACATGATCATAATGAAATATTACAGTGCTGTAAGAAATGATCTATGTGATGAATACAGAGAAACATGCAAAAATCTATTTGAATTGATACAGAATAAAGCAAACAAAACCAAGAAAACAATATATACAATGACTATAACAATGTAATTGGAAAGAATAACTACACACAAACACACAGAGAACAAAACCAAAACCAAAAGTAAATGTAACAAAATTATAAATATCAAACAGGACTCAAGTGAGGAGATATAGGAAGAAACTCCAAACTGCTTCTTTGTGGAGGTGAGAGGTCTGCAGGCTTGCATATGTTTTCAGACTTTTTCAAGGTATCGATGAGTTGTGCTGATTTTCTTCCTCAAAATTTATTTATTTATTTAGTTTAATATGGGATGGCTCTCTGGGAGGGTGAGAGGGAAGAATACTTGGCATACTTGGCACAAAGTGAGGAACAAAAGATATCAATAAAACTTATTTAAAAAGATAATATACTCTCCTTGAGGGTAGGAATTGTTTTGGTCTTTACTTGAATTTGCATGCTGTAGTTAGCATAGTGCCTAGAAAAAAGTAAGTATATTTTTTTGTTGTTTTCAATCTTGTCTGATTCTTTGAGACTCTTTTGGTATTTTCTCTGCAAAAATATTGGAACGTTTTTGTTGATTCCTTCTCTAGTTCATTTTATAGATGAGCAAACTGAGGCAAACAGGATGAAATGACACCCAAGGTCAAATAGCTAGTAAATGTCGGACACTGGATTTGAACTCAGATATTCCTTACTTCAGGCCTGACACTCTATCCACTGCTGCACTTAGGGGCCCTAATGATTACTTAATACATGCTTATTTCCTTTCTTCCTCCTTTCTTTTCTTCTTTTAATTTGAATTAGTCTGCTTCTTAAAGTCAACCTGGAACTGTGAAAGAATATTGGTTTTGATCTCAGAAGCCCCGGATTCACATGATACTGCTGCCTTATTATTACCTGTGTGAACTTGTGTAAGTCACTTAACTGACATAACTCTATAACTCTTAATGATAACTCCAGTTTCCTCATTTGAAGAATGATGGGTGAGGGGTTTAGACTTGAGGGTCCCTGTGGTCACTTCCAGTTCTAAATCTTTCATCCCGTGAGACATTGCTCCATTAAGATTTTGCACTGTCTTTTCTAATGTTTACATCGTTCAACAGTCTTATTTCCATTTTTATAGATGCAAGATGTTCCTTTATATTTCCTATTGAAATTCTAAGCACATCTAAGGGATTTAGTGGTTGTTGATGCAGTATTGTTCTTGCTAGAGCTGTCTCTTTACTTTCTTTAACCTATACCATTTATTCATTGCATTGAGCCCTCTTTGGCCTTCTCATTTCTTCAGTATTTCTGGTAGTTTTTCTTATGGAATTTCTTTCTACCTTCCACTTTTCAGTTGCTCTTTCATCTTAATTGGAATATATGTACATTTTTAGGTGATACATGGAAGTTTTAGCTTAGTCCTGGGTACACACAGCTTATTTTGCAAATCTTAAATCTTGTCTATGACTTTCTGGATTTTCTCCAAGTTTTCTCCATTTTTGTTTGACAAAAAATAAGGAACTGGATGCAGAACAGATTAAGATTTGACAGGGTTAAACAAATTCCCCACTAGAAATTATTTCTTTTCCATTAAATCTCATAGTGCTTGGTTGTTTTTTTCTTATGTTGGCCACATTTTAATCTGTAGTCTTTCTAACTGTGTTTGTATCTTATCATTATCTACTATGCTCTAATAACCTTGAGGCTAGGGACCAATTCTTATTTATTCACATCTTCTCTAGCTTCTAGTGCAATGTACACTCAGCGTAATGCAGCACTTACTAGCTGCGACCTTGGGCAAGTCAGCCTACCTCCATTTACTCATCTGTGAAATGGGGATGCTAGTATTTGTTGTAACTACTTCAAAGGGCTTTTGTGAGCAAAATTCTTTGTGTTCCTCAAAGGATTATACAAATAACACTACCACTAAAGCTGCTGCTATTGTTACTCTTACTGCTGCTGCTGCTACTATTACTGCTGCTACTACTTCTGCTGCTGCTACTACTTGGGCTGCTGCTACTACTGTTACTGCTTCTGCTTCTGTTACTGTTACTACTACTGTTGCTATTGTTGCTACTGCTACTGCTCTTGCTGCTGCTACTACTACTACCGTGTTTCCCCGATAATAAGACCTATCCTGAAAATAAGCCCTCCCCTTACTGTGTAAGATTCCTCTAAAATAAGCCCTCCCCCGAAAATAAGCCCTATTGAGATTGCTACTATGGTGAAGGTGATCCCCTGCGCTACACGCTACATTACGGTACCCTCTGTATGCACCGCCCCCCCCCCCCCCCCCCGCACCCCCCCCCCCCCCCCCCACCCCCCCAGCGCTGCCGCAGGCAGGGCGGCATCCCGTTCTTCCCCAGTGATTTGCTTGCTGGCGCCATCGAGAGCAGTGCCGCGGAGGAGAGCTGAGGCAGGACAACATAAGCCCTCCCCTGAAAATAAGCCCTCTGGTGTTTTTCTTTCCAAAAAAAATAATAAGACAGTGTCTTATTATCGGGGAAACACGGTATTGGTCCTGCTATTGCTACTACTATTACTGCTGCTGTTACTACTATTGCTGCTACTGCTGCTGCTACTACTATTGGACCTGATGTTGTTACTACTATTACTGTTCCTGCTACTGCTATTACTGCTTCTGCTGTTGCAGTTGTTGCTGCTGCGGCTGCTATTACTGTGACTGCTACTGTTGCTGCTATTACTACTGTTTTTGCTGCTACTACTGCTGCTGTTACTACTACTGCTACTGCTGCTGTTTACTATTGCTACTGGCACTGCTGCTGCTGTTGTTGCTGGTGCTACTGCTCCTGTTGCTGCTGCTGCTACTGCTGCTGTTGTTTTGCTACTTCTGCTGCTGCTGTTACTACTACTGCTTACTATTGGAACTGTTGCTGCTGTTATTGCTGTTGCCACCACTACTGTTGCTGCTGCTGCTGTTGCTACTTCTGCTACTGTTGCTGCTATTACTGCTGCTGCTACTGTTGTTGTTGCTTCTACTCCTACAGCAGCTGCTGCTACTGGTATTGCTGCTTTTGCTCCTGCTATTATTGCTGCTATGTTACTACTACTGCTGCTGCTGCTTCTGCTACTATTATTGCTGTTGCTACTGCTGCTGCTACTGTTGTTGCTACTATTACTGTGACTGTTGCTGCTGCTACTGGTAGTGCTGCTTTTGCTACTGCTATTATTGCTGCTGCTACTGGTAGTGTTGCTTTTGCTACTGCTATTATTACTGCTGCTACTGCTGCTGCTGTTGTTACCACTGCTACGGCTGCTTCTGCGACTACTGCTTACTATTACTATTGGCACTGCTGCTGCTGTTGTTGCTTCAGCTGCTGCTACTGGTACTGCTGCTGCTGCTGCTGCTGCTACTGCTGTTGACCTTGTTACTACTTCTGCTACTATTATTGTGGCTACTGCTAGTATGTTGTTGCTGCTGCTATTGCTACTACTGCTGCTGCTATTGTTGCTGTCACTACTTCTGCTGTTGCTCTTAACTACTACTACTAGCTAACATTTATACCTTGTGTTATGTATATGCTAAGCATTTTATAATTGTTATCATATTTGATCTTCACAACAGCCCTGGGAGATAGAGGTTTTATTATCTCCATTTTACAGATGATGTCATGATTACACAGAGTAGGATTGATGCACTTCACACATGTTTGATAACTATATTAATATTATGTCAAGTGACTTGCAGTTTAGAGAGTAGGTAGAAAGCTGTTCTTGAAGACAGGAAAACCTGCAACACATGACTGTTTGCTTTTGGGCAAGTCCCTAATCTCTCAGTGTGCTCTGAAACCTTCTAAAATAGTAGTTCTTAATCTGAAGTCTTGTTATTTGAATTTTTTATAATTATATTTAAATATCATTAGTTTCCTCCATTATCATATATTTTATTTTATACATTTACACACCAAACTGGGGGTATGGTAAATTGGGGTCTACTAGTGGGATCTATCATTACTGAAAAGGTCAAGATTATCTGCTCTAAAACTATAGGCAGAATAGTTTTGGGTCTATACTGATAGAGGGAGTTATCCAGACCAATGAAATCACAGGTCACAACCAAACCAAATAAAGAAAAAGAGAAATTGGTTCCTATTTTCTCTAATTCCATTTTATTTTTCCAGTATCCTACTTGGTTTGTAAACCATAGCATTAGATATAAATCATCACCTCAGAGTCTCATAATGCTTCTAGACTTTTCTTGAAAACATACTTATATCTTTCTCAATTTACATTTATACAATTTGTTTTTCTTGATAATGTTCTTGTTCTCATTGTACGACCCAATGCTTTTGTCCTATCAAAAGACAGTGACAGTATCAAGTGACACTGACCATCATAAAATTTGGAAAATGAGGCCATTGTCATAAGATGTATTTTTTCATTACAAAGTATTGCTTTCTTTTATTATAGCTTGGAGAAAAACAGCAGCAAGAGAGAGTAGTACATTTTTGCTTCTAAAATCAAAATTGTGTTAAATTGATGAAATTTTCATTATTCTAGAAGGCCATCTTCAATATTAAAAATGAAAGTCATGGACGGGAAGGGTTAGAAAAGGACTGGACGGCAGAGCACCAAACTCCTTCCAAAATCTTCCTTCATAGAGGGCAGAAACTGAACCCTCCACACACTCTACTTTGCATTTGCTGTTCTGCCTGGTTTCAGCTCTAAAGAATGAGATATCCCCTGGTGTTTCCCTTCTCTTTCCTGCCTCCTTTTATGTGTTGTTTTCACCAATTAGATTGTAAACTCCTTGAGTCCAGGGACTGTCTTTCTTTTCCTTATTTGTATCCCCAGCACTTAGCATAGTGCTTGACACACAATAGGTGCTTAATAAATGTTCATTGAATTAAATTGAATTTGTTGAATTGAATATTACCTTTTTGTCAAAGTCCATTGAATGAGACTCTTTATTGGTGGTGATTGATTACTCAATGTTCTTTGCCTTCCTGAGAAGTGGAGTTGACAAGAGCTTAAGAGAAGAGAGACCCTGATCTACTGGCTTCTAGCTTTGAGAGAGAAGACACATGATTCCATATCAAATTCTCTTAAGGGAGAGTTCCCTGAAGGGAGAGAAAGACTGTGAAGAAGTCAACATGTAGAAAAAAACATTGCTTATAAGCAAGATCTATAGATTATGTCCCCATGCTAACCTGGCATCACTAAAGATTTAGGGGAATTTCTCTGTCAATGAGATCTGGGACACATACACACATTCTCTCTCTCTCTCTCTCTCTCTCTCTCTCTCTCTCTCTCTCTCTCTCTCTCTCTGTCTGTCCCTCCCTCCCTCTCTCCCTCTGTTTCTCTCTGTCTCTGTCTCTCCTCTCTCTGTCTCTTTCTCTCTCTGTCTCTCTCTCTGTTTCTCTCTCTCTCTCTGTCTCTCTTTCTCTGTGTGTCTCTCTGTTTCTCTGTTTCTCTCTGTGGTTCTGTCTCTGTCTCTCTCTGTTTATTTATTTCCTCACTGTGTATTGTCATCATATGTATAACTTCTCTGGTTTCTGTTTTCCTATCTACTTGGATGAATGGATTTATTTGCTATTTGCTAAGTAGGTTCTTTGTAGAAATGCCATTTGGTAGTGAGGGCACTCTTTCATTAAGAAATAGTGATGGGAAGTTCAGCATAAACCTAAAAGCATTTCCCCTAGACTGGTAATATTTAGGGAGGTATGTAGATACATTTTAACCCAATACCTTCTTTCTCTCTGAGAAAAACAGTAATCAGCCTCTGCCCCCAATCTTTTGCTTCCTCTCCTAACAGGAATAAGTTTCCCTTGATGAGAAGGAAGAAGAAATTACAGATATCTATTCGTATCTCTCTTCCACTTCAACTAGAGAGACCCATGTAAATATACAAAACCCAAACAACACACACACACTCAACCTCTTTACATTTCAAAAAAATGTTTTAAGCCTAAGGTCCAGAGGTTATAGATTTAACATAGAATATAGAATTTAACATAGAAAATAATCACTTCTGTTTATTGTTGGATCGTATTTCTGTAACCATTTGGATGGCAAATTACTTTGGCATTCCCATTCTAATTATACTATGGGTTCATGTCTAGCAACTCCCTGGGCAAAGAAAAGTAAAGCAGTTTAACAAATATTCAGACTTAGAAATGGGCAAGGTAAAAACCCAATCTAAATAACTAACAAATTTGTGATTCTTATGAAAAATGATTCTGTCCTGGTAGGAACATTTTGGCCAAAGTGACAATGAAAAAAAAATCCTAATAGAGGAGACAGCATGCAAACAAGTGTTTTACAAAGAAGAATAGACAGTATACAAAGAAGATACAGACAGTACTAATTGGAGAGAAGATGACTGAATTAAGAAAAAGAAAGAACATGACTGAATTGAGGAACTGGAAAAATGTTTCCTGTAGAAGGTCAGATTTTGGTTGACATTTGAGGGAAACCACAGAAGTCAGGAGGCAGGCATGAGGAGGGAGAGGATTCTAGGCATGACAGAATTTTTGAAAGTGAATTACAATTTAAATAAAAGTAAACTACAAAAATTTGAAGGACTTCTGAAAATATTATTTTTTTATTCAAGAGTTAATTAGAAAATATATCATTTATATTAGCAAAATAAGAAAAAAAATAAATGAGTGGTTCCTTGACACTTTACCTCAGATGCCATCCAATTCTTTCATGAAGCTATTGATAATTCCCCCTTCTCAAATTTTCCTAGAGCACATTGTATGGGAATCTCCTTTGCCACTCCCACTTTCCACTGATTGACTAAATTTGCCAGAATGCAGATATCTACATTGTTACCAGCCCTTCTTAGGTTCATTTTATTCTTTACCAAGATCCTATTATATTTATATTTAATTTATACTTCATGTAGTATATTTTATGTAATATATGTACTATAGTACATATTACCAATGGCCCTTCAAACTGATGACTCTCATGTATTTTTAGTACATGAACAAATCTTGTCAGCTTCTTTACCCTTTTCTCCAAGGAGGATCTGTTAACTCTTTTTCCTTTAATTTAAACTTCTTTCTGTCTTCTTGCTTTATTTAGAGAAAAAGGTCAATATAAATGTGGCTAAGTTCTTCTAGCAATGAGTCAATTTGCTTATTGGACAAAGATTTCCCATAAAGTGCCAACTGTTAAATTTGTGTCTGTACACATTCTTAAAACTGGTTATTAGCATTATTTGCCACCTTTATATTTTATCTTTTTAGAGAAATTCAGCACTTTAACTTTAGAAGTAGAAGGTGTGCTAAAAGGACTGAGGGTCATTTTGTATTTTATCCATGGACAACTATAATTCATTAATGTTGTATCACTTAGTGTTCAACCTACTAGTGATGAGTTTCTCCATAACTAATTAGCCCTGAGAGTGTATTCATTCACTATCCACTATTTGATGTCCTTTTCATTTGGTAGAATGTTCTAGAGCATATATTTTACTGGCCCAGCCTTTGGATCTATAGGGTCCCTTCCATATTATTCATAAGGCATGGGAAGAGGATTTCAGTGATGGAATGTGAGCAATGTCAGATGAAAATACCTTGTATTGTTGGGCAGGCAAGGTATGGTCCTATTACATTGATACTGTGTTTTCTGAACACTTTAAAATTTGGATTAATCCAAAGGCCCTTTCAGCACTGAGTTAAATGCTAAGGAAACTTCTTGGCTAAAGAAACTTCTTCATTTCAATGTTCTGTGAGTTTTTCTCAAATAGGGTTTTTTTTGTCTTTGTTTAAATATTCTCCTAGATATAAGTAAATACATATAATTACTGTTCAGCTCTTTAAGATTCTATGAAGCTGGGGCAGGCAGGTAGCACAGTGAATAAGAGCACCAGCTCTAGTGTCAGGACGACCTGGAGATCGAATCCCAGGCTCAGACACTCAGCACCCACACAGAAACACCTGGCCATGTAACCTTGAGCAAGTTACTTAACCCTAATTGCTTAGGGGTGGCCGGGTGGCCAGGTGGCTCAGCGAGTAAGAGCACCAGTGTTGGGATGACCGGGAGATCAAATCCTGGGCTCAGAAACTCAGCACCACACCCAGAAATAACTGGCCGTGTAACCTTGAGCAAGTTACTTAACCCCAATTGCTTAAAAAAAAAACACAAAAAGATTCTATGAAGCCTTCATTAACACTTTTGGAGGGAGACCATTGCTTTGGAGGGCCATGCACCTAGCAAGAGGAAAATGAAGCTACAGGTAGCTACTGTCAATTTGCAATTTTATCAAAGTGATATCACTACAATCCAGTAATAAAATATTTGTACAAAAGGGAACATTATTGAAAAATAAGATAATAAATATTGACATATAACATTTTAGATATCAGTGATGGATATCTTCACTTATTTATCTTCCTATTCTCTAAGTTGCTTAGGTGACTGAAATTAGAGTAAGAGCAGCTCTCATAGGTCATTCCATCTTTGAGGGTCCCTGTGTCAACAAGATTTTAGTAACTTTTTTTTCAAATGGTAGAGGTAGGAGGGAGAAATGTAAATGCTGGCTGATTGAATAAACAAGCATACAAACAGACAAATAGATACATAGACAGGTAAACAGAGATAGCTATGATAGATAGATAGAAAGATTGCATATCTTGAGAAATGTATCACTGACATCTATTTCCATTCTCAATGTTCTCACCCTAATTGAGGTTTTCATAACATTATGCCTGAAAACTTCCTAACTTGTCTCTATTCCCAGTCTTGCCTTTCTTGAATCCATACCTTCATAACACTGCCAAAACAATCTTCTTGGTATTATCTCTGTCATCACATCTCTCCTGTTTTCAAAAACCTCTGTGTCTCCCTGTTGTGCACTGATTTAAATTTAGCAATTTAAATATAATACTACCGTTCTTGATATAAAGGGGGGGGGTCCATTGAATCATTCTATCAACCACTCCACCCCACTTAAGTTGCCTCAATCAGTTGACAATACTTAGATGCAATCATCCAGAAGGTTTACATGCTAAAAATCCTAGAACAATTTAGAGGTTCATGAGGACCATGGATAGAGAAAAGTGACCTTGCACAGTAAATATGGTCAGTTTGGTTGAAAATTAGTCACATGGTGTGGTCTTTGTATACTATGGCCTTCCATTTTAGATCTTAAGGACTGGTCAAATGTCTGGCAGTGGAGAGGAAAGTCCAGCTTTTGAGAAGGAATCACTTGGAGAGTAATAGCGAAAAACACTTCACACTCCCAACTAGTCCTCAGCCTTTGATACCTCTTCCACTTACCTTGGTCAGAGGAAGACACATATGATATTTGGAAGATCAGAAAATTTGAACTTTCCATCGGCAAATTAGCAGTATCCCTGGGAGGGCAGCTGCAGGCAGCAGTGTCTACACTAGGAACTGAGGACAAACTCAATATTATTGTGGAAAGACAGCTTTAAGACTCTCCAAAAAATCTGGAAGCTGTATCATACATAATAGGAATTTCATGAGGATCCCAAGAAGAGTAGAAAAGATCTCCAAGAGTCAAAACGGTGAATTATGTCTTTGACACTTACGCTCTAATCTTGCATCCTGGCTTGTTGTCATCCTTTGTTCTCAAAGAAGACAAAAAGGACATCACTATAACTAGAATCTATTTATAGTGCTTCTGACAGTCGCTGGTCAGACCAATATAAGCTTGGAAGTCTCTACCAGAGGGCAGGCGCAAATAGTCCATATGAACATTTGGGGTGAATTCTCTAAATCTGAGCATCTTACATTTCCTTTAAGTTCCTTCAATTCTGCCTTCTCTGATGAGGGCACACCATTCATATATGTGTATACACACATTATATATATGTACATGTATTTTTATATATATACACATAAATACATACACTAGTAGAAGAGCTACATCATAGACTTCTGGGGAAATATTTTGTGTCCACTCTCCTTAATTATATAATTTTACTAAAATAATTTCTAAAAGCAAAGTCTAGTTGACTAATTTAGGCCACTGATAACCAATGGAGGAAAGCAGGGACTCATGAGTTAAATATTATCAAATAAGACACTATTTGTAAATCTCTTATAATAGTTCCTGGCACATAGTAGGTATTTTACAAATCCTTGTTCCTTTCCTTTTCCCTAAAGCATTAGACAAAGCATCTCCCATCTGATTTATTTATTTCCCCCTTGAGGGGAAATAAAAGAGCTTGCTCTGTGAAGGCAACCTGTCAATGTAAATTGAGTTTGAGAGAGTTGCCCTAGAGCATGTGCTACACTGGCTTGCAAGGCCTCCACAATATGGCTCCAAGGTATATTTCCAACCTTTTCTCACTTTATTACTCTTTCTTATATTCCAGCCAAATAAGAGACCCACCATCCCACATTTTTATTATACCTTCTTTTGTCTCTGTGCCGTTCTCCACATTATCTCCTTCTCTTTATCATCCTTTTTCCTACTTCTTTGGTGCTTATGGAAATCCTTACCTTCAAAGCTCAATACAGGGGCCACTACCTCCATGAAGTCTTCCCTGACTGTCAAAGCTGAAAATGATCTCTGCCTGGAATCATATTTATTTATGTAAGGCTGATTCTCTTTAGACTATAAGTTCCTTGAGGGGAAGGCATGTGTGTTATTTCCCTTCTATGTTCCCAGTGTCTAGCATGGCACAGATAATAAACTTTCATTGAATTTAAGTTTCAGTGTGAAATACTGAAGAGCTCAAGGGCCAGATTGGTTACAGTAACTTGATTGGATTAATGGCCTGGTAAGAAAGGGTCAAGGACCTGGGGCGGCCAGGTGGCTCAGCGAGTAAGGGCACCGGCTCCAGTGTCAGGATGACCTGGATCAAATCCGGGCTCAGACACTCAGCACCACACCCAGAAATAACTGGCCGTGTAACCTTGAGCAAGTTACTTAACCCCAATTGCTTAAAAAAAAAAAAAAGGGTCAAGGACCAAGTACATGGAGAGACAAGGGAATCAGGGAAAGTATGCTATTTTTTCAAGGATTTTACAGATGTAAAGAGGGAGAGAGATAGTTCCACTACTAATCCCAGACACAAGACTTTTCTTTCTTTAAATTCCCTTGACTCCTGAAAATATAACATCCTTTTCTTTCTATTTCCTAGGTCCATGCTTCAGTTTCTGCTCTCTTTGCAAACATTTAATTTCTGTCTTAGAGACAACCTTTTGACACTGTCCTCTCTCTGTCCCTCCCCAAAGCCCTGAACTCAACCCACTTCTTTCTCAGGTACACAGCCCACTTCAAGCATTTCATGGCTGTGTCTTTTCAACTATTTTCAGCTGTTCTTGAATTTTAACACATTTCAATCAGACTTCAATCTTATTCACTTCATTATCTGTTCTTCCCACCTTCCTATTATATTTTATTTTAAAGGACTGCACATTCCTCTCTCCTGGGACCACCATCCTTCCTGGGTGGCAAGGAGCTCACATCTCTCAGGTAAAAAAAAAAAAAATTAGTATGTAAAAACCTCATTCAACTCCCACAACCTACTTCAGTATTCTTCTCAACATCTCAGTTCACATTTACATTGTATCACAGAATCACAGAATTAGGAGGAGACCTCAAAGGCCGGCACATCTGTCAGTCCATTTGGAATCCCCTATCAATATTATCTCTGTGATTTGGATTTGGGGGAAGTGAGAAAAGCTTACTACATTCTCTTCAAAACCAATCTGTTTATCTTCTGACAATTTTCACCTACCTAAAATTTTTATTTTATATCACTTAGTTGTCAAATTTAGTAATGACCAAATACTATTTACAAAGTAGAAGCAAGGCAACAAAGGGAGTTAATCATTTAATCAACAAGTATTTACTATGTATTAGACACTGTACTAGGCCTTTGAGGATTCAAGCACAAAGAATGAAACAATCTCTACACAGAAAGAACTTACATTCTAATTGGGGAGATATAGTATATAAAATTATACACACACATACACACATATATGCATGTGTGTTTATGCATATATTTATGTACAGAACAAACAGAAAGTGAACAAATACCAACATATACAAAGTAGTTAAATATAAAGTAGTTTTGAAGGGAGGGTATCAAAAAATGCTTCATGTAGAAGCTGGTGCTCATGAAAAATAAAGATAACTTTTCACTTGCCTCTGAGCTATCTTTCTGAATTTACTTCATATTTTGCCCCTCCGTTCATTCTATGTTCCAGACAAACTGAACCAGTAAATCAGAGATTAAAGTTGGAAGGCCCCTTATAAATAACCTAGTCCAATCTCTCCATTCCATAGGTAGACAAAATGGACCTAGATAAAGCGAAATGCTCAAGGTCATATACCTTCTGAGTAGCTTTTACCAATTTTCATACTATGGGTATGACATACCCATATATCATGGGCTTTCTGCTTCTTAGGTCTCCTGTTTCAGACCTTTTGCATATGTTTCTCCTCTCCCCAGTTAAGAATTTATTCTTTCAGCTAAGGTGCCACCTTTTTCCTGATGAAACTTTCCCAGATTACTCCTCTTTCCATGAAAGTAATCACTCTTAAATTTTTTCCTAGAACATTTTTTATTTCCTCTTTGCCCATGTTATAGTTTACCCTATGTTATAATGCATCACTGTTACTGGGTTGTAAACTCCTTGAAGGCAGGGCCTGTGTTGTTTTTCATCTTTGGACATCTCACCTTTTGGATTCATTAGTCACTTAAAACTAGGTTAAGTAGGAAACAGCAAGTGAGCACTTAGCTGACTGTCATAAAACCAAATTACGCAGAGTTCTGAAAGAACTGGCAGATGTGACTATATAGTCACTGTTAGCTGTATTTGAAAGGTAATAGAAAACAAGAGAGGTGATGGAGGTCTGGAAAATAAGTATCTTAAGGTTCAAAAAAGGAGGAAGAAAGTAGAGTCCACCCACTAAAAACCACTTAGCATAACTTGATTCTTAGAAAAAATTAAAGAATGTTTTATTGAAGAGATGATTAGTGAATATATAATAAAGGTCTAATGGCTTCATCGAAAATATTGTGAAAGTAAACATATTTCCTTTTTTTGGACATGGTTACTAGATTGTTAGATCAGGGAAATTTTGGAGTTTACTTTGATTTGAGCAAAATATTTTACAAAGCCCTTTCAATTATTTTTATGGGAAAGATTGATAGATTAAAATAGGGAGATTGGGAGAATGGTTGGACTTAAGGAGAAGATAAGTTCTCTTTTGGGTATGATGAGTTTGAGATATGATTAGGACTCCAGGAAAAGAGGTACAGCAGACACTTGAAGATGTGGGAGTGAAATTCAGGAGAGAGATGAGAACTGAATATGTACATTTGGTAATCATTTGTGTGTAACCCATGTTCTATCTCATTAAGGAAAAACAGTTCTGAATTTTCCAGGATCAGATCACAATGTTGGAGATATCTCATGGCTCATCTTTTCCCATCCAGAAGTCTTTCTGGGAGCAAGTGAATTTGACCTACTTCTTGCCTTTCTATAGGAATATTCAGTCCTCCACTTATAACTAACAAGATCCTAATAAACATTGGAATATAAAGCATATTTAATGAAAAGTAGGTAATGAGCAAAAATGGGGCTTGTCCCTAAGTTAACAGGGAAATTCTACTAGTTCCCTCCTGGCAATGGAAATAAAACTCACTACAACGGGGAGGGGGCATTTCAATAGAAGAGTTTAGAACTTTGTTGAAGGAAGTCTTCTCATTTCAGCCCTCACCCTTTCCCTCTTCACACCTTTTCACAACCCTCTCTCTTTTCTTTTTTTTAACCCTTTCTCTTTTCACTCAAATATTCTGATACAACTACTCTCAAGCGAAGAGAGGAAAGGATGGTATAGAACAGGAGTTCTATGGATGGATTTCAGGGAGTCCATGAACTTGGATGGGGAAAAAAATTCATGTTTTTTACAAAAGTGAGTTCCTTTGTAATCTTGCGTATTTTATTTTATTCACTTAAAAACATGATTTGGAGGAGTTCATAATCTTCATTGTTTAAAAGGGTCCATGACAGACAAAAAGTTAAAAACTCCTAGTCTTGTACAAAGTTTTAGGGTATACTTACATTTAGGTAATAGTAGGTTCTGAAGATGATCTGACACATAGTAGGTGCTTTTATTTATTGATTGATTATTGGTTTATTGATGAAAGGAGATTAAGAAGGAGGAATCAGACAAAGAGTAGAACTAGGAAAGAACAGTGTCATAGAAGCCAAGGGAACAGAGAGTATTCAGAAGCATCTGCCTGTTGACAGTGCCAACCAAACCAATAGAGAGGTTCTTTCGGTGGATGTGTGTTTTTTCTTACAACACAATGCCTGGCATATAGTAGGTGCTTAATAAATTATTGTTGACCAACTGATATTTGTACCTTTATTCTTTATAGCATTAAACAAAAAAAATAATGGGGTGAATGGCTACCCTTATTTTATCTGTTTTAGTTGGAAATTTCCCACTTTTTCTACTCTAAATGACTAACTTTTAATTTTACATACATGCTTCTTTGTTATATTGAAGAAGAGCTTTGATATGCCTGTGTTTTTTAAGGTTTCTTTATTATGAATGAATACTATATTTTGTTGAAGGCTTTTTTTTTGTTAGAGGCACTTAATTTGTGTATTTTCTAGTGACGTAATAGTATAATCTTTACTTTTTAGCATCTGTTAAAATATAATTTCAGAGATATGAATTTTGCTACAAAAATACTTCATTCTCCAAGTTTTAGTATGTTGGCTTCTTACATTCTCAACTATAATTTCTTGTTACTGTAATTTATTCATTGAGCTAGTTATTACTCGAGATATTGTTATTTTATATCACAGGCATTTGCTGATATACACTTCTCTCAAATGACATCTCCCTTCTAACAGATAAAACCAGTTAAACAAAGCCAATAAACGGAGGAACTTAATCTTCATTTAAATCTATATTTTTGTTCATATATCCATTAAAGATTGTGATTTTATTGCATTATAATGTGTAAAGCATTTGCTTATTATTTCCATCTTTTTATTGATTTCTCTATGACCTAGCTCATTAATAATTTTTAAAGACCCTGTTTTTGCTCATAAATAGCTGTATTGTTTGACATTCCCTTTCAGAAATCACTGTATTTCAAATTTCATTTTTCATTCATTTCTTCCCCTCTATATGTTTTTCCATCTTGTTCACCTTATAGAATATCAAATCTCCCACACATATTACTAAAATGTATTTTCTCAATTCAGCTGACTGTTTCTTTAAGAACTTAGATGCTATGCCATTTGCTTTCTATTTATTTAATAATGATACTTTGTCTTTGTCTATGGTACATTTAAGCACAGACATGTACATGAAGCATCTGGTTGTATCTTTTGGCATTACATTGTTGTTGCTACCTTCTCTGAAATCATGATTACACCTTCTGTTATTTAGCATAGCTAAAATATGTGTTTTATTCTATTACCTCATTTCCATTTTCTATATACCTATGTACTTTTGGACTGTTTTTCTTTTCTATAACAAATGGTTGGGTTTTGTTTTCTTATCCATTCTTCAATTTTCATTTGTTTTCTTGGAGAATTTGAGAGACAAACTTTTCTTCATGTGACTTTGGATAATAAACCTTATTCTGCACTTCAGGATCCTAATTTGCAAAATGAATTTTTTAGATGACCTACAACAAAAATTTCAAATCTAAATTTTTTGATGCAATAGATTCAAGAAATATATAGCTGGAATGACCTGAGATGATTCAGTGGAGGACATAGCATTTGCCTGACACTCTGAATACTATTTATCAACAGTGACAAGATCCTTTACTAATGATGACTTGAAGGTATAGTATATGAAAAACATAAATGAAAAAGGCCAAAGAACCCTGACAAGTAGGCGGCATAGTGGATAGAATGTTAGACCTGCCTCAAACATTTAATCGATGTGTGAATCTGGTCATGTCACTAAGCTTCTGTCTCAATTTCATTATCAGTAAAATAAAGATAATAAGAGAACCCATGTATCTACCAGGAGTGGAGGATAAAAAGAGATAATATTTCTAGAATGCTCTACAAAAATTAAAGCACTATATGAATGTTAGCTATTAATATTTATAGGATAATGGGCAACTTTTCCAGCTGGGAAAGTAAGTTTTGATGATGGTTTTGCAATTAGAAAGTGAAAAAAAGAAACAGTTTTTTGCCATCTCTTGGATCCTAATTTTTTTTTTCTGTTTAGCACTTTAAAAGAACATCTATTATAAGTCATGAGAAATGACCTATCAAGTTCACTTTTGGATACACATGATACTTAGTTCCATCAAGTACTATTCAAGTCAACCAAAAACCTTGTTTGGATTACTCTGGTTATCTTAGAGAATGATTATTATGGAGTCATGCTGTACATTATGGAGTTATGTTCCATGCTACCATCAGGAAAAATGGAATTCCTCTACAGCAGAGGTTCCTAAATTTATTTAGTCTACTATCTGCTTTTAAAAAGTTACTCAGCACCCTCCTGGAAATCTACTTTCTTTAATCCTTTAATGGCTTTTTGAAATGTGAGTCATTCATTTCAAAAAATATAATTAAAAAAATAATGTTGCATCTTAAATTTAATAATTTATTGTAGATTGTGGGTTTTTTTTCCTGAATTGAAATTTTGATGATGCAATACTGTCATGTAACCATTTAGTGTCGTATTGTAAACAAGTCATTACTCTCACATATTCCTTCCAATACGTGCTGGAGTTCCTGACAGAGATACTTACCAACACTTGCTTATTAAGACCTGTTGGTGGACTTGACCACTGGTCAGTAATGTGCATTTTGTTTGGTTATTTGGAAAATAATGTAATCACTATGACTTTAACCCTGTTATTCAACAGATGAAACTTGAATGGTTTTTCAAAATTTTCCTCTCTTCCCTTTTTTCCTTATGCTTCTACTACCCCCTTATTTGTATTCAATGCTCCTCAATTGCACCCAAGGTTGCTATTGTTCCATCCTGGATCCTATCAGTGTCCCACAGGGGGTGGTGTTGCCTATGTTAGGAACCTATGCAATCCTACTAAGGAGATAAATTGTATAAATACATATAAATGTATACACACACACACACATATATAGTATACATGTATATATACATATTTACATATATTCCGATAATAATGGCAATTCTCATAAATGAATTTTATAATCAAGGTTACAAGGGAAACACCAAAACTTTTTTGTAAAAAAAGAAATAGCTATTTTTAATGGAAATCTTTTAAAAATACATTACACACTTCCCTACCTTCTTAACCAGTACATTATGAACAAAATTAACCTTTTCTGGGTGATTTAAGGTCATTATTTTGAACATGAGTTACTGCTCATGTCCAGGGCTTTTTTAGGTAGTAGAGCTCTTTCTTTTTATGAAAAGCAGCTTCAGACTGCTAGGCTTTTCAAGTTCTTGAATCTGCTTTTACAGGTTTTCTTTAAAAAAAAAAAAGGTCCTTTTTTGCTATTAGGTGTCACTTTTTTCTTATTAACAAATCTCTGCCAGTAGCTCCTCTCCCCTCTGATTATTTGTTGCATCTAACCTCAGATGGGATTTGTTGCTGTTCAGTCATTCAGTCATGTCAAACTCTTTGTGATCCCAAAGACCATACTGACCATGTAGTATTTTTGGCAAAGATACTGGAGTGGTTTTCCATTTCCTTCTCCAGTGGATTAAGGCAAACAAATGTGAAGTGTCTTGCCCAGGGACACCCAGCTAGCAAGTGTCTGAGGCCAGATTTAAACTCAGGCATTCCTGACTCCTGGCCCAGTGCTCTGTCCACTGTACCACCTAGCTGCCTCCTTCAGAGGAACTATAAAAGCAGATAAACCAAGCTTGTCAGAATTTTATCTACAATGAGAGGAAATTGATTCTGAATGAAAGTCCACTTTCTCTGATGGTCACATGTTAACTCTTTTTTTTTTTTAAGCAATTGGGGTTAAGTAACTTGCTCAAGGTTACACGGCTAGTTATTTTTGTGTGGGTGCCAAGTATCTGAGGCCGGAACCGATCCCAAGTCTCCCGTCACTCTGGCCAGCACTCTTACTCACTTGAGCTACCTGGCCGCCCCTACATGTTAACTCTTAACAACTCAAAAGAATCTCAAAGAGGAATGATATAGAAGGGCTATGAATTCTAAATTAACATTTAGTGGTGATGCCCACTGCTTAGATCAGGTCACTTCACCTGGAGGTAGGGGTATATATGGAATTTCCAACGTACAGCCAACAGTATGTATCCCATGATGACATTAAGCCCCTGAATTTCCTGACCTATTCACTGGAATATACAAAGGTACTTGAAGTCTTCTAACTATAGATTCTTACATCATAAAAGGCTCTCTCTGTTTCAATCTAAAACTACATAGCCTTTTTGCAGTCATGGGCCATATGGAGATGAGAATACATCTGCAAAGCAGTTATATATGAGGTTTTCACTTCCTTGAACCAAAGCTGAGAGACCAATGGGTTGCTGGAAAGCAAAATATGCCTGTCGCGCCTTCTTTGGATGAGTATAAATCAGTTTGTATACCATCAGCAAACTCCATAGCTGTATCTTTCCTTTGAGATCATGAACTAAGTAAGGCAAAGAGGTAAAAAACTAGGGAGGTGGAAGGTCTTAGTCTGAGATTTCCCATTATCTCTCATTTCAGTGAAAATTCTGCTCCATAGAAATGGACCATGGGGTGGCTACGTAGTGCAGTGAATAGAGCACTGGCTCTGCAATCAGGAGGACCTGAGCTCAAATTTGGCCTCAGACACTAGTAACACTAGTAACTAGCATTAACATTTACTAGCTGTGTGACCTTGGGCAAGTCACTTAATCCTAATTGCCCTGCCTTCCCCCTCCAAAAAAGAAAAAAAAAAGAAATGGACCCTGTTCATACAACAGTGATGGTTTTTTTTTTTTTTTTGCCTTGTAGATCAATCACAAATGTTTTCTTAAGCAAGTTTTTCTAACACAAGTGGCCATTTTCCATCTCAAGCTCATCTCTAGCAAATACAAATTCCATTTTGAAGTAAAAAAAAACATTTTCAGAAAGTAACTTTTTTTGTCATTACAAAGATAAACTATTATTAAAAATAAAAACTGTTAAATTGCAATGTACATGGCTGTTTTGTTGAGTGTTATCACAATAAAACAAAAAAAAGGCCTTATTTGCCCTGTTATGCCCCTTGTTTTTCTTCCAATGTTGTAGAAGCAAATTAGGAGTCTGATTACTGAGTTTTGAGGCAAAGATAACTCTTCCCATTGCCTGCCTGTTGCCTCAGGGCATTTCAGAGTAAATAAAACATACTTGAATCACAATGGTAGCATCTGCTACTTGGTAACTAAAATGGAAAAGACAACAACCGAAAATCGACAAAAGAAAAAGGGTAAAATTGATATTCCATTTTTCATTCCTTTGAGACCCATTGTACCAAAAGCAGTTACATAAAGTATCTGAGAGGAATTTAACCTTGCATACTTAAATTATACATTTTAGAAATGGTATCTCCCTATTCCTTCCCTTGAAATGCCGAGGGACTCATATACTAAGCCCCTGTATGTAACAAGTTTGGAAAATTACTGAATTCTTCCTGAACTCTTACGTGCCTAGCCAGGGGCCCCTCTTTCAATAGAAAGATGGACCTTTCTGTACTTCCTGATAAGATGTCAGAATGACTTAGGGCAGGACACAGATGTCTGGGACCCCCGATAAGTCAGGGTAGGGCTATACAACTGTCCAGATCAAGGCTTGGCTATAACGGACCTGTTTATCTACCATTTTCAAACTTACTGTACTCCCCACACCCATTTTGTGGGTCTTGACTTTAAATATTCCCCCTTTCCTGATGGTCGGGGCAGCTCTCCTAAGGTTTCCTTGGGAGACTGTCGCAGGCCAGCTCAATAAACTGATGCTCAGAATAATTGACTAGGCTTGGGTCATTTTTTTTCAACTGTCCATTTCATCCTTGTTTAGAGATTAGAAGTGATTTATTACTTTAATGTCTCCCTCCCATTAAATTTTGGTGGACTTTGGGGTATGTCCTAGTGACACTCTTCAAAGTGTTGGTGTTAGAACAATGAGAGGATGTTTGGGAGCAAACAAGAAGGGAAGGGGAAAATGAGACTATTAAATATTGTAAAACAGTGATATTATTTCAGGACTCGTTCTCAAGACCCTAAGAATGGAGTTTTTCTTTCATGGGGATACCACCATATGACCCACTTTCCTCTAGCCTCTTCCACCTCTTTTTCTTTCCCTTGTAACAAATGAATGTTTTAGTATGGATCTATTTAATGACAAGTGGAAAAACTTCAACAAAATCCAGCATTAGCTAAGACCTGTCTTCATAAATGGTGGTAATTTCTAGCCCACAATAGATCAAGAAACTTCAAGTTTCATGGAAATATTTTTATAATGTGATTTGTTCTGTTGCACCAAGGTTATCTTAATTTTCATGTATTCAATGACTCTTTATATGCTCTTTTCCAATAGGCTCCCGTGGATGGGGATATTGGAACTTGCTTATATCAGGAAAGATGATGGTTAAATTTTCAGTATGAGCATTTACTTCTTGGAAAAAAATCAGTAAATACTACAAATCAGGATTTGACTGGCCATTGGTTATACAACTTTAAGAATGTTATGGAGAAAAAGTTAATAATGGAGATTAAGCTTAAAAAGCATACTTTGGGTACCATTTTTTGGGGGGAAGGAGTTAGTTGATAAATATTTAATAGTACATCTCTGCTTTCATTCAATTCCTACAGCCTTCACCTTTATTTTGCGTCAGCCACAATGTGGTATTACCATAGCCTTTATCTTATATGAGAGGCAGCTTTGTATTGAGGATAGAGTTCTGGATCTGAGTCCGTGTTTCCCCGACAATAAGACACTGTCTTATTAAATTTTTTGGAAAGAAAAACACCAGAGGGCTTATTTTCAGGGGAGGGCTTATGTTGTCCTGCCTCAGCTCTCCTCCGCGGCACTGCTCTCAATGGCACCAGCAAGCAAACCACTGGGGAAGAACAGGATGATGCGCTCACTGCTGCAGCTCTGATTGGATGCAGCTCGGAGCGCGGCGTGCGTTTCACGGGGGGGGGACGGTGCATACAGAGGGTACTGTAATGTAGCGTGTAGCGCAGGGAATCACCTTCACTACAGTAGCAATCTCAATAGGACTTATTTTCGGGGGAGGGCTTATTTTAGAGGAATCTTACACAGTAAGGGGAGGGCTTATTTTCAGGATAGGTCTTATTATCAGGGAAACACGGTACCTTTGTGGTCCTGGGCAAGTCAGCTAATTTCTCTAAGTCTCAGCTTCCTCAATTGTAAAAGGGGATAGTAATAGGCTGTATCTCCCAAAGCTGTTGTGAGAACAAACCAAGATAATACGGCTAAAGTGCTTTTCAGAATTTAATGCATTTATGACACTTGCTGTTATTTCACCATTGACCAGACATGTTTTATTTCCATGAGTCAGAACTTTGAAACTTTTTCTCTCAGATTATAGTTAAAAAAAAATATCCATTTCTCCCTCTGTTTAGTTCCTCCTTTACCTATTCTTGAATTTTATCCTTATTATGACTTCCAGTCATTTTTGTCTCCTCTTTTTCCCTCTGCAGACTCCTACTCTGGTCTCACTTTCCTCCCTCCACAATCTTGATCCCATAACGAAACAGTTACATTTTTGACTGTCTAATCTCTTGCTTTCTTCTCTTATTACTCTCATCCCTTTACAAGCACCAGCCCTTAGTTACCCCCATCATCTGCCTTCTTCTATTTGAACTACAATGGAAGGAAACCACACAACCATGTTCACTTGAGCCCACTATGAATCTGTGTTGCTTAATCTCAATTGTCTTCACTTCTGATCAGGAATCATCTTACTCTTCACTAATTGAGTCTTCCACTCTTCCAAATATTTTTCCTTCCCACATGGGAACATCTGAAACAGTCCCTCCCCAACCTTTTTAGTAGAGTCTCATTCCTACTATCTAGAAAAAAGAGACCACCCCTCCCCAATTCTGTGACTCATTCCCTGAATCACATCCTCAATTCTTTCCTCTTTTGCTCCAGTCTTGGAGGAAGAAAGAACTGACCCATCTCTTTTTTTCCGCCATTAATCCCATTTAAGAGTGTAATCATTTTTTCAATTAGACCATGTTATGAAAATGCTTGTTTTATGCCAGAAATTAAAAATAAAATAAATAAAAATTTTAAAAAGATCACTTGTTCTAACAGTTATCAGTGATCTCTTAAGTGCTAAGTAATATGATCTTAGTCTTTATCCTTTTTTAACATCTCTGCATTGCTTGATGCTGTTAACCATCTCTCACCCTCACCAGGATACTTTCTTCTCCCTGGCGTTTCATGACACTGCTTTCTACTTGGGCTCTTTCTAACTGTTTGAGCACTTTGCAGTTTCCTTTGAATAGGTACACTTAGCTTGTGGGTCAGGTGTGTGCTGGCACACTCTGAAAATTTTTTCTTTGGTTCTGCCTCTTCTCTTAGAGTAAAGTGGTAGTCCTCCCACAGGGTGAGCCAGGAGACCTTGGCCATGAGTCATACATGGCCACATTCTTATTTTAGATCAATATCCATGGCTATGCCCCCTACACTTGGGTGTACTAAAGGGCTTTATTCTTTGTCCTTTTTTCTACTCTTACTTAGTGATCTCATTGGCTTTCATGGGTTCAAGTACCATCTCTATTCAGATGGTTCTCAAATGTACATATTTTGTACTCTTCTTTCTTCACAGAGTTTTGCTCCTGCTTCCCCAATTGTCCTTTGGCCTTCTTTACCTGGATTCCCCACAGTCATTTCAAACACTACACACTAGCTTTGTGACTCTGGACAAGACATCTATCCTCACAATATTCCATATTTTGTCTATGTGCCTTTGTACTGTGTTGATTTGCCCTGTTCCTGGAATTCTCTTCCTCCCATGAGACTTCAAGGGAAAGCCAAGTTCTCTCTTCTATATAAGGAGGTCTATCCCAAGTCGTCCAATTATTAGTACTCTGTCCCTGAAATTTATTTTTCAGTGTATTTCTGTATTTACTTATCTGCATGTCAGTGCTTAGGAGACTCACCCTCCCATCCAAGTTCTGGTTGGTGACTGTAACTGGGTCCTGTGTACCTTGACCTTTCTAGATTCTGGTTGTAATATTCTGTAACACTAATTCTGCCAGTGGAAAGGCCTGGGACCTTTGGATTCTGCATGTATTCCTAATCATATTTCCTCATGCTCCAATCTCCAGTTCAACACACATCATTTTCTCCTGTAAGCTTAAAGTACAAAATGCTGCTTCCAGCATTTATTGATCTCTCTAATTCTTATACAAAGCATTGTTTAAGTCCTAGTGATGGATCACCTCAGTGGGTTCCTCACATAATCCAGGGTGTAGATGAAGTCTAGGTATGGACAGATTTGTATTCTCTACAAAATGAAACTTAGTCTCCAGAATAAATGTGAGTAGAGCAGATGACTGCCTCAGTAGTGGAATTTCAAGAGTTCTGAGGAGATTGTGTTGACCTGGAGAAAGCCGTGAGAAGTATAGAAACCTTGGACAGTGAAAGGTGGTAATTAGAACACAGAATACTAGAACTGTCAGGGATCTCAGGGACCATTTTATCCAATTCCTTTGTTTTGTAGATGAGGAAACCTGGGCCAAAGGGCTTAAACAGCTTACTAAAGAATAGAAATTAGAACCTAGGTCTCAAGGGTTTCAATTCATTACATTTTCCACTACCCTTTGTGGTTTCATTCCAGTTCTTAACAAAATTTCAAGGTACACAGTGGATAGAATTCTGGGCTTGGAGTCAGGAAGATCTGTCCCTGACACTTGCAAGCTGTATGATCCTAGGCACAACTTCTGTATGCCTCAGTTTCTTCAGTTTTTAAAATGTGGATAATAATACCACCTACCTCTCAGGTTAGTTGTGAAGATCAAATGAGATAATGCTTATAAAGTGCCTGGCACATAGTAGGTGTTTAACAAATGCTTATTTCCCTAATCTTTGTAAAGTGTCTGGTATATAGCAGATATTTAATAAATGCTTGTTTCCTTACTCTCTGTCTGTCTGTCTATCTATCTATCTATCTATCTATCTATCTATCTATCTATCTATCTATCTATCTATCATCTATCTATCTATCAGCTAGGTGATATAGTGGATAGAGTGCTAGACCTGAAGTCAGGAAGACTCATCTTCCTGAGTTCAAATCTAGCCTTAGACATTTACTAGTTGTGTGACCCTGGCCATCACTGAACTGTGTCTCAGTTTCCTCATCTGTAAATCGAACTGGAGAAGGAAATAATAAACCACTTCATCTATTTTTGCCAAAAAAACAAACAAACCCAAATAGGGTCATAGAGCATTGGACATGACTGAAAATGACTCAGCAAGAAAAAACAAAATCTATCTCTTATCTCTGTATCTACTATATATCTGCCTCTCTCTCTCTCTCTCTCTCTTTCTCTGTCTGTCTGTCTGTCTGTCTGTCTCTCTGTCTGTCTGTCTGTCTGTCTCTCTCTGTCTGTCTCTCTCTCTCCTCCTTCTCTCTCTCATTAATAATGAATCTCTGACCAAAGGTAGATGACTCTCATGGTTCTCATGGTGGATGATAGACCAAATGAACTTAGTAGTATGTGGGAATTAGGGAAGTAACACACACACAAAATACAAGGGTAAAGGAAGCAATAAAACAGAGACCAAAGAAGTCACAGAAATAAAGAGTGCATAAAGATTTTAGAGAACAGCAAGATGAAAAATCCCAGGGCCAGAACAATAGTAAACAGGGGAGCATAGTGGAGTGGAAAGAATACTGAATTTGGAGTAAAATAACCTGAGTTCTGACACTTACTATTTGTATGATCACTGGATATTCCTCTTATCCTTTCTAGACCTCAATTTCCTCATTTGTAGAATGATTTTACAAGTTAGAAGACAGCTACGATTCTGCCTAATCTCGTATTTAAGTAAGGCCACAGAAGCAGGGCAGGACAGGACAGGCAGTTGGGTGAACAGGTTTGGGGAGCCTAGAGCAAAGGAAGAACTTGGATAATAGAACAGTTTTCTGTCCTCAATTACCAGGGATTTTTACATTTGATATGTGTGAGGTCTAACACTGAGAGAGTTAGGAGCAGAGGCTTACAGGTGACAAAAATTACAAACAGCTGGCTAGCTGGATAGCGAGTATAGGGATGTGGATATGGCCTTAGAACAGTAACCTGTCCTGATTTCCAAAATCTCCCATGCCTGGAAGACATTTCCTCTTTGCCTCTGCCTCTTAGAAGCCCTAATTCCCTTCAAGATTTGGCTCAAACTCCAGCTTTTACACAGATCCTTTCCTGAGCCTCTAGACTTTCTCTCCTATCACCTTCTCTCTTTTCTATCTATTGCCTATATTCCTATTCATACAGATATTTGACTTTCCCATTTAGAATGTAAGCTCCTTGGGGGCAGGAACTGTTTCACTTTTGTCTATTATTCCCAGAGTCTAGCATGTAGTTGCATTTAGTTAATGCTTACTGAATGATAAATTGATGTCCATCATTAGAGTTATCTCTTTGGATAAGCACCAGAGTCTGTTAGTGATGTTTTAATATGTTGGAAATTCGTGATTTCTTTGGCCTGGATTTTCCTCCTGACAATAAAGATCACGTGTACTCCATTGCTTAGTTGATAGCCTTTGAAAGTTGATGTGATCTCCTCAAATTCATTACCCTGAAGACCATTTACTGATGAGCCTTTTTGAAATGAGGGAAGCTGACTCTTGGAAAACAGGCATATGGACCATTGCATAATTGAAGCCTTTCCAACTTGGAAGAAACTACCAGAGCTCATGTTCTGCTGACATGGCACTGGAGAAAAGTTACCTCTATGCCAGGCTGAGGCAGAGGAGGTAACTTCTTTTTGGAAGTTCCTGTTAAAATATAAATATGTTGCTTGGAAGTGAAAACACATTTGCATTAACACCCATTACAATTCATTTCCCAAGATTGTAAGAGGGAGGGAAATTGGCAATAGTGAAATCCTTAAGTGGAGGAAATATGTGGAATGGAGGGAGAGAGGAAAAGATAAAATGAACATAAAGTTTTGGACATAAGGGAATGTGGTGGGGAGAAGTGTCTGTTGATCTTCCCACACCCAGTTACAATAATAATCACATATGCTTATATAGCATTGGACAGTTTATAAAGCACTTTCCTCAGATCATCTATTTCCCTTCTGCGCCCCATATGATTTTGAGCTTTCTTTTATGCTTTGTCTTCCTTTCATTGTAAGCTCCTTAAAGGCAGGCACAGTGCCTGGCACATAGTAGGTACTTAATAAATGTTTATTCACTATGTTTTGGTTATCCTGAGAAAACCTGGATCTGGCAGCAGCTTTTTTTGTGTGTATGACATAGAGGCAGTAGAGTACAATAGAAAGGGCATTCTGGAGCCCTAGTTTCAAATCCTGCTTCAGACAGTTGTCTGTGTGACCTGGGACAAGTCATATCACCTCCCTAGATGATGAATATTTATTATGATTCTTGGCACTCAGTTTCTTCATCTGCAACATGAAGGAGTTGGGGTATATAGCCTCTGAGGTTGTTTCCAGTCTATTATCTACCAGTATTTCCTCTCTTTTGTTCTTTTCTTCTTTCCTTCCAAAGAGGTACTTCTGTCATTGTTTGGCTTGACCTTCCTGAGTCAGCTGGTGGTGCAGTGAATAGAGCCCTGGCCCTGGAATCAGGATGCACCTGATTTAAAATCAAGCCTCAGACACTTAACTAGCTGTGTGACCTTGGGCAAGTCGCTTAAGTCGCTTAACTCCAATTGCCTTGACTTCCACCTCCTATAGCAGCAAGCACCACAGCGTCCCAGGCTGGCTGCCAACACAGGTTCTTAGATCTGCTTTTCTAAAGGAAAGCAACTCAGAATGGGTTAACAATGTGTATCAGCAATGCCATATTCACAATGCCTATAGAGATTACAAATATGCTGATATAATTATCCATCACAAAATACATCAGGTTTGCCATTTGGGGAAATAAACTAGAAAATTTATTAAGATAACAAAAGACTGAGTCCCAAAACCAGAAAGTGAAAGCCATCAGAGTAGTTATGATATTGGCACAGGTAGATAAAGTAGAAAGCACCCACATTTTCAAGCCTTTAAAACAGAACAGGCTACCTCAAGCAAAGGTCCTCCTCTCCCCACTCACAGCAACCACTCAGCGTCCGGGAAGAGCGCTCCCTGCATCTCCGGCCCCTGGCAGTCCTCAGCAGGAGTCCCAACTCAAAAAAAAAAAAAAAAGGCAACCGCCACCAACTGCCAACCGCAGGACCGTTAGCTCGGCTTTTCGCTTTCTCTTGCTCTGCTATGTCAGCACGTCCATGGGGCATGGGAGATCTTTAAATCCCATAACCCTTACATTCAGCCCCAAGATCTTTCATGTCCCTTACTTGGCAAAAATATAGTAGGAATAACTGGTGTCAACAAAATTTCACAACAATATAACAAGAATAGCACACAATAAACACAAAAAACCATATTTTAGGGTGGGGCTTGAGCACAAGCTCCCCATCATTCCCCCCACCCCGAACAAATGGGGCCCCAAAATCTTGTGGTAAGGGGTGAAGATCTCTTCTTCTATGGCTACTTGCTGCTGAAATCGGATGTAGAGCTGTCCCTGTCCTTAGGGGTCCCATTTGAGAGGTCAGTTCTTAATATGCTTGATGCCAGGTCCAAGGGTGACACATCACAGTTGCAGACAGGGG
>NW_027187358.1:3206535-3211385 GCF_028583685.1 Petaurus breviceps papuanus | reverse complement strand
GCACGTCCATGGGGCATGGGAGATCTTTAAATCCCATAACCCTTACACAATGTTGCTTTAATCAATCAAACATATCATTTACTTAGTTCAGGGGGAAAAGGTCAGCACCCCGAAATTCAGAGTATACAGACAGAAACATTTCAAGCAGACAGGCTTCCAACTGTCTAACCATTACATCCACACCAAATCACAGTTACCAGAAAGGGAAACATCAACACATCAGGGTTTTTCAAAGTGGAGGGGGGGGGCTATCAATGACTGCCCAGAGTCTCATCTGGTCAAATCACACAACACTTCTCAAAGTTAGCCCCAAAACAAAGTCTCATGTCTCCTGGGTCAGAGAATGTAACAACCCTCTTGACCCACTGCCCAATCACAAAGCACCAAGGGGTGGGTGTTCCTGAAAAACAAGCCTCCCACCAACAGACTCCAGGTGCACTTAACCTAGGGGCAGGGAAGATCTTAAAAATTTAACATTAGACCCCAAGATCTTTCATGCCCAAAGCAAAGGTGATTTATATTTGAATTAGCATGATACAAGGGGCAACAAGCCATTACCAAAGTGGCCACAGGGCCTAAAATGATCACAGTCTCCCTGCCAAAAAATATTGCTTTCCTTTCCCTCTTTCCCTTCTTCCCTCCTTCCCTTCCTCCTTACTTCCTTCTCTTTTCCTTCCCTCCCTCCTTCCTTTTCTTCCTTCCCATTTTCCTTCCTTCCTTCCTTCCTCCCTCCCTCCCTCCCTCCCTTCTTTCCTTCCTCTTCCTTCCTTCCTTCCTTCCTTCCTTCCTTCCTTCCTTCCTTCCTTCCTTCCTTCCTTCCTTCCTTCCTTCCTTCCTTCCTTCCTTCCTTCCTTCTTTCCTTCCTTCCTTCCTTTCTTTCTTCCTTTCTTTCTCTTTCTTTCTTTCCATGGCTGTAGTGAATTGCCTGCTACCTATCATTACTGAGGAAACCCCTGTCAATTCAGATTGGCAGCAACTGCCGTGCAACTTGTAGTCTTAGAGAGTTTCCTGTATCACCAAGGGGGTAAGTGACTTATCCAGGGTTACATTGTCAGAGGCAATACTTGATTTTTTTTCTTGCTTTTGAGACTATCTATGCATGATGGAATTTTTTTTTCAGATTGAATATATACAGCTAAATGATCACATTCTATTATAGCATCATAATTTTACTATACAAAAGTAGATAGTTTGATGAAAATATTGAAGAATGGGGAGCAGGTGGTGGTGGTGGAAGGTTGTGCCATAAGGAAAAAAATGTCCAGAGAATTTGGGACTGTCTTTGGAGGACTTGCCCAGGGAGTTACTATAATGAGTAATCCTAGCCCCCTGGTAGAGAGCATGCACTCACTGGCCACACTTGGGAGTGGGGTAGGGGCAGGCCACTGAAAGGAAGAATTTCATACCAATATTACCTGTGTCAAAACAGGTGCTAGAATTGACCAAGTTCAAGTTCAAAAGAAGGAGTCTGAGAGTTTCCAGGGAGACAGGAAACTGTTCGTTTATGTTCAAAAGGAAGGTGTTCATGTTTATGTCCACATCTTTCTGTTCATCATTTTCTTTCAACTTTTTCTTGAATTTCCATCTAAAGGCTCATTTTGTTATGCTTCTTAAAGTATTTTTTTCCAAAATATTTCAGAGGCCTTCCAGAAAAGTACTGAATTCATTATTTGGCTTAAAATATCATCTATTGCATTGTTTCTTGTCACAAAACCACTTAAAATATCTCTTAAAATAATACAGTGAACAAAATGGGAGAAAATCCAGATGTATAAGACATTACTGCTTCTGCACTCCTTTGCAGAGCCTTCTGGGTCTATGTTCTATACATTTCCTATGTCTTTTCCAAATTAAGGGTTATTCCTGTTAGCTATTATCATATATTTCTCTTTCCCTTTGCAGATAAAATTCTTGATAACTTCTTATAAAATTGGTGCCTCTACTCAAGACTATTTCCACTATTCTCTGTGACTATTTCCATTCACAAATTCTACACTCTAGTTGTATTTTTCAACCTCTGTGCTGTTTACATTGTACCTTCCATCTACATGCCATACCTTCACAGATCTTTGCTGGTCAAAATTCTATGCATATTTAAAGACCCAGAGAACACAGAAACATACCTTTCTTCCTTGAAAAGGAAACTGCAAGAAACTATTTTTCATTTCCCCATCTCAAAGTAATATTTTCCTCCATGATACCATAGCAAACATTTTTCATTTTACCTCTGAACACTTATTGCCTTGTTTTCTATTTGTGGCACACAGCTTATCTCTAGGGATAGAATACAACTTTCTTTGGGGGTGGTGGTGTGGTGGTGCTGATAGTTTTTGTTCATCTTTGTATACCTTATAATACATAATAGATGCTCAGTAAATATTTAGAGAATTTAGTCAACATTTATTAAATACTTATTATTTGAGAAAACCCACACACAAACAGGGCAGCTAGATGGTGTAATAGATGGCAACTCAAACCAGGTCTTAGATACTTAATAGCTGTGTGACCTGGGGTAAATCACTTAACCCCATTTGCCTCAGTTTCCCCATATGTAAAATGATCTGTAGAAGGAAATGGCAAACCACTCTAGTACCTCTTCCTAGAAAATCCCAAATGGATTTTCACATTAATTCATGTTGAGCTGAAATCCGTAATGTCCCTGAACTCCATGCAACTTTTATTCATTTATTCTAGCTCTTCTGTCAGAGATCACTTCATTGAAAACAGAGATCATGTCTCTCCTGGATTTCAACTCCTATTCTCCTGTTCCACCCTAATCTTCTCTTCTCCATGCTAAAAAACACCACAAAGTTTCTTTAATTGGTAATCATGTGGCATGGTTTCAAGAGCTCTCCATTATCCTGGTTGCCATTTTCTAGTCATGTTCAGCTTATAAGGTATCCTTATCAAAATATGGCTCCCTGAATTTAGAACAACACTCAAGATGTGTTCTGACCAAAGCAGAGTACATGGGGACCTCCCTTACTCTGGATATTCGACTTATCACTGAAGCCTAAAATTGGAACCACTTTGATGGTTAAACCTTCTCATGCTGTTGTTTCATATTGAGCTTGCTGTGCGATAATAGCCTCATGTCCTTATCACATTGCTTAGTCACTCCTCTGTCATCCAAACATTGTTCAAAGATTTCCTTTAATCCAAATGGAGAACTTAAAATGTCCTGCTGTCCTTTGCTGAATCTGAAGGTACTATATCCATTTTATACTCTTTGATGTATCAATCTAGTTTTTTAGATGGATCTGTGACCTCAGTGGTGTGGGCACTTTCTCCATGGGAAAAAAAATAGCAATTCTTTCTCAGTCTTCTCATCCTCTTTCATTCTTATCTGTCTTCTATAAATCTTCCACAGAAGAGCCACACAACATGACAGAGTCTTTAACTTTATTTTTATTATTCTCTATCAGTATAGATCTTGGGTTATCAGTTGTCTCTCCTTCTTGATAAACAACTAGTTCACTTCTTTTCATACATATATATATATATATACATACATAAATATACATATACATACATATATGTATGTGTAACTAATGCATGATGAGCTGAAATTCATAACTTCCCTGAACTCCATGCAACTTTCATTCATTCGTTCTATCTCTTCTATCAGAGATTAGTTTGTTGAAAACAGGAATCATGTCTCTCCTCGCTTCCACCTCCTCTTTTACTGTTCCTCCTCAATCTTCTCTTCTCCATGCTAAAATCATCACAAAGTTTCTTTAATTGGAATCATGAAGCATGGTTTCAAGAGCTTTCCATTATCCTGGTTGCCATTTTCTAGTTATGATCATTTATATATCTCCAAGTCTACCTGCGGTTGTCTCCTAGCAGCAGAGATCACATTATAAGATAGGACCAAACTCCCCCTGATTGTCTATGTCTATGTGTATTTGTGTGTATACATATATGTATGTGTATTGTATGTACATCTACATGTATATATGTGTATACATGCATGTGTATGTATATGTGTAAAATGTATATATACACATATTGCAAATAATATTATGCACACACATACACACATCTTTGATGGACCCTTTTAAAAAAGATTAGGTTGTCTTCTAATAGTTTGTTCTCCATCAACCCATGGTGGCTCATGGATTTCTCCTTCTAAATGTTCAAAAACCATAATTTCAAGAAGATATTTTAGGTCCATCAACTATTATTTAGTTGTTTCAGTTGTCTCCAACTGTTTGTGACCCTATTGGGGGTTTTCTTGGCAAAGATCATTGATTGATTTGCCATTTTCTTCTCCATCTCATTTTATAGATGAGGAACTGAGGCATATAGAGTTAAGTGACTTGCCCAGGGTCACACAACTAATAAGTATCTGAAGCTAGATTTGAACTCAGGAAAATGACTCTTTCTGACTTTGGGCTGGGTACTCCATCCATTTTATCACCTACCTGCTCAGGCCCATAAATTAGGGAATGAACAAAATTTTATGATGCAAAAGCAATGGAATGGAATAATATTGTAACTTAAGAAATTATGAATATTGAGAATTCAGAGAAGCATGCAAAATTGTGTATGAACTGATGCAGAATAAAGTAAAGAGAACTAGGAAAACAATATATACAATGACTACAACAATATAGCTAGAAAGAAAAATAACTAAACAACAAAAAGAAAAAAAATGAGTGTTGCACAATCACAATGAACAAGCTTGTCTTTCAAAAAGAGATAAGAAAATGTAACAATCTCTTTTCATTGGTTAGGTAGAGCTAAGTATGGATGTAGAACATTATATATACTGCCAGATGCAGTGAATTGCCTTTTTCTTCTATCTATCTATCTATCTATCTATCTATCTATCTATCTATCTATCT
>NW_027187358.1:3195197-3206525 GCF_028583685.1 Petaurus breviceps papuanus | reverse complement strand
TCTATCTATCTATCTATCTATCTATCTATCTATCTATCTATCTATCTATCTATCTACCTATCTATCATAGGCCGAGAAAGTGGGAGGGACACATTTGGAAATGATAATAATAAAAAAATAAAGGAATTTATATTCTATAGTTTTTCTAAGAACAGATGCCCTAGAATTTGAAGAAACTCTTTTCTTAGTACTTTGAAAAGTAAGACAAATGTCTCTTTGTAGTCCTATGGCATCTCTCCTGTTTTCTTCACTTTCTTAAAAATTACTGACAGCAGTTCAGCAATTACACCCACAATTTTCTTCTGTACCTTAGGCTGTAATTCATACAAACCTGGTGACTTGAAATCACTGAGGGTGGCCAGTTCCTCTCTGATTATCTCTTCTCTCTACACTTGTATTATATTTCAATTCCCCATTTACCCTATTAATTTTTTTTCAGGCTAAAGATCATTCTGCTGGGTGAAGAAAAGAGATTTCTACACTAAACCATCATCTTATCACATGATTGTTCTTCCTGTTGCCCATGGCATAGGTTAAAATGCTCATAATCATTTTACAGATGAAGAAACAGACCTAGAAAAGTCTTATCCAAGGACTCATAACTAGTTGAAGAGACAGTATTAGACTTAAATTTTATTTTTGCCAGTCTAGTCCAGTTTTACTTTGTATTAGTTTTAATGGCATTTAAGAAGAGACTTCATTTAGTCAAATCCTTTCATTTTATAATTGAGGAAACTGAGTCCCCCAAAGTTTAAGTAGCTTGTTGGATGTCACTCATGCTGTACAGAGCCAAGATTGCAAACCAAGTATTCTGATTCCAAATCTACCTACAATATCTCCTAGTAGCAGAGATCACATTATAAAATAGGACCAAACTCCCCCTGATAATATACTTTCATCTCTAATTCAAGTTGCAGATTAAAAACATCTCTCCAGAGAGGCAGGTCTGGAAGGGGCCCGAACAACTTGGAGGGCAAGTCTTCCCACAAACCACAAAGTCCACTACCAGGCCTATCACCAAAGGGCTGGGACTGGAAAGAGCAAGGTAAGAGGCAAATACAGGGGCCCCTGTCCTGGACAGCAAACACTCCTGGGCTACCACTTCATAGACCAGAAATTAAAAAAAAGCCCCTTTCAGGACCTCCAAAGACCAGGATGACAGAGTGAACCTCACTTGCTCCAAACCCCCACTCTGACCCTGAAAACATAGTAACTCTTGCCCCAGGGCAAAACCCTCTACAGTAAAGGCTTAGTGTCCTAGAGGAAGGGCGTGGTTAGGACCCTGCCTCAAAATGGGTAGAAAGCAGACTACAAAGACAAAGACTCTGGAGTCCTATTATCCTCAGAGGGAGGAACCAGACTCAGAGGGAGACAATGTGGACTCCACACCCAAAGCTGAAACTTCAACAAGGAATGGGTCCCAAGCACAGAAGGCTCTCCTAGATGAGATCAAAAGGAACTTTGAAAACAAAATGAGAGAGATAGAAGACAAAATGAATAATTCTCTCAAAACCAAAATAGCAGAATTAGAAAAAGATTATAATGAGGAAAACATCTCTCTAAAAAGAAAAGTGTATGATATGGAAAAGGAGCTCCAAAAATTAACCAAAGAAAATAATTTGCTAAAAACTAGAATCAACCAAATGGAAACAAATAACTCTATGAGGAACCAAGAATTAGTCAAGCAAAACAACAAGAATGAAAAATTAGAAAAAGAGGCAAAATACCTCAAAGAAAAAATAACTGACCTGGGAAACAGATCCAGGAGAGATAATCTGGGAATCATAGGCCTACCAGAAAATCATGATGAAAAAATGAGCCTGGACAACATTCTCCAAGAGCTCATTAAGGAAAACTGCCTTGAGATACTAGAACCTGAGGGTAAAATAGAAATCGAGAGAATCCACCAGATACCTGCTGAAAGAGATCCCAAACTGAAAAGTCCTCGAAATGTTGTGGCCAAACTCCAGAACTACCAGATAAAAGAGAAAATACTTCAAGTGGCCAGAAAGAAAACAATTCAAATATCGAGGGTCCACAGTGAGGATTGCACAGGATTTGGCAGCCTCTACACTGAAAGATCAGAGGCAGTGGAATACAATTTTCTGGAAGGCAAAAGAGCTCAGGTTACAACTAGGGATCACATACCCAGCAAGACTGAACATATTCTTCCAGGCAAAGAGATGGTCATTCAATTATATAACAGAGTTCCAGACCTTCTTGATAAAAAAGCCAGAACTCAATGGAAAATTCAACCTCCAATTACTAGATGCAACAGTGACTTAGAAAGGTAAACAAGGAAAACACACACACACACACACACACACACACACACACACACACATACCCTGCTATTTGATAAGAGCAAACTGGTTATAGACAAGTAGAGGGTATGAGTATAAAATACACAAAATGATGATTTAAAAAAATCTTATTAAGGGCTACAAAGGGACTGCAATGGAAGAAAGGGAATGGATGAAGTAGAAAAGGGTAAATTATGCCACACATAGAGGCATAAAAACTGTATAGCAGAGGAAAAGAAGGGAGGGATTTGGGAATCATATGAGCTTTTCCCTCATTGGTTCTGGTACAAGGAGGGAATAACAACCAGTTAAGCATAGGACTCTATGAAGAAGAAACGCAAAAAGTATCATTTTAGAGGGAAAGAGGGGAGGGAGAGGAGCTTCTCATGAGATTTGTTCCTGTCACTCTTGGTGCGAAGAAGAAATAACATACTTCATTAAGTATAAAAATATCCTACAGGCAGTAGGAGGGGGAAAGGGTTATGGAAGAGGGGTGGGAGTGATTTGTAGGGAGGGAAGAAGTAAGGGGAAAGGGAAGGAAAAGGGAGGGGGGCTGATAAGGGAACACTGAGGGAGGTGGTGGTCAAAAGGAAAAACGTCTCTCCATTTGGGGGCAATCTCTTTGCTGAATCCCAAGATAGCTACAATGCAGGCACTTAGAGATCAAAATGTGGTCTTAGTTTTTGTTGGCCTTGGAAGAAATTAAAGTCAGCCATTTTGTGGCAGAGAGAGATTCACACTTAGAGAGCTCTTGGAAAAGTAGGGCTATTGTTGTCCTTTGTTTTTGAAGAGGAGCAATGACATCTATGACAAGTCTTAACTTGCTTCTGAATTGGATTCAAGTGAGACAGAGTTGTGCAAAGTTGTCAGCCTCCTCTTTCTTCCAGAGTCATCGAAGTCCAGTGGCAGGACAAAAGTCAGAATGACTGCTGATGGTCTGGAATGCAGTGGATGACTTTGGCATCTTCAATTTCTGACCAAACTCCAAACACTCCACAATCATGCTTCAGCTGCCTTCATGTCCATTGGAACAATATTAGGAGACAGCTCACAAATATCAGATAAATAGTTCAACTGGACAAGTCAAGGCAGCTTTGGGGAAAAGCAAAATCTTCAGGTAGCTCCATAAATTAGGTGAGAGAAAGGTTTAGTTAAGCTTTGTTAACAGTTAAGGTTATTGATGCAAGTATTTGCTTGGGAGCAGCCAGGTCCCATGGGAAGAATGGTGGATTTAGGCTAATAGGTTCTGAGTGTTCTGATTCCTATTTTGACATTTTTTTGTGTGATATTCAACAAATCACTTAGCCTCTCTGTGCCCCAGTTTCCTCATCTGTAAAAATAAAGAGGTTGGACAAGATGTCTTCTAACTCTCAGACATTGTGAACCTTTTAGATGTTCTATTATTACCAATGTTACTCTAGCTTTTACATTATGTTACTTTTAAGTAGAAATCAGACATCCTTCAAAATGTGCTGTAATTTAATAAAGTTATATAAGAGCTGAAATTATGATTATTGGTCAATATTATGCTAGTATATTTCAGCCATACCTGAGGAAGAAATGGATAAATTAAAGACTATTAAGTGTTTTGTGTCAAGTATTGTACTAAGTACTGGGGATATGAAGACTATAAAAAATAATCCTTGCCCTCAATGCATAAAGAGGGAGTGGTGGCCAAAAAGGAGTATTTTGATTTGGGAAGTTCCAGTGATGGTGAGTGGAGACATAAGGGAGGAGAAGTACCATCTAATGCCCTTTCTTTGTAGGAATTGCCTTGAAATTACCTAACTTCTAAGTTGCATCATGATCATTATAGAGAAATAAGATTTTCAGTGTGGTGGGGATGTTAGAGACCACTTTGGACTCCATTTTACATATGAAGAAACACATTCAGATGGGAAGTGACTTGCCTAAGGTCCCAGAGGCAATGGGGTAATCCTAGGTATCTTGACTCCCAGTTCAGGGTCCTATTCAGTCCATTTCACATTTGTTGCTGTTGTTCATCCATTTCAGTTGTGTCTAAATCTTTGTGATCCCATTTGGGTTTTTTTTTTTTTGGCAAAGGTACTGGAGTGGTTTGCCATTTCCTTCTCCAGTTCATTTTACAGATGAGAAAATTGAGGCAAACAGGGTTAAATGACTTGCCCAATGTCACAGAGCTAACAAATATCTGAGGCTGGATTGGAATTCAGGTCTTCTAACTCTAGACCCAGTGCTCTAGCCTAGTCACCTAGCTACCCACTTTACATTTGACTCCACCAGAAATCAGGACTTTTTCTGTAGAGTTCTATACATACATACATACATACATACATACATACACATATATCTATATCTATATCTATATCTAGTTTGTTTGTTTAAATAATAATTTTTAAAAAGATGGACAGAGATAGACAGGTGGTACTGTATTCACTGATTTTTCCCAAAGTACTGTCGTTATTGAGGATCTATTCCTTTGTGTGTCTGAGACTGGCAAAAAATTTTCTAAAGGTTCATAGCTTCTTGCTAATATTCCCTTCTCCAGACATATTAAAATTATGAAAGCACTCACCAAATTGGGTACAGAGACGGTTTTCAGTGGAAATGAACTGAAAGGAAAAAAAATCATATATTGATTCATTAATGGATAAATGACTCAGTAATGTTGATCATACAAAATCATCTGGAAAAAATTGTTTGCTCAGAAATTTCCTCAAAGCTCACTATATACTCCAGCTATTAATAATAACTTACATAAAGCACTTTTAAGTTATGAGGCCCTTTATATACATTAGCCCACATGGGCCTCACAACAACCCATTGAAGCTGGCACTACCATATATTGTTATTCCCATTTTTTAGATGAGGAAACTGAGGGCAAGGGAGGTTAGAGTGACTTCCTGGGTCACAGAACTATAGTAAGAAACGAGATTGAATTTGACCCGAGATCTTTATGACTTCAAATCCAGTCATCTCAAACAGATGGCGGCATATTAATCGTGTTTTTATTTTGCAGAGAAAGCAGCATAGTATTTTCCCAAAGTGTCAGGGAATCTGTGGCCAAAATACATAAATTTTGTGTGTGTGTGTGTGTGTGTGTGTGTGTTGTTTTCATTTTTTAGGCATGTACTGTCTCTGAAATAGGATTTACATAAATTGAATTTAAGTAAAGTCGCTTAAATTTCTCTTCTGTTTCAGTGATTAAAAGCCCAAACACCATCCATACTTTGTTTTTAGAGTAATATACAGTCCCAGAACACTGTGAACTCCTTCAATTGAAGCAAAACAAATCACAAGGACATAAACCACAGAGAAGGGATGCATAGAATGGGTAATATACAATGACAGCAGACAGAAGGTGAGACCTCTACTGTGACTTGGCCTTGGGCATCCATTTGAAAGGGAAAAAAGCCTTTAGCCTGCAACTTACCTCTCTGAGAAAAATACTAGAGTATTCGGGGAAGAGGTGGGGCTGGGCTGCTGGAAGAGATAATAAATAATAATAATAATAATTCACATTTTTAGCAATTTAAGATTTGTAAAACTCTTTATATATATGATCTAATTTGAGCCTTAGAACAAACCTGTGAAGGAGATGTTATTATCTCCATCTTTACAAATGAGGAAAGTGAGGCTGAGATAGGTTAGGGCACATGAGGGTCACACAGTCATTCAGTCAACCAATATTTATTAAGTTCTTACTATACTCTAGTCACAATGCTTAGTGTTGGGGATATAAAAAGGCAAAGATGTGGTCCCTATCCTCAAAGGAGCTTACATTCTAATGGGAGATTCAATTTATGTAATTGGAAGGTAATTTCAGAGGGATGGCATGATAGGAGTGAGAGAGGATAGAAAAGGTTTCTTGGGGAAGGGGATTTGAACTTCAAATGAAAGAAATCCTGGGAGGACAGGAAATGGAGGTGAGAAGGGTGAGGATTCCAGGCATGAGAAAGAGCCCAGTGAAAAGGTCTAACTCTAGTGAGTGTCAGAAGCAGGACTCAAACTCAACGTCTTGACTCCAAGTTCAGCACTTGGTGTACTATGCCAAAAAATTATAGAATAATGAATAGATTTAAGTTTGTGCTGTTGAAATGCCAATTTCTTCTAGAATTTTGCCCTAATTCTCTCATCTACTTAGCCTCAAACCCAAAGTAAGCAATCGTTAAGTCATAAAGGAATCACATCTAGAGTCTCTGTCCAGATGGCCTCAACCATCATAGGCTTCAGGTCAATAAACACATGGTGCTGTATAGAGAAGGCAGCTTGTTTTACAATTGTGTGCAGTGATTGGTTGCTGTGGTTACAGCACAAGGTTTGCAACTGCCAGGTCATGTCAGATCAAGCTTATGTGCTCAAAATTGTAACCTCAAATTTAAAGATAAAAAATTCAGATAGCCATCAGGATATTTCTCCTATGGAAGTTCTACCTATTGAATTGCTTTCTAACATCTGTAGGATGGGCAGAATGCTTTGCTTCTCATCTGGATGTTTAATGTATTTAATTAAAAAGAAATAACCTCTACGAAAGTGCTACTTCAATACCTTATTGTGTTGTGGAGGTGACTTCCCAGTTTATGCTCAAAGGCAGAGCCTACCAACCTAGAAAAAGTTTCATGTATTTGCTCCTGGAAGGGCTGACTGGGTCCCTCTTACCCAAAGACCAGCTGATCTAAATTTGAAGGTCAGTACCAAAAAAGTTGGACATAATTACAACTGACAAAATGCTTTAAAATTTGCAGGATGCTTTATGTATGAGATTTCATTTGATTCTTCTAGTTATCCTGTGAGTATGGTACTTTTAATCCTCCCTTTTTGAGGGCAGCTAGGTGGTATGGGGGATAGAGTACCAGGTTTAAAGTCAGCAAGACTCATCTTCCTGAGTTCAAATCTGGCCTCAGACACTTACTGACTGCGTGCCTGGGCAAACCACTTAACCCTGTTTGCCTCAGTTTTCTCATCTGTAAAATAAGCTAGAAAAGGAAATGGCAAACCACTCCAGTATCTTTGCCAAGAAAACCCCAAATGGAGTCACAAAGACAGACAGAGTTGGACACAACTGAACAACAACAAACAACATCTCCTTTCAAATCTTGTCTTAGACACTTAGCTGTGTGACCTTGGGCAAGTCACCGAAACTTTCTCTGATTGATTCCTCAGCTATAAAATGGTGATGATAATAGCACTTATATCTCATAGGGTTATTGTGAGGATCAAGTGAGACAATATAATCAAAGAGCTTTGCAAAACTTAAGCTCTATATAAATGTCAGCTATTGCTATTATTAGATAGCCAGATAATAGTAGCTAGCATTTGTAAAACACACAAAGGTTTGCAAAGCATTTTAGAAATATCATCCTCATTTTCCCCCCTCATGATAGCCATGGAAGTTAGGTACTATTATCATCCTCATTTTATAGATGAGGAAAATAAGGCAAAGAGACTTGTTCAGGGTCACATAGACAGCAAGTGTCTGAGGTTGGACTTGAACTCAGGTGTTCCTGACTCCAGTTCCAGTGCTCTATCTATAGTACTACCTAGATGCCTAATAATAATTATCATTATAATAAAATTTATTATTTTTATATTATTTTACAGTTGAAGAAGCTGAGGCTGAGTGTCTAGTGATCTATCCAGGGTCACACAGTTAGTTGGTACCTGAAGTGAACTCTAACTCAGGTGTTTCTGATTCCAAGGCTATCATTTCAACTACTATGCCACACTGTTTTAAGATGATAGTCAAGAGTTGATGAATTATTTTTTTTCACTGAGAGGAAACAGTCACTTCAATGGTCTCAGTGGTAGAAACTCAGAGTGTACATACTTCTAGTTGGGGTCTTTTTCCTGGGACCCTACCAAAAGCTGGGAAGTTCACAGAAACTCACGAAACATGACAATCCATCTTCAGACACTTCTTTTTCACTGGCTATTCCCTCTTTCTGGAATGTTCTTTCTTCCCTATGCCTCCTGCTTTTCTGAAGCAATAAGTAGAGAGAAACCATGCATAAAGGTCAGAATATTGCCTTTGGAGTCAGGAAATCTTGGGTTTGAATCTGACACAATGCTGTTAAATAATTTTTTCAGTTGTGTCATACTCTTCTTTACCCAATTGGGGTTTTCTTGGCAGAGATACTGGAGTGGTTGTCCATTTCCTTTTCCAGCCTATTTTTATAGATGAGAAACTGAGGTAAACAGGATTAAGTGACTTATCCACGGTCACATAGCTAGCATCTGAGGCCAGATTTGACTTCAAGAAGATAAGTCTTTCTGGTTCTAAGCCCATTGCTCTATGCACTGTACTTCCTAGCTGTCCTGACATTTAATAACTATGAGTTATTATTGAGTGATTTGGTGAGAATCTCTCAATATTTCTCAGCTTCAGTTTCCTCATCTGTAAAATGGGTCTAATAATACCTGCTTTATCTCACAGACTTAAGAAAAAAATGAGATGGCATACATATTTTTTTTTAAAATTCAAAGCATTATATACATGTAATTCTCATCATTAATAAAACTATGCGTGATTCTCCTTAATACAAAGAAGTAAAATGAGAATGTATTTTCCCTTTTTTAAGTAATCAGACATTTTCATAAATGTTTTTGAAGGATATTCATATCCTAGTCTAAGGAAAAGAATTCATTATAAACAAGGCATTTTCTAAACTGCTCATGGGAAAATGAAATGCACCAAATCTTTTAGGCAGTGATGCTGGACATGTTTCCTTTCTTAAAAAAGTACAATTTTCTGTTGTGTGTAGACAAGCTATTTGAATAGAAGCATGAGATGCTTTCTTCCTAAAACTACCCTTGGGTTCAATGACTAAAACTACATCTTGTGAACTCAGTCTACTAGCATCATTGGTTACCACCAAAAAAAAAAAAAAGAATAATTGCTTTTTAGCTTTAGAAAAAGAGTCCTTTAGAATTTCTTTTTCCAAGGATTGACAGTTTTGGCTACAGGGTGGCTGGGATTGGTGCGATGCCTTAGTTACCCTAGTGAAAGCACCTCTCTATGCTGTAACAATACAACCCACAGTGCTGCAGGCAGACAGCATGTTCTACTCTGCATACGCAAAGATTTGTTTTGTTTGGTTTAATAAGTTGCTATTCATTTTAGGGCCAAATAAAGCATCCTGATGCTGATGAATTAGAAGAGAACCAAATATCCCACAGATTTCTGGGAGCTGTGGGGAAGTCTATTGCTCCAGTCATCATCTGGGTAACAATGCATGGAGGGAGAAATGTACCAGGATATTAAAAGAATTCGGAGGCTTCAGGGTACAAACTAATTGGTATGAGAAAAACTTTGAATTTCTATGGAATATGGCTCTTTAGAAATAGACTCTCCTACTTCAAATGTGGTTGTCGAAGAAATAGAAGGCAGGGTGGTCAGATGGCTAGTTTGGGGATGGGGTCACCTGTTCTACTTAGAAGCAATGCACAAGCCAGTCATTTGAGTGAAAGCCAATTAAATCTGATGTTTTTGTCCTCTATTGACAATATACATAGCTGATTTCACTTTTCAGCTGGTTGTATTGATGTTGGCAGACACCAACCTGGTTTATTAGGCTGTTTTGTCTTTCACAGAATTAAGTGAATTTACAAACCCCACACCCTCTCTGCCTCACTTTTCTCTTTTTAAAATTCAATTCAACAGATATTCATTAAGTACCTGATAGGAGCAACCCAGAACTCTAAATCCAAAGAGCTTTTGGGAATGGTAATTGGGCTTTTAGCCCAATATCCTTAGATATCATTCTGGGAATTATTATGGGAGTATCTCAATCTGGGTTCCATGAGAACCAGGAAGACTCTTACCCACTTAAGATTTGTAAGACTGGAGTTAGGAATGGGGGTAAAAAAGTGAGTAGCTAAATTGAAAAGAAAAAAGATTTATTTATTAGTATGCCAAGGAAGACCTTTCAGGCTCATAGCAGTTTTTACCTCTTAAGATAGACTTGGATTTTTATAGCTTTTGAGGCTTGCTTAGAGTACACAGTCAATCAATAGCATTCCTCAGCAGAAAAGAAATGAGGTAAGTATGCAAGCCTCAGAGTTACAGAAAGTGAGATCTGTAGGAAAATGCATTTTTCTCTCTCTCTCTTTTCAAAACAAATTTTTCATTTTTAGTTTTCCACATTCACTTTTATAAGATAAAATTTTCTCCACCTCTCTCCCCTTCCCCCTCCCGAAGATGGCATGCAATCCAATATAGACTCTACATATAGATTCTTATAAATTTGACTCAGTTCTCTCTCTGTTTTAGAAATGAGGCCTTTATCAGAGACACTGGTTGTAAAAATTCTTTCCCAGTTTTCTGTGTCCCTCCTAATTTTGGTTGCATTGGCTTTGTTTGTGCAAAACCTTTTCAATTCAATGTAACCAACATCATCCACTTTGCATTTCATAATGTTCTCTTACTCTTGTTTGGTCATAAATTCCTCCATTCTCCATAAATCTGACAGGTAAGTTATTCCTTGCTCTCATAATTTGCTTATAGTATCAGTCTCTATATCTAAATTGTGTACCCATTTCTACTTAATTTTGTTATACAAAGTAAGGAAAACACATTTCTCTTCAGTTAGTAATCTCTAAGATAGTGGAGACCTCCTTCAATTTTGCATGAAAGTGTCCTTGTAATTACTCTTTAGTGAGAAGAAAGGCAATTAGAAATTTCTGCATCCTACCTGTTGTACCCCTCTTCCATTACCCTCCCCAACCTCTCCACCCCCTTAACAAGTTGAGCAGTTAGGTGGTACAGTGCATAATGCACTGGGTCTAGAGTCTGGGAATGTCTGAATTCAAATTTGACCTCAGCTATGTGACCCTGGACAAGTGACAACCTCTGTCTGCCTCAGTTTTCTCAACTGTAAAATAGGAATAATAATAGCACCTATGCCCAAGGGTTGTTGTGAGGCTCAAATGAGATAATGTTTTGTAAAGCACTTAGTTCTGTGTTTGGCACAGGTAGAGTGCTTAATAAATGCTTCCTTCTCTCCTTCCTTCCTTCCTTCCTTCCTTCCTTCCTTCCTTCCTTCCTTCC
>NW_027187358.1:3149269-3195187 GCF_028583685.1 Petaurus breviceps papuanus | reverse complement strand
CCTTCCTTCCTTCCTTCCTTCCTTCCTTCCTTCCTTCCTTCCTTCCTAAAAGAATCAGTCCAGCCCATTCCGTTTTTGCCATTGAGGAGGGAAATAAAGCAACAGCTCAAATTTTTCCTGTTGACACCTCCCCAACATTCTTTCTGTCCTTGGAGTTTCCTTTATCTGGGGAGATGATGTTTCTCCCAAGCTCACAGTATTCATTTTCCTCCTCCTCCTTCTCCTGCTTCTCCTCCTCCTCCTCTTCCCCATCTTCCTTCTCTTCGTCCACAGAAGCAATCCCTGTGGGGATGCAGTCTGTTAACAGAGCTACTAAAGAACCAGAAAAGAAAGTTTTTGTTAACTGAATTTCTTGGCATTGTCAAATAGTTTAATATCAGAAATGGATAATATTTTATCAGTGGAAATGACATTAAAGAAATATTAGCATCTGTTTTGCCATTGCATCCTGAGGATCATGGGACTTTTCTATCTGACTTGCCACTGAATCCTTCCATATGTGCTGTCTTCCCTATTAGGATGGGAACTCCTTCAGAGCTGGGACTGTCTCACTTCTCTATTTGTATAGTCTGTTACTGGCACAATGATTCACACATCCTAAGTTCTTGGACATAGATTGAGCATACTTTTCTAATTGAATCGAATCAAATGTGTGTGCCTTGGGGAAACAAAATTTCCTTGTAGAGTCCTGATACTCTGTGCGCTAAGGGACAGAAACCAGCTTGAGAGACTTTCTCATGAAAAAAAGCCTTGGTTGTTGGTCTTTGATGAAGAGTCCAGACTATGTTTAAGATACAGCTGGTTTGATATTCCTACTTCATATAGAAGAAGGAAAAAGTATACCTATACTAGGAAGAATATTCTGTGATTGACAATGCAATTTTAACATTTGATTCCAGGGGCAGCCAGGTGGCTTAGCGAGTAAGAGCACTGGCTCCAGTGTTGGGACGACCTGGATCAAATCTGGGCTCAGATACTCAGCACCACACCCAGAAATAACTGGCCGTGTAACCTTGAGCAAGTTACTTAACCCCGATTGCTTAAAAAAAAAAAACATTTGATTCCAAACAATATACAAAAATGAGACTACCTGACCCATGGTCAGCAGGTCAAGGGCTTTTTTCCTCTCCCAGGAGTGGGAACATTTTTTTACTAATTCATTCTCTTTCTCTGTCTCTTCTGTCTCTGTCTCTGTCTCTCTCTCTGTCTCTGTCTCTCTCTGTCTCTGTCTGTCTGTCTGTCTGTCTCTCTCTCTCCCCCTCTTTCTCTCCTTTTCCCTCCTTGCAGTCTAAGGATAACTTTTAGAAAGAACATGGAAAAGGGCTAAGTTCAAGGGTGACAAAAACAATTAGTCAGTATTTCAGAAAACGAGGAAGTTTGCAATTCTTGAATATCCAAAAGCTTGTAGATTTTTCTGGAGAACACCCTGAAGGAGTCAGAAAGTTAGTTAGGTGGCATAATAATAATCATAATGGAAGTAAGGTGGTGGAAGTTTTATAATGTGGAAAAATGTTTCTTGTCATTCTGTTATATATTGTACGTAAGAAGATTATCAATCCAAATTTCCCTAATACAAAGAAAATATGGCTCCTAGCTTTTGGTCATGCCGTTCCAACTCTGAAGTTCAGAAATTGAAACAAATTTTCCCATAAAACACCAGAAAATGATGAAGGCCTCAGAGAAGCATAGCCTGACTCTCCCTCTAGTGCTTTATGGAATGTAAAATATTGAAGCACCTTCATTTGAAGGTCAGAAAATTTACTCTGTGTGTGTGCATGGATTTTTGAAACATGATTCAGAATTCACATAAAAAATAAGGCTCTATCCTGTTCCACATGAGTGCGCTTTCTTGATAGACAAGGTAGGCATTCTCCAGTATAATTAATGCCCATACACTGACATTGGTGGAATGCACATGAGATTCTAAATAAAGGTGCCCATGCATTCAATTGTGACAGCTTCTTTCCTAAAGTTAGAAACAAAACCCCTTGAACTGGAGTTGAGATTTTAACACTGAATTTTTGGAAAAGGTTCAATAAACAGGGAAAATATTTATTTTTTATGCCTTAGAAAAGCAAGAGCCCAGTTTTCTTTGGACTCAGTCATGTGTAAATTTTTTTGATTTTCGTTAGGATACAATACATCAATTTTAGTACTAAAGATATAAAGTCAGTAATAACTGGTTATATGAATACACTATAACTCAACATTAATTTTGGAGAAAATGATAAAGGATTATTTCTCTCTCTTGCTCTTTAACTTCCCAAACTAGTGCTTTTCTGACTCTTCCTCAGAACCCAAAGCCTCCCATTTTCTAATCTCATTGGGAGCTCTGGCGTCCAGTCTTCCCAGTCTCAGGATAGCTTAGATGATGTCTGCCAGATTAAAGGGAGGAGGGACAGGGGTGGCATATGATTAGCTCCAATTCCTCCTTAGTCAGGTGCCTACCAGTCAATAGTAGGAAGTGGGTAAATATAATGAAGGGGAAAAAGAAGAGGGAACTGGGAGGAATGCAGGGAGGGGAGGGCAGCTCCAGTGGGCAGCTTGGCAAAGAGATAAGGCAGGCATTTTTATCTTCTCTAGTAACCAGCAAATGCTTCAGGGACTTGTGCATCAGGAAGAATACTCCCAAGTGCCCTTGGCATCTCAGAAGGGTCTTTTACAGTTTAAAATATAACTCAAGATGTAGCTCCAAACTAGGATGTCTCTATTCTTCTGAAACCTGCCCTTATAATATATTTCTATAACTATGGATCTCATAAAAAATTGCTTAATCACTAGGAACAAGTTGCCCCTTGAGCCCTAAAAATGAATTGTCCTCCATAACATCATGTTGGCTTAGACTTTCACAGTCTGTTGTCCTCTCTCAATACTTGAAAAGTTTGCCTTTAACCCATGTCAAAGCCTTCTGTGGGTCCAGAGGCTTGGGAAAGCACCTTAAAGGCTTTGATTATTTATCATTCCCCTAGGAGATTTGGAAGGATTATTCAGGTACTGGTTTTGCATTGATATCTCTGGGTCTCTCCTCCCTTACCAGGACTGTCTCAGCCTATTCCCTGGGTAAACACTCTTGCTCCTGCTTTGAGGTCAGTAAAGATGTCCTGGGTGCAAACATTTCTAGTTACAGTCTGCTTAGAGGCTATCCTGTCTAACTGGAGATCTCTGCACAAGAATCTCATCTATAATGTACCCAGCACATAATCAGCCAGTCTTTGCTTGGATATTTGTAGCCTGTTTATTCAGGCAGTGCGTCCCCTTATTACATGGTTCTTTTTGAAACTCATTCAGGCTCAGGTATTAAACACTGCTAATATTTTATTATTATTAGGCATATCTGCAATTTAACTATCCAGCAAGGACTTAACCCAAAGGAACAAAGGCAGAGTGATAAAATTTTTGTCAACATGACAAAAATTGGAAGGGTCAAATATTTTCAACATGTATTTGAAGTAAGTCTTTATAGAGACTATTTAATAAGTTCTTATAAATCCTAATATTTCTAAGGCAGTATTTTGGAAGTAATTTTATCATGGGATTTTAGGACTGAGAGGAACCTTAGAAACCATCTACTCTATTTTTCATGTTTTACAAATGGGAATATTGAGTACCCAAAGATTAAACAATTTGCAAAAGTTCATACAGGTACTATGTCCAGAACCAGAAGATGAATCCAATTCTGCTGCCTCTAAATTCCTGTATGCTTTTTTCCCTCAATCATTGTACTGACTTTCAAAAGCAGCAAAAAATTTTATAAACACATACATGTATATGTATATAGGTATGTATATACTCCCATGTGTATACAATATACACAAACACAATACATGTATAGGTATAAGCATGTATGTGTGTATGTACATATCCACACACATATTCACATATAAACATATACATGTATGTGTGAATATGTGTGTGTGTGTGTATGTGTGTGTATTCTCCAGTACTTAAGAGAGTTACAATCTAGCATCATCTTCCTGGTACCCCTGATATCTCTTTTTGTTACCTAGTATACCTAAGAATAAAGCAGACCTTGAAAAGTTATACAGTAGGGCTCTAATTTCATGCAACACATCTTGGTAACAAGTTTCTAAGCTGAAGGTTTTTGCTATTAAATATTATTTTTATACTAATTTTTTGACTTCTCAGTGGGGAAATCTCTAGAAAAAGGCAAGTTTTCCATTTGCTATATTTAATTTTTCTCTTACGAAAATAACTAGACAGAGCAAAACCAAAATGCACATAATACTTCCTATTGGAGGAGAAATTAAGAGGTCATAGAATTGAAAAGTGGGAAGAAATTTAGAACACAAGTCTACGAACATCCACATTTAGTATATAGAAAGATGGTTAGAGGGGATTTGGGAAAACATTGATGAACTGATTTTCCCCTCCCACCAGTTGAAGAAAGCAAAGAAAGGGCAGGTAACAGATGGTAATATGATAACTGAAGTACAAAGACATCTATACTCAATCCATTAGGAAGTATGGAGATGGAATTAGGGAACGCTTAGCCATTGGCATTCAAAAGAACAACCCCACATGTTTGCCCCAAGTACGCCCTTCACTGCTAATGTGTTCTGTGCACGTGACAATTCAAAATTGTAGAATTGGAGAGTTAGAAAGGACCATTAGATTGTGAGTTACCTTAAGGGCAGAGACTGCATTTTGCCTCTTTTCATATCCCCACCACTTAGCACAGTAAGCACAAGATAGATATCTGCTTAATATTTGTTGACTGACCGATATCAGTTGTAATCTAGTCTAACTCACATAGAAAATGAACCACCAGTATAATAAACCCAACAAGTGGTCTTCCATTTTTATTGGAAAGGGTGTGACAATTGTGTGCCTATGGTTCCATTCACAATTTCCAGACCAACATTTCCTTCTCTGAGCCCATACTTCTTAAAATATGTTATATTCCCAAAGGTGTGCACAGTGCATAGAATTCCTGGGGTTGATGGCAAGACTTGGGGTAAGAATTAACACTAGTTATTCTCCTTCCCCTTATGCAGAAAGGCCAGTGACAATATTCACTCAGGGTATAGCAACATAGGAAGCCCAATTTCTGTTAATCCTTATATGTATCCTGCTTTTAGAATGTAAGGTGCTCAAGGATAGTTACTATCATAATTTTGAATTTGTATATCTTCTACCTAGCACAGTGCCTGGCACATTGTATTAGGTAAAAGCATGTTCATTTATTTGTTAAATCATACCTTCATCTTAGCCCTTTACCCTTAGAGTACCATTTATTCCATAGGACCTGGGTTTGGATCTGGCCTCAGACACTTAAGACACACACACAAAACAAAAACAAAACCTAGCTTTGTGATCTTGGGCAAGTCACTTAACTCCAATTGCTCTCCAAAAAAAAGTTTTATTCTCTGTCAGGTGAAGAGCTAATTTACGTTTAGAGCTCATACTTTAAATAGAATGCTGCTCAATACCATGGGTCTGGAATTGGACTAGAAAAATACGTGTCATGCTTTGTTACAAATTGCCACCCCTCTAGTAATTTCTGTAGCAAAAGGGCAAAGAGGAAAGGTAATATGGGAATTTGAAGTAGTCTTTCTTGTTCCTTTCACATATCCTTCTCCAAGGTTTTCATGAGTCTAGAGAATCTTTGGTTCTATTCTTTAGGCACTCTGCACTGTTTGTCCGTAATTACCCAAGGGATATTATCACTGGTAGTCCACCAGATATATCTCCTAACTATTCTTAACCTTTTTATGTTCATGATCAAGGATAGAGAACATGACCTAGATTGATAGCAAGGGGAATAGGTGTAGTATCTTTCTTCTTTCCTCTAAGCTGTAATTAGAACATAATTTACTATTTTGATTGATAGAGGTTATACTACTAAAATGAGATGTCACTGAAAAGGGAAGAAAGTACACAGTTATGCAGTGATAAACAATATTTATTATAGGTTGCATTTGAGTTTTACATAAGCCACATTTGAGAGAGAAAGGCATCCTCAAAATTAGTGGTACATATAAAGAGCATTGGATTTGAACCCAGAGTACATGAATCCTAGCTCTAGCATTTCCTTCCTGTATGAACTTGAGCAAGTCCCTTGGACTTCCCCCTTACCTCAATTCCCTATCCCACTCCTATATTATAAAATGAAGGAACTGGAAGAGGTATCTTTAAGAACCTTTCCATGTCTCAGTCTTACTAGGAGTTATTTTATAAGAGATGAGCTCAGAGATGAGTCTGTTTTCTCATCTGTGAAATGGGGATGATAATACAAGTCTTACTTATCTCAAGGACTTATTTGGAAGATCCAATGACATACATAATATAAAGAACTTTTGTAAATCTTAAAAGACTATATGCACACGCACTGTTATTATTGCCATCATTACCCTAGGACAGGTAGAGATCTCTCCCACAAATCTGAACTCTTGTCCTTGATTCCAAGCAGGTTTTACCTGAAACCTTTGAGTCAGACTGGCTTCTATATTCCTGTAAGATCTCCAGGAAGGCATCCAACCTAATTATTAATTATAGGGGGAAAGAAGTTTTACATTTATCTTTCACAGTAACAGATATAGAAAATTTGCATTCTGTATATGAGAGAAATGAGATGTCACCATGAAGGTAAGCTTACCATTGTTGTAATCATTTGTAGTTTGGAACATTAACCCATCTAGAATCACAGATGAAATTTTCAAAGATGAGACAGCAAAGAACAGTTAGTATTGAGCTTCCACACAATATTATAGCACCAAGTCATAAAAGGCATAATTGTGAGATGGTTCTTGGAAAGGAACTGTATGCTGAGACAGCATTTGAAAAAAGCAGTGAGTTTCCAAGTAGCTACATCTCTATTCAGAATATTATATCATGAAACTCACAGTATGAAATTATAAACCCCAAACTATGAGCAAACTAAATTAGGAAGATACTCTTTGTCATTTCAACTGTACTTACTGTAACCATGATAAAAATAAACAAGACAGCCTGACATAATGGATAGCATGCTGGACTCAAAATAAGAAAGACCTGGGTTCAGGTCCTGATTCTGACACTTACTGCCAGGGTGACCAAGAGCTTAAGTAACTTAACTTTCCTAAACCTCGGGTGCTACCTTAATACTGGTTAACTATACGATAGAGGGCTGCTTATGCATTAGTGGAGAGAATTCTCATGCCCAACAAAATCACAGATCCTTGAGGTATTGACATATTGATGATGAATGTATTAACATAGAGTCAGAGAATTAGAAGGGACTCCACCTTTCACTTAAATGTCAAAATGATTTTTCTAAAGCATGTGACATGGCAATTCCTTACTCAAAATAGACCAATGACTCCCTAGTACCAAATACAAAGTCTTGTCTTAGACATCTAAGACTCTTTACAACCTAGTTTGTTCCTAATTTTTCCAGTCTTATATTAACTACCCTTTAAAAACTCTACCATCTAACCACACTGGTTTACTTTGTCTCACATGAAAATCTCCCATTTTTTTTTTTTATTTTGGCTGTCACTTCTCCTTCCCTCCTTCCCTCTGCCTCTTAGTTTTCCAGACTCCCTTAAAGATTGAACTCATCACAATGAGTAAGAGCACTGGCTCCAGTGTCAGAACGACCTGGAGATCGAATCCCGGGCTCAGACACTTAGCACCCACCCAGAAACACCTAGCCGTGTAACCTTGAGCAAGTTACTTAACCCCAATTGCTTAGGGGTGGTCAGGTGGCTCAGCGAGTAAGAGCACCGGCTCCAGTGTTGGGACGACCTGGAGATCAAATCCCGGCTCAGACACTCAGCACCACACCCAGAAATGACTGGCCCGTGTAACCTTGAGCAAGTTACTTAACCCTGATTGCTTAAAAAAAAAAAAAAGATTGAACTCATATCCCCCCTTCTTTAGGAGGCCTTTCCTGTTCACTCCAAATCCTTATGCTTTCTTCTATGAGATTATCTTCCATATACTCTATATAGAAATCATGTGCATGGTTGGCATAGTGAGTAAATCAATCAAATCATCTATCCTACTTAAAGTAAATGATAAGGAGCTCTGATATCTTAAAAAGGTGGCAATAAGTCTTATCAACCAATAAATAACAAACCTTGATTAGGTGTGAAATGCACTTGAATGAAATAGTGTAATGTTGATGGGAAGAATATATGGATTGGTCAAGGAAATTTTTGCAAAATAGCAGATTAAGTGAAAAACTGAGACATGAGCAAAGATGGATTTTGAGGGCAGAGTATTCACTTGGCCCCTGTTTTATTCACACCTGCACATACAATGGTGATGATCAGAGACTCCCGAAAATGATTTTGCTCCAAGTAAAATATTTAATTAATGCTAGTTGTAATGGATTACATTAAATTATGACCCTGAAGGATTGTGAATATCCTCAACAACAAAGGGGAAATCATTCTTTGTACAATGTCTACTGCTGAATGCAATGACCTAAATGAATGCTTTTTGCATAGAAGAGTTGGAAATAAAGCATTGTCAGTTCATTAGAACGCTCCATTATCCAGAATATCCTGCTTCTGCAGTGTTGTATCTTTAGAGATTAAATTGTTCACTTAAGGTCACATATTCAGTATGTTTAAGAGGCAAGACAAGAGACAATGGTTAAGGCCAGATCTCTAACTATGATGCTCTGTGCTAAATCTATACAGGCAGAATATTATATTTGCAAATAACATATTAAATATGACAAGAGAATTTAAGAGGACCTCAATTGCCTAACATCCTTTTATGAGTTTTGCAAGGTGAGGAAATATTATTATTCATTTATTTTTATAAGCATTTCACATCTGTCGGTCTACTGTTTTCTCCTCCAATTGAACAATAAACAAACATAGGAAAGAGAAAACTCTTATAATAAATATACATAATCTGGTAAAATGAATTCCAACAATAGGCATGTCAAAAATGTATATCTTATTCTGAGTTTGAATACCATTATCTCTGTGGTAGGAGATGTGTGGCCTGTTTCATCTTCAGTCATCTGAACTTGTGGTTTAGCACCCTAATGATTAAAGTTCTAAAATCTTTCAAAGTTGTTCTTTATAATGTAGTCATTGTGCAAATTGTCCTCCTACTTCTATTTACTTTACTCTGTTTTAGTTCTTATGGGTCTTTCCAGTTTTGGAAACTGCTCATTTCATCATTTCTTATGCTATAAGACCATTATATGCTTAATACTATAATACCATTCCATTGCCTTCATATACCAGGAAGCAAAGGAAGGAGAAGCATTTGTATAGTGGCTACCATGTTCCAGATACTGTGCTAAGTGATGCCCAGTCTTTTTTTTTTTTTTTAAAGCAATCGGGGTTAACTAACTTGCTCAAGGTTACACGGCCAGTTATTTCTGGGTGTGGTGCTAAGTATCTTATTGATATCCAGATTTGATCCCCAGGTCATCCCAACACTGGAGCCGGTGCTCTTACTTGCTGTGCTACCTGGCCGCCCCGATGCCCAGTCTTATAGTTGGAAATTTCTGAGGCTGGATTTGAACTCAGGTCTTCCTGACTCTAATCTCATATTTCTTTATCCAATGTGCCGCCAAGCTATCTCAATCATCTACCATAACTTTATAGCCATTCCAAAACTGATGAGTACTCCCTTAGTTTCCAGTTTTGTTTTGCTAGTAAGAAAAGAATTGCTATGAATACTTTTGTACATGTGGTTCCTTTTCCATTCTGTTTTCCCATAGCTCATCCAACATCTATCCTTTTGTTCCTTTTGTCATCTTTGCCAATTTGATGGATATGAGGTAGAACCTCAGAGCTGCTGTAATTTACATTTCTCCAATTATTAATGATTTTGAACATTTTTATATGGTTGTTGATAATTTGAATTCTTCCTTTGAAAATTGTCTGTGTAAGAAAATATTTTTACTAGTAAATGTGAGTCATGAAAATTTCAAAGATATAGTTTCCAAATATAAGTTCCTCTAAGGCAGGATCCATTATTCATTTGTGTATACATTTACTATGCACTTAATGAGTGCTCTTGGATTCAAGTGAATTGAATGTTCTCATAGATAATATTATATTTTCTGTGTCTGACCATAATGGTATTCATTTACCAGAAAGGTTTTATCAAAGCACTCTGGACAATGCCTTATTTTGTATAAGGGTAGAAATTTATTTAAATTAGGCTTAATTAACAAAAGATACTCAAAATATTAATAACATAGTTGATTGAAGTTTATCACCAAATAGATTTCTGTAGAGTTTGATTTTATGACTAGAACAACATAAGTAATTTTGATCATATCAGGAATAACCACCATTTTTAGGCAATTCTACCAAACTATATAGACATTAAAAAATACCTAGAAGTTTGTTATGGTACAAAGTGTTACTATGGTAAGATAATTTGTCTAAAATGGATCATAAGGAAATAATATTTCATTTCCAGAAAGTTAAGTATCTACATTTTCTTGAAGGAATAGAAGAATCTGCAAGAGATTGAAGTTTTGGCTATATTCCTGTTAATAAAGAACAATTTTTCCTTTGGGAAGTAATCATAATTTCAAGATATTTTCTTTCTGCCAAATATAGTCTAATCCACTTGAGAGTTTATTATTTCTTATTACAGCTTACACCTACATCTCTGGAATTTTATTGAATTGGTCTGGAGACCAATTGCTGATAAACATAAAACATTATCACAGTGGGTGCCAATGGATTTCACTTGAATGAGTCCATAGGCAATTGGGGGAAGAAAAATAGAGTTGTAAGAATCCAACTAAAAATAAAATCTAAATTATAATTAGCCTGATTGTAAAAATGAAAAAATAAAACTAATGACATTACCAAACAGTTTTGGTTTTAATGGTTGTTTAATTGATTAGCAGCAAAGCTCAGCATGAGTGAATGGCCACCAACATATTTCCAGATCATAGCTTGTTCCACTATTATTATTTTTTAAGGCAGCTGCTTAGCCCTTTATTTTCATTTGAAATTCAGTGATACTGATGATATTGAAGTATTATCTGAAATTGTGAGTACAATTTTCTCTAGATTGCCTATTTTTGGTTGACATTTACTCATGTTAATAGTGTAGGACAAATGGTTTCTGATCTATGGAGGTAGACAGCAATGGTTCTGATATTTGGAGGGTTACTATATGTGGGGTTGTTAGGCCAGAAGTATACAGAGGCTAAGCACATGATAATTGAAATTGGTTTATCTGCCATTGGCTTGTCGGAACTGTGTAGCAAATATTGTAGACTTTTATTTCTTGCTTCCATATAATGAACAACCACCTATATCCCACAAGAATCTATCTTAGTTAAGTCTTAAGAATAAATAAGGTGAAAGACTTTCATGTGACTATTTTCTCTTCAGTATCAATAAATACATCAGATTATTAATAGTTAAACATGAATATTGTTTACAATTAATTTTTTATTTTTAATTAATTTTATTGTCCTTAAAATCTCTACTCCTTGGTATGTATGTAGTACAAAAGAGTTGAGGGATTGGTTTTATATTAAATCTTACGTGTATTTTTTTTTTTAAGCAATCGGGGTTAAGTAACTTGCTCAAGGTTACACGGCCAGTTATTTCTGGGTGTGGTGCTCAGTATCTGAGCCCGGATCTGATCCAGATCATCCCGACACTGGAGCCAGTGCTCTTACTCACTGAGCCACCTGGCCGCCCCTAAGCAATTGGGGTTAAGTAACTTGCTCAAGGTTACATGGCCAGGTGTTTCTGGGTGTGGTGCTAAGTGTCTGAGCCCGGGATTCGATCTCCAGGTCAGTCTAACACTGGAGCCAGTGCTCTTACTCGCTGTGCTACCTGGCCGCCCCTTTACATGTATTTCTATAGATTTTAAAATAAAAGCAACAGGGGGTGGCTAGGTGGTACAGTGAATAGAGCACCAGCTCTGGAGTCAGTTGGACCTGACACTTAACACAAAAACTAGCTGTGTGACCTTGGGCAAATCGATTAAGCCCAATTGCCCTCCAAAAAGCAAAAAAAAAGAAACAACAAAAAGACTCAAACTATTGAGTTGGTGGCATCCAGGATATCTCTTTAATTCCTCACACATCATAGGAAATCACTCCTAATCTTTTGATGTTCCTGGTATAAATCACAGATGCTACCAAATATCTTCAAACTAGCTTCATAGAGTATCTCAGACATTCCCTCTCATATGCACTGTTTGATGTTGTCAAACAACCCATTTAGTTTAAGTGTCAATTAAAATTTCCTGGTACTTCAGACCTGATCTTTGTAGCAGCAAGCACCCCAAGCACGTCCTCAGGGTTTGCCGCCACCACAGGTTCTTGGATCTGCTTTGTTAAAGGAAAGCAACTCAAAATGGGTTAACAAGCTTACTTTAATCAGTCAGACATATATCATTTACCTTGTTCAGGAGAAAAGGTCAGCACCCTGAACCTCAAAGTATACAGGCATAATTATCAAGACAGAAACATCAAGTAGACAGATTTCCAAACTGTCCAACCATTACATCCATACCCAGTCAACATCTGGGTTTCCACATTCTGGGTTTTTCAAAGCCGGGGGACTCTCAACAACGGCTTCCCAAAATTCAGATCAAATCACAGAACACTTCTCAAAGTGAGTCCCAAAACAAAGCTACACATCAGGGCTTATATAGCCTTCTCCTGGCTCAGAGAATGTAACAACCTTATTGACCCACTGGCCAATCAAAAAGTATCTACTGAAAAACAAGCCTCCCTCCCCAGGCTTCTGGTGCACTTTAGCCTAGGGGCAGGGAAGATCTTTAAAATTTACATTCGCATTACAATCTTCAACTGATTCATCATTATTAAATCTTAGTACTTTTTGAAATGTTTCAATTAGGGGAATTACAAAGACTCAAGAGGAAACTGAGGACCTGTTAAGAAACTGAAGAACACTGCAGAAAAGAAAGTTATATAAAACCAAGGTTCATGGTTGGAGATGCCAAAGGGAGCTACTTAAGTACAGGGGAGAAGGTCTTTTCTAAAGCCAGTATTTATCACTGAGTAATACTAACATCCTGTCGAATGTAGTGTTAGAGTGTAAAGAACACTCAACTGAGAGACAGAGTATCTGGGCTCTGGTCCCAGCTTTGGCTTTAACTAATTATATTGATAGAAAAATCACCTCATAGTGTTTCACCTCATTTGTTAAAGGATCTTTCCAGAGGTAACATTTTAGGTAGGTTGAGTTAAGTGGGAAGGGTGACACACTTGGAGTCAGGAGACACAGATGTAGATCCCAGCCCTGACAGTTAGGAGTTTTGTGATTATGGACAAGACACTTAACTTCTTTGAGGCTCAGTTTCCTCACCTGGAAAATGTAGGCAATAAAAACAGTGTTACCTACCTCACAGGATGGTTGTGAAGAAAGAGCCTTGTAAACCTTAAAATACTATTAAAATGAATTTTGTTTGTCTATGATTTAGAGATCTTTAAATTCTCACTCATTGTAAGAAAGGAGGCAAACTCAAGCATAAAAAAAGATCCCACAAAGGAATTAGCACTCAACCATTAAACACAATTTGGTATTAAGCAATGCACCTGTAGATCTTTATAAATGACCAAATAACCCATCTTACTCTTTTACAGATGAGGACTCTAATGTCTAGAGATATTAAAGATTTCACACAAGGTTACTCAGTTTGTTGCAAAGTTCATCATCTGTATGCAAATAATTTACCAGTTGAATGAGCATAGTAGGGAGAAGTGAGGAGGTTTCCTCTAGTTAGACATTGTTATAGGAATGTAAATTTTTAAGATCTTCCCTGCCCCTAGGCTTAAGTGCACCTGGAGCCTGTGGTGGGAGGCTTGTTTCTCAGGAGATGCTTTGTGATTGGGCAGTGGATCAAGAAGGTTGTTACATTGTCTGAGCCAGGAGAAGCCTATGTAAGTCTTGATGTGAAGCTTTGCTTTGGGGCTTGCTTTGAGAAATGCTGTGTGATTTGACCAGATGAAACTCTGGGCAGCCATTGTTGGGAATCCCCCGGCTTTGAAAACCCAGATGTTGTTGCTTTCCACTATGGTAACTGTGATTAGGTATGGATGTATGTAATGGTTGGACAGTTTGGAAACCTGTCTGCTGAAATGTTCCTGTAACTTATGCTTGTAACCTCTGTATATTGTGAAGTTTGGGGTTCTGACCCTTTCCCCCTGAACTAGGTAAACAATATATGTTTGATTGATTAAAGTAAGCTTGTTAATACGTTTTGAGTTGCTTTCCTTTAGAAAAGCAGATCTAAGAACCTGTGTTGGCAGCCACCCTGGGGATGCTGGGGTGCTTGCTGCTACAGCCATTTGGCCTGAATAAGCAATCAATGTATGTTCATGCGCAACGGAGATTATCTGAAACCCTCCCAGGCAAAACAATGAAACCAATCTACTCCCTTCATGTCCTCCACTTTCCCCCTCAGTAAATATGCCTTACAAGTGGTATTCAGATCAAATCAAGGCAACAAACATTTGTGCCAGGCACTATGCTAAGCACTAGAAATACAAATACGAGCAAAAAAAAGAAGAAAAAATCAGTCCTTGCCCTCAAGGAGCTTACATTCTAGTAGGGGAAGACAGCACATAAAATGAAGCTGAAAAGAAGGTAGAATGGGTAACCTGGGCAGTGGTATGGAAGAAGTCCTGAGAGTGAAGAGTAGAGCTTGATGAAGAATGAAGGTATTCTTATGCAAGAAACCTTATTAGTGTTCCCAACACCACTGGTCTATTAGGTCAATAAAAAGAGGGCAGCCTCTTGAAAGACCATCACTGACTTCCCCATCCTCTTCCTCCTATGGCCTAAAGATCCTTATGATCTCCCTCAGATGACTGAGACTCAGTTGAATCCTTTGCCCTGAGTCCCTCTTCCCTTGCCTTTGCTTCCTTATACTCCTACGTCTGGGAGTATCAATATATATCAGATAATTTTGCTTATATGACAGTATTATACAATAATAGTATTATTGCTTTATTCATTACTGGTCTGACTTATTCTTTGGCTGAATATCCTTATATCTACAGACTATTGAAATGAACGGTGTCATCTCTAGTAGCTAGCTTCCAGGAACCCCGTCACCCTCTTGGACTTTATTGACTGTCGACTTGCTACAAGATAAGACCCACTCCTACACTTCCATCTTCACTAACAGGATACGCTTTACATTGATGTATCTGCAAAAAAGTGCAGTTTCTTATGTTTATCTCAGTATATCATTGTCCTTTTTAATATTTTCAGAATCTCTAGCCTCAGTCTATGACCGTGCGGGACATATTTACAGGATTCGTTATGCGTGTGACTTCATTTCCCAAAGCAACACTAACATTGTGACCTAGGAATAGTGTTAAGAAGTACAGATTTTCTTGTATTCTTTTATGTGTCCCACCTCTTTTACTTATAAATAAAGTCTTCGTTTAGATGAAAGCAAATGTGATGTTGTCTCTGTTCCTTGAAATCCTTGAAATCTGTACCTCTCTGGTGGCGAGGATGAGTCAGATAGTCAAGCACTACTTCAGGTCCCGTCTAGGTTACTGAAAAAAGAAAAAGGATATTTAATTTCGCTTCTTAGTTTTCAAATTGTTTGCATTTAACAAGTCTCATAAAACCTTGACTTAGAACAAACCCTGACCATGCCAGTTTCCTCTTTCACTAACACTTTGAAAACCCGAAGCAGTCATTGGGCCTCAGACACCTATTAGCTCTGTGTCCCTGGTAAACAAGTCACTTAACCTTTGTTTGCTTCAGTTTCCTCAATAATAAAATGGGGATAATAATTACACCTACTTCTCAAGGTCATTGTAAGTATCAGATGAGGTAATATTTGTAAATACCTGGCACATAGTAGTATACACCATGTAAATGCTTATTGCCTTCCCCATCTATGATATAGTAGAAAAATTCTGGATGTGAATTCAGAGGAATCAAGTTCTAATCCTACTTCTGATACTTCTTATAAGATCTGTGGACGGTCATTTAATCTCCACAGGAATAAATTTTTTTTTTGTAAAAAAAAAAAAGAATGGGTTGGACTATATGACCTCTGGGACTCTTCAAGCTCACGGTCCAATGAAATTGCTCCTTGTATCCACCAAATACAATGTAATGTGCATGGTCCAGTACCAAGAGACCACCAGAAAAGTTGAAACATAGAAGTGAGGGTGGAACTGGGAGGCAGACTGGAAGCTTCCACCAAAATCTTATTATTTTGTTAAACCCTTAAGTCCAATTTATTTCTTTGTGGAAAACAAGTATTTTGAGTTCTCCAAAAACTTTAAGAAAACCAGTTTTGTTCTTTAACAAACTAATTAAACCCATGTGATAGAAATGCAAGCATTCAGGATAAATAAAGGGAGAAGGCCAGAAACCCAAGGGAGGAGAAATGGTGATGGATTCCTACATAGGTAGAGAAGATAGAAACTAATTTAGAGTATTACATTACATTTCATTGTATACTAGACACAATTAATTTGCTAGAAAAGTCATAGTGCCCTCTAAATCCCAAACTCCTCCCTCCTTGTTAGCTGAAGCCTAAATTATTGAACTTCCCTGTCACAATGTAGCGTTTTAATAATTGTTCCAATAAAATTGTTCTAAGGAAAATCTACTGCCTTCCTCCCCCTTCTCACCTTCTTCCCTCCCCCCCCCCACCAATGATGGGGATTCACACTTTAAGCCATTATCAATCATTGACACCTTACTGTAAATGCAAGATTCAAGAAATGTTTTTGATAGTGGGATGGGTAAAGAGACCAGATTTAGAGGGGGAGTGGGAATGAAGATGGTTGGAAGAGGCAGTAGAAATAAAAAATAACTTATAGATGGTGTCAGAAAAGGGAAGAGTGGTTGAATGAAACAACCTTGTCTTTGGAAGTGCCCTGGGCCCAATTTGTGGAAAAGTTGATCTATATTATGAAAATTATTTTTTCCTTCCATAGAATTTGGAAGTTAAGCTTGGATTATTTGCCTATAGGAATTTTCCTTTACTACTTCATCAGGTAGTGCTCACACATGTTTTTTTATTTTTCCTTTCTTTTTCTTTTTTTCCCCTCAGTTGTTTTCATCATCAAAATCAAGGCTAAAGAATAGAAACATTCCTTTCTAACAATATTCATTATGAGATCAATTTTTTTTTCATGTTCAAGGAAAATGATAAAGGGAAACATTGGATGTGACAAAAGCATCATTCCTTCTGCAACAACTGTACTCATCTATATTCATTCCGTTCCATATTTACATTCAACTTAGATTTCTTTATCCCTTAGTTGAATTGTTTGATGTTATAAGCCAGGATTTATTAGACCACTGCTCACAGCACACCAGTTTCATATGTATCTGGAGAAGTATGAAATCAGAAATGGATGCCATTAACAGACATCTGGCTGCCTGATACTTTACCTTTCTTGTCAATATGGTATTTCATGGCATGCCACCTGACCAGAAGTAAGAAATATTCATCTGCTTGACATTCCGTGTTCTATCTCTTGGTCCTTGGAGCTGAATTATTTTTTTGGTGGGGGTAGAGGTGGTACACTCTTGATTGGAGTGGACTTAAAGAGACTAATTTAACTTAAAGCAGTACAAGGAAGATGTTTTGTTTCAATGTAAGCAAGGCTTTTGTTCTGGAGTCAGAGGACCTGAGTCTGAATTCCAGTTCTGTCATACACTACATGTATGACCTTGGAGAAATCACTTATCTTCTCTGGCTCTTAATTTTGTTAATTATAATTAATTATTTAGTTAATTTAGACAGTGAAGGAGTTGGACTAGATGGTTGCTAAGGTCTCTTCTAATTTTAGATGTATTATCTAGGTTATCTCTATTCCAAAAAACCTCTAAAAAAACATCCTAGGCATTCTAGTCTTCTTAAAGGCAGCCTCAGGCTTTCCCTGAGTATTTTAGACTGACCTGGATTCAACTAATTCAATGAACATTTTTATGTCTATAATTTAAGACAGCTTCTCAGTTGTTTTATATTTGGCTGGTGAGAGCTAATGCTCTCCTATTAGCCCAGATTTGGTCTCTAGTGATTGGAGTTGTCCTGGATTAGAGGAAGGAGCAAATGGTTTATCAATCCTCTGTCTCTTATTGTACATTATGCTGCATTTTTATTTTGACATGTCATTTTTCTTCTTGCTTTGTTTCTTTAGCTAAATGGTCTTATTGCCATCTCCCTTATTATGTGAAAAAATAAAATAAAGTCAGAACTGCAAGGGAAAAAGGAAGACTCATGTAGAAATCTGCATTACATAGAATAAATATACCTTGAGACACCAGGTATTCACTGAATAAAAACTAATCGATTATTGAAGTTTGTGTGTTTTTTTGGACCAAATTTTCTGTAACTGAATGCATTTGCAGCATCCTTAGGTGCAATTTTTCAGTGAAGTCTTCCATGACCATTATTTTTAGTACTTCCTCAATTGAAACAGCATGAAAAGTGTAGGAGTGATTGTCAAGATGCTGGTGGCTGGAACCCTTTTGCCATTGACTTGACTTACATCTTTTGGTTGAAGAGTAAATAGAATACTATTGGTGCCCATTTAAGTGCATACCCACAGAGTAGCTTGAACCTTTTCTGAGGATCCATTCTGAGAGTTGTGCCTTTAACAGATATCTTCAAATGAGAAATAAATGCTTTTAGAGACTACCCACATAGCTTGGGTAACCAAGGAATTCTCTTCTAATAGATTGATTCCAACTGTTTAATGTTTAAAAGACAGTTGGAGATGTCAGATGGCTACAAGGCAGTTAGAAATGTAAGACTGGAGGTCAGGAAAGAAGCTTGGGCTGGATAAATAGATATCAGGATTAGTTGAATAAAGACAATAATGGAACCCATGATTGCTGATGATACCAACAATTGAAATAGTATTTAGGAAGAAGAGAGCACAAGACAGAGCCTTGGGATTTATCCATAGTTGATATGTACAACTTGACTGAAGATCCAGAAAGAGACTAAGAAAGAATAATTAAGGATGACTAAGGTTTAATAAACAGGAGAAGGAACAAGAGGGAACACTATTAGGAAAACCAAGAGAGAAGACAGTATCAAGGCAAAGATCAACAGTGTCAAAATCTACAGAGGTCAAGAAGGATGAGGACAGAGAAAAGACCATTGGATTTCTAAATTAAGAAATCATCAGTGACTTTGGAGGGAGCAGTTTAGGTTGAATAATGAATAAGGTCAAAAGTCAGACTATAGACATTGATGAAGCCAGATTAAAGCTATGTGCCTCTGATAGAGCCGCGAGTGTGAGAGACACTGCGGCAGTCACAAGATGTCGGAGGGGGTGCACATGACCTCTGAGGAGCAGGAGCTTGGAGATGTGGAGGCCGACTGCCGGGCTGAAAGGGCTGACATGGCATTGAGCACAGGGCTGTGGGGGCCGACTCTGCTGGGTTGGGAAAGGCCGACGTGTCATTGAGCGTGCCTTATCAACACGGACTCCTCTTAACACATACTCCTTTGCCCTGCACTTGGGAGTGTGCATGATTGGCTCCCACATGACATGTGACAGAAAGAAGAAAGATAAGGATATTAGGAAAAAGTCAAGGGGAGGCTCCCTCTCTCTGTCCCACTCTCTCTGTCCCACTCTCTCTGTCCCGCGGTTCCATTCTGCTTTGTTCTGTTCTGCTCCTGCTTGATGGCCATACTGTTAAGATATAACTCAATAAAGAGCAGCCTCGCTTGGCAACCTCCGTGTCCTTGGGTGTTCTGTGGGGTTAAGTTCTTCTTGGAGACAAGAAACTGGAGATGTCCGAAGACTGGGAATAAGGTAAGACATGGCTGGAGCTGGGAAGGAGATCCCAGCAGCTGGCGCCCAAACAGGGGCTCATCTTGTAGGCAAGTAACATACACTTCTTCCCCTGCCCTCAATCTAAATGTGGAGGCCCCAAAAGCTTTTTGGATCTCTGATAAAGCTGTTAAAGCCTCAGGAGTCCAACTCCTAGGGGACCTCAGGTCGGAATCTCCTTTTAACAAATCATATAAAGGTGCCATCATGTATGGAGGAATTGGCACAGTGGTCCTAACCCACTGTATGCTCCCCACTAAGCATTGGAAATCATTGAGGGTCTTATATTTTTGGGGCTGTATCTCTGGGGCCTCTTTCCTCACCACAACATCAGTTAAAACTTATCCCAAATATTTAAAAGGAGGCTCTGACTGTATTTTTTCTGGGGCTACTATTAGCCCTTGTTCAGACAAGGCTTGTAATACTTCCTTTAAAACTGTTTGTAGCTTTTCCTGTTTTTCTGTAGCTAATAATATATCATCCATGTAATGTATAATGACAACTTCTGGATGTCCCAACCTTATAGGTTGTAGAATCTGATCTACAAACCATTGACATAAGGTGGGGCTGTTTGCCATGCCTTGTGGTAATACCTTCCACTGATATCTCCTAGCAGGTAACTGCAAATTAATCGAAGGAACAGTAAAGGCAAATTTTTCTCTATCCTCTTGATGTAGAGGAATAGAATAAAAACAGTCTTTTATGTCTATAATCATTACTCTATATCCTTCTGGAACCATATTAGGTAAAGGTAATCCTGGTTGAAGGCTCCCATAGGTTGTAAGAGGTCATTAACTTTCCTTAAATCAGTGAGCATTCTCCATTGCCCACTCCTTTTCTTTATAACAAACACAGGGGAGTTATATGGGCTGAATGAAGGTTCTATATGTTCAGCCCGTAATTGTTCCTCCACTATATGGTGTAAGGCTGTTAGCTTTTCTATTGATAGAGGTCACCTGCACCCCCTCCGACATCTTGTGACTGCCGCAGTGTCTCTCACACTCGCGGCTCTATCATGCCTCTTTCCTATCCTATGCAGGTTTTTCCTCTCCTTGCTCCTCACCAGAGACTCATAGAACCTCAGAGTTGGAAGGGAATTGTGAGGTCTTTTAATGTGATTAATATCCAAATTCTCTCTGTAACTCTTTCCTTTTCCTGTGGGCCAGTGTCTTTTCCTCTCTTCTCTTTCCTCTTTCTTCCCTGTTCTGCACTATTTTCACACAGTCATCAGTCTTTGATTCTCCCCTTCTGCTTAAAAAAAAAAATCTTAATTCAGTAGTCATTAGCCTGCTCCTGTCTGGATCACTGAAAAGAAGTACATCCCAGGTACCCTTTACTGTCTATTTACATAGAGGCTTTATTCTCTTCCCTCGTAATTGAGATCCTTCTCCCATGGTTTGATCACAAGGGAGGTTTCTCATTTTTATCCCTGCCTGCCTATGGAAGGTTCTTTGGGCCTTAGTTGAGAAAGAACTCTTACTCTAACTCTGCCCATCTGCATGTTTCTGATCCTTGCCATATTATATTTGCATTCTATTGAAATGAAGGACTGGTATGAGATTAAAATGAAAGATAAGAAAAGAACCCCAGGGAAGATCATTTGACAGTGGTTCATATCAGAAATGGCATTATCCTGGAAATGGAGGCTTCTTAGGGAATAGATAGGCTGGCACATGTATTAGGACCCACCATTAAAGTTCAGAGGCTTTGAATGGAATGCCAGTAAAAACCCATTTCCTTTAACCTGCCACTGTGTGATGGATACAGTATCTGTGATGAGTATTAGATGATGTATAACATTTGCTTGTGACATGCTCACATTTCAAGATCACTGAATCTATAACTAAAATACAAACGATTTCTCTGGAGGGAAATATTAATTCTACATGCACAGATATGTCTTGTGATTTCTACAAAAAAAGATCAGTATTTTTTCCCTTCAGTTAAAATGTCAGCATTTTTGTCATGTCATTTTATCTTGAACTTAAGTATCATTGTCTCAAAAAGTTTAGATCAGTCAGTAACCCAACTGAGGATTAAATTGAAAATGCTATCCTACAGCTACAATTATGAATTCTTGACTTTTATTTGTAATTTTTATTTTATTTTGTTTTCCACTGACTCTGTAGCCAGCAACTTCAAGCTTGGATTTTGAGAGGGATTTGTACTTTATAATACTTATTGATGTGTGTGGTGGGGGAGAGGCAGCAATGAAAGATTTTATCTCTCACAATCTCTGGGATCAAAATAGTTTGTGGAATAAAGTCACAGATTGATGTCTCCAAGAAGGCTATGCTTGATCTGTAATGTAGACATGTTTTCCAGAGCAAAGAGGTTAAAGGGGTTTTGGAGGTTAAAGAGCACAAATGTGAGATTGATCTGGGAGGATTAGACAAGGGGTAGAGAAGATGACCTGGTGCAATGGAATGGGAGGAGAGCAAATAACAAAGACATATCCATGCATCCATGTGGAGCTTGCTGGGTTACTCATTCCAGATAGCCACATGGAGAGGTACCAACACTTACTGCATTTGTTCCCCAGACATCTGGGTTAAGTGGAATGAGAAGTAACTAAGAAAGTTTCTGCCATAGGTGCTGTCCTATAATATCTATACACAACAGTGAGTTGACCAACTGGACCTTGATCTTGATAGGGTACACATGACAGGTAGATGATTCAGTGGGGTGTAGATTAGCTTTATATATTTGACTGGGAAAGTTATGTGGTCTGGGTGCCCAAGAATGTTGTTATCTAATTTGATATCATTGATAGACCTTTCTTTCCTTTTTCAACTAAGCCTTTTTTTCCCCTTTAAATGATGTGTCTTCTGGGTTGATTTAGTGAGGTGCAATGGAAATAGGAGTTCATAGATGTGAGTTTGAATAGGTGGTAGATTGTAACAGAACCATAAGTCTTGGGGTAGTAAAAAGGGATGACACATGGAAATGGAATTAGCAGACATGATTTAGCTCAAAAAATAAGTTATCTGAATTTAATCTGGTGTGTCAGAAAGATACAATGTGTTATACATACTTTCTCTTTATCTGTAGCAGTAAGGTTTGGGCCACTCTCTGCAACAATGGGAATGAAAGAGTATTTGTGTGAGTTTGAAGAGTTTTAAAATGAGAAAATGAGAAAACTTGATCAATTTCTCCTACTCATTTTAATCCCTACATCTGGAGGAAAATGCCTTTCTAAATGATCAATTATATGGTAACCTAGCTTCTTCACTAGAAGAGAGAAAAGAGAAAGACCCCACCTACAGGACTGACATCTCCAAAAGAGATTTCATAGACTAAATTCTTTCTGGTCAGCTGGAATGAAGAAGTGAGGGTAGATAAGATGATGTGTTCCTACAAATGTGTATCTATATTAGGGTGAGAGTGAGACAGTTCCTCAGTTTTTCCTTTTATAGAGGAAGCATTATATCTGTGAAGTGGTAGAGATGCTCTCACCTTTTCAGGGCTTACAGGGTGGTGATTGGTGAAGAGCAATGTGTTATCTATTATTTCCCTTTTAAATGAAGGTAAGTTTTGACTAAAATTGGCTCAAATTTATAATAGAGACTAGAAAAATGTAAATGAGACTATAAGAGTAAGTTTCAGAAACAAAAATGTTTCTTTACTCAAAATTTGCTACCAAGTAGGTTATGGAGGATCTTATTTATGAGCTCAGGTACTATGGAGCTGTTTGGGTCCAGACGAGCACTTACCTATGAAGTTATAATTAGAGAAATAGAGGGAGTCCTTGACCAGTTTCAGAGGTGAAAGCAAAAGAATGTAATTAAGAATTAAAGCAACAGAAGTCAAAGAAATAGTAGGCATATTAATATAAGATGAACATAGTTCTTCCTCAGGAATTCTGCTTCTTAAATTGATTGGCCAGGTTCAAGAGCATGGTCATAGGCTGTTCTCTCAAGTAGGGGTTAAAGATCTTATGGGGGGTACTTATGGCTTTTTTCTTCTTGGAATTCTACAAATAAATACTAAGATTCTGTATTGGATAAACTTCCAATACTCCAGGATACTAACAAGAAAAGATAGACCTAAATTATTAATATTGCTACTTATACATGTGAATTTGTAAGTGTACATGCCATAGTAATGAAGTAAATATTAATTTACTTTCATTCCTCAGAGGAAAGACAGTACTTGTAGTCATAAAATTTTAAATAGGAAACGTATCCTCATATACTTAATAAGAATCATAGAAACCAGAAATCAGGCACTATGAAATGAATTGTAGCAATTGTTTAAGCGGACCTATGACAGAAGTGAGAAAATGACTTTACAATAAAACTATTTTCACTCTCAACCCCATAGGGTGAGTCACTTGCATGAATTTTGTACTAATATGAAACTAGAAAGGTTTGTTAGATGTATAGCAAAAAGCTTAATCTCTTCCTTTAGCTGGAATGAATGTGATTGTCTGCAAATACTCTGATGGACTTTTATATGATATTTTTCCATCTCAATTCTAAAATAGTCAATCCCACATTTGTTAAACATTTATTATGTGTGAAGCAGTGTGCTAGATGCTGGGGGAAAAGAAAAAATAATAAAATGTTGGCCTGTTTCAATGTTTTTAAGAAGTTTACGTAATAACTGACACTGAAAAGCCCTTTATGTAGAGATACAGGGTATCCTGAGAATCAGTGCATTTTAGTCTTCACTAAAGCTTTTGGGACACCCTGTAAATCTGAATATCATCTCTCAAATAAGTCTCCTTCTCTCCTCTGACACTGCCACCTCTCTAGTTCAAGGTCTCATTGTCTCATGCCTGGACTATTGCAAAAAAATCTGCTGTTGTGTCTACCTTCCTCATGTCTCTCCCCACTCCAATTGTTCTTCCATTCAGTCACTAAAATGACTTTTCTAAAGTGCAGGTCTGCACATGTTACCCTACCCCTTTTCCATAAACTTTGAGATCTCCCTGTGTCATCCAGTCAAATACAAAATGTGTTTTTTAGCATTCAAAACCCTTCATAATCTAGCCACTTCCTACCCATCCAGTCTTCTTTTTCCTAATACATTATTTTAGATCTAGTGACACTGACCTTCTGGATGTTCAACAAATAAGACAATATATCTCATGGCTCCATGTATTTTCTCTAGCTGTCTCCCATTCCTGGAACATTCTCCCTTCTCGACTCTGACTACTAACTTCTCTGGCTTCCTTGTAGTCCCAACTAAAATCCCATCTTTTATAGGAAACCTTCCCCAGTCCCTCTTAAATTCAGTGACTCTCTTCTGCCAATTATTTTCTGCATAACCTGTATATAGCTTGCTTTGTATATATTTGATTGCATATTGTCTCCCCTGTTAGATTTTAAGCTCCTTGAAGGCAGGTATATGTCTTTTGCCTTTTTTTAATCCCCAGAGCTTAGTGCAGAGCCTGTGGCAAAAGTAGGCACTTAATAAATATTTATCAATTTATTAATTGATATTAAAACAGACTTGTGGGAGACTACTCTGGGAATATGGTGGAGTAGGTGAGAAAATTCTAAGGTTTCAAGAATTTTCCCCATAAAAGACATGAAACAGCACCTTAGGGTGAACAAAGTGAGAGTAAAAATAAATAAAAATATACCCAGGGCCAGAGGTGATTAAAAAATTAAGCTATCACCACAAAAAATTCACAGGTAAAGGAGAAAGATTCCAACCATAGAAAACTATTACGGGAATAGGGAAGACTAGGGTTCATCTTCAGAGGGGGATATTCAAGTAAAGGAAATCCCTTTTGCCCCAAAGAGTAATGTCAAATGGTCACCTGTCCAAAAAAGAATTCATAGAAGATCTTTAAAAAGACTTTAAAAAGCAAATGACAGTGATAGAGGAAAAACTAAAAAAAAAAAAAAAAGAACAATTCAAGGAAAACAAGATTATGAAAGGAAAGTCAACCAATTAGAAAAGGAGATCCATTCTTGTTTGGTTTTATTTCCTCTTTACCATTTTTCATTCCATCTCATACAATCTGTCTTTATAACCTGACTAATGTCTAATGTGAAAGTATTTGCAGATCCTATACTTGATTGTATGCCGCCATGGGGAGTGGGGGTGGGAGAAGAAGGGAGGAGACAGAATTTGAAACTCAAGGAATTGTGGAATTGAATCCTGTAAACTAAAAGTAAACAAACAAGTTAATAAAAAAATAATAAAAAAAAGAAAAGGAGATCCAAAATCTTAAGGAAGAAAATGACACCTTGAAAATTTGAATTGGGCAAGGCAAAGCTAGCAAAATTATAAGAGATCAAGAAATAATAAAAAATAAAAAGTAAAAGGAATTAAATAAAATAATATGAATAAATAAATAAAATAAAGAATAAATAAAATGAAAATTAAAAATGAAAATAAAAAATGCAATTAAAATAAAAAATAGAAGAGAATGTAAAACATCTTATAAGAAAAAACTGATCTGGAGAATAGATCAAGAAGAGAAAACATAAAAATTATTGGACTAACTGAAAGATATGATCAAAAAAAGAATCTTGACACAATAATACAAGAAATAATTAAAGAAAATTGTGCTGACACATTAGAACAAGGGAGTTGAGGTGGAAAGAGCATTAGAAATGAAGTCAGGAAATCTGAATTAGACTTGGCCAAGTTGCTACATCTCTCTAGACCCCAGTTTCCTTACGTATAAGATGGAAGGTTAGACTGGTAGATAGATGACTTCTAATTACGTCCTATACTCCATGATCCTATAAGGAGGATCAGGTGAGACAGTATCTATATAAACTCATCGTTAACATAGGAAAAATAACAGATTTCCTATAATCAATGTTTTCTTCTACAAATAGGAAAATAGCTGGTGCTTATTGGACTTGAAAATTGTTGTTTCAGGGGTCCAACGAGAAAAAAAAGATACTTAAAACTCTTTGATTTTTAAGCTAAAGTTGGCATTAGGAAAATCTTTTCATGCCAATTTCTTTTCTAACTTCTTTGTAAGGAAAGCTCAACTTGGAGAGGAAAAAAAAGTCTTTCTGTTATGTTTAGCAAATCTTTTACATGCATAACTAAAAAGGGCATCATGCCAAGATTTATTTTGTCTTTCTTTTAAAGCATGAGAAACACTGCTTCCTGTTGGAATAAAGCTGGTTTCATGCCATTTGAGCTTATCCCAGAACAGGACTCTGCCTTCAAAGGAAATTCTATGCAGAGATCAGTTCTGTGAGACCCAGAGGAAGACAAACAAAACAAAATAAAAATCTGATGCCTTATAGGTCACATACTATTAAAAATTGTTCCCACTGTAACAAACTCAGTGTTGGTGTTAGAGTGATTTGTGTGGCCTGTTTCAAAGAGCAGTGGTGTGGGAATCAGAAGCTTTCGAGTTCTCTTGCTACTATTGCTTTTCCATAAAGGAATTCAAAGAAAAATAAAATGAACTAATGTTTTTCATCTTAATGTACCACTTATGCCAAAGTTCTCATTTTCTTCTTTAGGCAGTATGGTATAGTGGTTTAAATTCTGGACTTGGAGTCAGTAAAAACTGGCTCAAATTCTACCTGTGAAAAATTACTAGGTATATGACTGTGGTTAAGTCAATTTATCTCTCTGAATCTCAGTTCCATTAATTGAAAAACAGGGATAATAATACCTAGCACTGCCTCTCCCTACTCTTTCCCCAGTTACTGATTTGGTTTCCATTTTTTCCTACTTTGGCATAATTAGGTCCCTGCATCTGGTGGTCTCTTGTTGCTGAGTCAAGATACCAACCCAGACTGTTGTAGCCTGCTCATTGGTTACAGGGAAAAGGTAATTTTTTTTGAAGGAAAGCATCCAGTACATTCCTTCTGTTTATTTTATTTTCAGGTATTACTTTCTTAACTTCTTTCCCCACTTTCCTGTATACTTCCCCACCCTCTATTCCCCACTTTCCATCCATATCCTATCTAATTTTTGTTCTGAGAGTAAAAAAGGAGATTGGATCATCATCACCTGACCTTATAAGGGGAATAAAACGTTCCCAGTTCACAATACCATGGTAGAACTGATATCCTCTTTTGACTTATTAGCTTCAAGTAACAAAAAATTCATGCCCATTGAGATAAGCTTTCATCTTTAGAAATTTTCAGTTGAGGTCATCTGTTTTCATTTCTGTTGAATCTAACATCCAGGGTCCACATTGTGCTTGTTGTAACTTTGAAAATAGACTTGGGATTATCGGAGCAGTTTGATTTCATTATCTGGGCTTGCCACATGGGAAAGAAACCAGGCATCCGCCATGGTTATAGAATCTCTGCTCTTTCCAACTATCTGGGCAATCAAAGAGCCTTGGCATTCTAACTAATAGTAAGAAAAAATGAACAAAATAATAATAAAACAGGTAAGCAACATCATGATGATTAAAATGACAAACATTTTCATGGTACTTTAAGGTTTTCATTTATCCTGACAAGAACAAAGAGATGTAGGTGCTATTAATATGCTTATATTAAAGATAAGGAAACTGGGTCAGACAAAGGTTAAGTAACTTGCCTTGAGTCATAGCGTTAGCAAGAGTCTGAGATTAGATTTGAAATCTGGGCTTAATTTCTGCTCCAGAAGTCTATAGATCCTTTCCCTGGGGAGGAGATGGGGGGGGGGGTAAAAACAAAAGACAAAACAGAACTAGTGCAAAAAAGAGCATCAGACTCTAATGGCATATTTATATAGTCTTTTAAGGTATGCAGAATATTTTCCTAATAATTAATACAATTATTACTAACCTCATTTTTAAGATGAAGAAATAGAATAAAAAAATTTGAGTTAAAATAATGAAACTAAAAATTATAATTTTTAAAAATGAAATAAAAAAATAACAATCTGATATAACCCACACACTAAAACGAACCCTCCCTGTAAACATACAAAAAAAAATGACTTACCAGCACTGTCTCAAGACCTTTAAGGAGAAGCCTCCCACTGCCTCCTGAGATAGCCCATTCCACATATGAATAGCTCTTGTTGTGAGGTTACCTTTTTTGCAGTGTGAGGAGGGGAGTTCTGCCTTATGGGGCTAAGTGCACTAAGTTTAATTCCTCCTCCATATGATGGCTCTTCATATACCTTAAGAGCACTATCCTTCCCACCCCTCTACCCCTTCCTTACTTCTTTTTTCTTCAGACTAAAGATATCCCTTTCCTTCAACCTATCACCAAACGGTATGGACCCCATGCTCTTCATTATTCTAGTCAAGCTCCTCTGGAACACTCCAATTTATTGACATGTTTCTTAGACCAAAGTGTCCAGAGCTGGACACAATACCGCAGTTGGGCTCAGATGTGAGCAGAGGACAGTGGCATCATCACCTCTCTGTTACTAGAAGCTATGCCCTTCTTACTTCAGTCCAAGATCAAATTAGTTGTTCTGACAGCCACATCTCTAGCTGGATCATATGGAGCATAAAATCCCCTAAAACCCTCTCAATCACTTCCAGAAGAGCTGCTGACCATCTCCACCCCACCCTATACTTGGGGAGTTGTTTATTCTAACTGCAAGACCACATTCATCTCTATCTCTCCCAGTTTGCACCATCTGTAAATTTGATGACTAATTGGATGTGTTTTTCAAGTCATTGGATACCCTTAAGTGACAAAAAACATGAGCTTCTAAAAACCTAGAAGTAAAAGGGCTCTGGTCATTATTTCCTGTGCCTTAATGGAATAAGGAGAGTATTTCCATTATTACATGAGTTGGTTCCTTTCAGAATTATTGAAAAAAAGCCATCATATATTTTGTTGGTTACAGTTTGCATTACATGATTTAGCCAACAAGGATTTGTTATACAAGTGAAAAACATACAGTAATGTACAAAGTAATGGGGAAAGAAAGATAAATTGAAAAATAATCCTCACCCTCAAGGAGTTTATATTCTGCTGGGAGGGGGAATGGGGCTAGGTAACATTTTCTGTTTCTACTCCCCTTTCTAGTCCATACCAGATTGATAACCTCTGAAGCATAGATCTGACCCTGTCATTCTCACTATTCAAAAAGCTTCAATAGCTACTACTGTTCCCATTTCCCTACCCCTTCTTCTCCTCTTCCTATCGTTTACTATTGCCATTAAGGTTGAGAACCAAAACCAAACCAAAAACTTTAATCTGGCATTGTAAAACCTCCACAATATGTCTCTAAATATGCCACATTACTCCCTTTTTTATATGTATGTCAAGCAGGTAGTTGGTACAGTGGATTGAGCACCAGGTCTGGAGTCAGGAAGATTTGAGGTCAAATCTGGAGTCACTTCCTGGATGTATGACCCTGGGCAAGTCACTTAAACCTTATTTACCTCAGTTTCTTCATCTGTAAAATGAGCTGGAGAAGGATATAGCAAACTATTCCTTTATCTTTCCCAAGAAAACCCCAAATGGGGTCACAAAGAGTCAGACACAACACAAATGAACGAACAACAACAAACGGGTCCTTCTAGCTATTCACAATCCATGCCATTCCTTCTTCCTTCCAGCTTGGTGCACTTGGAAAAATGATCCCCATGTCTCTAATGTACCCCCTCTACCTCTTCACCTCATAGAATGCCTAGCTTTTTCTGGGCATGGCACAGATACTATCTCCTACCTGAGCCCTTTCCTGATCTTCCTCTCCCCATATTTAATAATACTTTTTAATAATTCTTTCTCTGACACCACTCTCTCATCCCAAGTAGAACACAAATTTCTTCAGGGCAGCAAATGATTTGATTTTAACTTTGTATCTCCGGAGCCTAGCACAATGCCAGGCACAGTGCTTATCTAATAAATGTTTGCTAAATTTCACACTGACTTATATAAATTTCACTTTGAAAATGGAAAAAAATTTTTTTTCTTCCATAGCATAGCATAGGCTTATATTTGATTTCTCCTTTACTCTTGCTAAAGGATTTCAACATTCTGTTCAGTAGTGATTATTTGGTGATAGAATACATGGTAAGAATTTTTATGAACTTTATTATAGCAGGCTGCAGATATTATGACCATTACAAAGAATGATCCTGGCAACATTTTTTAAATGAAAGCATTGCCCATTTTTTTTCATTCTTATGTTATGAGTAACAGTTAATATCTAATCATTTGCAAGGGAATGGAATATATTTCCTGCCTTGACTGAGACCAAGAGTGTCTGAAAGACAGAGATGTCATATTATAGTAGTCTTCCTCTGAGACTGGAAGCTTGTCTTTCAAATGTACATATAGAGAGATTGCTTTCCATCGTCTTGTCATGTGAAAGTGAACTGCTTGAGTAGAGAAGATATGTGCATTATTCTGGTTTATGCTCTTTTTTGTGGATAGCTGCAGAATTGAAAGAGACTAAAGAACAGTCTCTCATTTCTCCCCTCTCCAAAAATAGGCTCTGGGAAATCCACAAGCTATGAAGCTTTGTATATTTGGGGCTATTAATGGTTGGGTGGCATTAGAGAAATTCACCTTTCTGGGGCTTAACTTCCTAACTAAAAAATGAGCAGGTGAGACAGATGATCTCTGAGGCCCCATCTGCATCTAACATTCTTTAAATGTAAGACTAATTTTGTCATCAAAGCATTCCCAGTCCAAGACTACATCTTGATGCACACAACAAATTAGCTTAAAATTTTTATTTTTGCTCCAACTCTATAAATCTGTATTTTGGTGTGGTTTTTAGTCACATTAAATGTGAATCAGCAATAATTACAGCTAAAAATATTAGGTGATTTCATTTTGAAAAAAGTATAATAAGGAAAAGTCTTCTGAAGTGGGAAACAGTCCTCAATTCATTTTCTTGCTATACTCACAGAATTGGTAAAGTCTGACTCCAATTTATCCTGCTTGTATTTTGTTTGTGCATAGCTATTTGCATGTTGTCTATTCCATTAAACTATGAACTCTTTAAGAAAAGAATATGTCTTTTACCTTTCTTTGTATCTCCCTTGCTTAACATAGTACAGGGCATACAATAGATGCTTAATAAATGAATACTGAGTGTCTGAAAGTGTCTTGATATTAAACAATGTGTGCATTACCTGTTGTAAAGCCAATCACAAGCAGCTGTCCTGGGGACTGCTGCTGTGAGTAACTTTAAGGATCTAATCACATGGTATAGTGAACTCTCTATTTATTCAGCAATAAACTAAAGCAAAACATTCAAGAAACTAAAGCACAACATTCACAACAATATAACATAACAACTTATTACTAAGGTGGCCACATAGTCTTAAACAAAATATATCATTCAGTAAGTCAAATCTCATCAGTCAATACAGAGTACCAAGTAAAGTCCTCTTTCATCTTAATTTGAGGCTGACCTCCAAATCCCATAGCTCCTCTTCTACAGGCTGACTGCTACCAACTCTTGCATGGATTCACATGAGTCTTGCCTGGACTCAACATTTAGGCAACTCTCTGCTCTGGTTCTATATCTCAGCTCACTGCTCCACTCCAAGCTCTTTGCAGTTTCTGTTTCTAGGAAGACAACGCTTAACAGAGCTACAAAAATATTCACACACATTAAGCTGAGCAGAATTAAAACAATATTCACACACATTGTCGGCACTATCATCTCAATTTACTTTCTGTCTGAGAAGTCAGCACAGAACAACAGACAGGCCTTCTGTCTGAGAAATCAACACAGAACAACAGAGAGAGCACCAACATCACAAACCTTCTCTCTGTGTGATTCCATCTAGTGCTTGAGCTTTTCTCTGCTCTGCTCCTTCCTTTCTGCCCTTCCTGTTACACTCTTTAAACAAGATCCTCCCACCATAGGCTCCATGTGATGCCATTAGGTCTATTAAGGGCAGGAAAGGTCTCCAAACTCCCTTAGGCCTATTAAGGGCAACACAAAGTATTCTGTTTCCAACAAAGATTTAATACAATCAGAAATGAGGCTCAAAAACACTTGAATAGCTGAAACAAACAGCAAAGTACCTCTTTGCTTGCCATTACATCTATTTAACTTTGAGAATCACTTAACACAGCTAAGCCTCAGTTTCCTCATCTGTAACACAATGCTGACATCACAATGTGATTCTATTTTTTTTTTAAAGCAACCGGGGTTAAGTAACTTGCTCAAGGTTACACGGACAGTTATTTCTGGGTGTGGTGCTAAGTATCTGAGCCCGGATTTGATCCCCAGGTCATCCCGACACTGGAGCTGGTGCTCTTCTTACTCAATGAGCCACCCGGCTGCCCCTAAGCAATTGGGGTTAAGTAACTTGCTCAAGGTTACACGGCCAGTTATTTCTGGGTGTGGTGCTAAGTGTCTGAGCCCGGATTCGATCCCCAGGTCTTCCTGACACTGGAGCCGGTGCTCTTACTCGCTGTGCTACCTGGCCACCCCCACAATGTGATTCTTGAAGAAAGTACTTTGTAAACTTTAAAAGTTCAATATAAATAAGTTATTTATTACCATTTCTATACTTATTCCCAGGGTTCATCATAGTGCTTGGTACATGTTGTTGTTGAGCTGTTTCAGTTGTGTTTGTCTCTCTGTGATCTCATTTAGGGTTTTCTTGGCAAAGATACTGGAATGGTTTGTCATTTCTTCTCTAGTATTTGGAACATAGTAACTGCTTAATAAATATTTATTGATGATGACTCTGTTTATTTTGTTCAGCTGTGGTCATCATGGCAGGATAGAGACAGTTGAAGTCAGAGGTCTTGGCTTCTAAATTCTACCTATTTAATGTCAGCATGACTTTGCGTAAGCCACTTAAGCCTGAGTCTATTTCCTCACTTTTAAGATGAATCTGTTGAGAAAAATGGCCCCTAAAGTTCCTTTTACCACTGGAACCATAAACTTGTAAGTCAAAGTGATTTGCTACATATAATACAGTCAATCTTCTTTTTTTTGAATGGAATATTATTACATGTGTCTATGAAGGGTCATGCTTTCATAAAAGGGCTTTGAGATCAAATTCCATTAAAATGAGATTAAAGAATTGTAGATATAGTCCAACCCTCTCATTCTGTGGATGAATCCAGTGAAGCATAGAAAGGTTTATGACTTGCCCAAGGTCAGACAGGTAAGTAGTGTAAGAGGTAGGCTAATTTGGAAATTCCATGAAGTTCATTTTAATAAAGCTTTCTCAATGGTAAAACTTCCTTCTTCATCTCCATATACTTTTGTATACAGATATAAATTAACCACCATATACTTTGAGTTTTAAATTGACTTGGTGTTTAGGTGGATGGTGGTTTATCTGTATACATTCTAGCTATAAGGGGCACAGAGGTCATCATCATAGCTGTCATTTACATAGTATTTTTAGGTTTGCTAAAAGTTTTACATCTGTCATTTCATTTGATTCTTATAATAATTTTATTACATAGAGGCTTTTGCTAACCTTATTTAGAAGGTAGAGAAACTGAGCCTGAGAGGGTTTAAGGGACTTTCCCCTAGGCTGGAATTGTCAGAGGCAGAGTTTGAGCTGAGGTCTTTCTGGCTCCAAGTCCTGAACTCTGTACACTATGCTGTTTTCCTGCCACAACATAGCTGTAGGAAGTGACAGTAACTGCTTCCACCTTTCTCACTGTTGTGGCCAAGTGGCTGCTTGAAGCTTCCATTAGTCTTAAGACAATTTTCATATCTTAGGCACTGTCTGATAGGACACAATGAGACATTTTCTCAGCCTCAGAAACACTAAGCAAAAATTATACACTATGTTGAGGGGGGTGGGACAGTCTGCATCCTAGACTGGAGAAGAGATGAAGCCTAAATCAGTTATGAGTGAGAGCTGGGGATTTTTCTATGAAGGAACAACCAAGCAAGATTTTGTCATGCACATAAGCTTCTCACCAGGAGCACACGGGGAATTATTTTTCAATCAGCATGGGAGTCTGTGGGATACTGTACCCAAAGTAAGGCTTCCAATGATCCTGTTGCTTAATTTTCTTTGTTATTTAGTTTAATATTTTCTCTTTTACTTACTTTTAGGGGCAGCTAGGTGGTGCAACAGCATGCTGGGCCTCATTAGCTGTGAGATCCTGGTCAAGTTACTTAAACTCTGTTTGCTTTAGTTTCTTCATTTGTAAAATGGGGACAATAATACTTTTTAGGACTGTTGTGAAAATCAAATAAGGTAATATTCATAAAGCACTTAGTATCAAACCTGGCACATAGTAAGTGCTACATAAATGTTAGTTTTATTATTATTATTAATTATTATAAAAACTCTCCCCATTTAATGCTTTTCCCTTTGATTTGTGGTTCTTAGTTCATCAATCAATTAAAAAAATACATTAGGTCTGGGCTTGAGCCAAATTTTCCTGGCACAGAACTCAAATATCAGTTCTCAGATTATATTTTATATAAATTTTTCATGATGGTCATCTTAGGTGCTATCCTTAGTCTCACTGCTGCTTTTTTTCCTTTTTTTAAATTAAATTTTATGCTTATTTTTAGTTTACATAATTCATTTCCACAAGATTTTGAGTTACAAATTTTCTTGCTATCTTTCCCCTACCCACCACCCCCAACACAATGATCCACTGTATACTCCCTCCCCCAATCTGTGCTCTCCTATATCCTCCCCCATCCCCCCTCTGACTTTCCAGTAGGGCAAGATGGATCTCTATACCCCAGTGCCTGTATATCTTATTTGCCAGTTGCATGTAAAAAAAAGTAATATGTGTGTGTGTGTGTGTGTGTGTGTATATGTTTAAACATTTGATTTTAAAAACTTTGAATTCCAGATTCTTTCCCTTCCTCCCTTGTCACCCACCTTTACTGGGAAGATAGGCAATTCAACATAGGTTGTACATGTGTAGCTACACAAAATATTTCCTTAGTGGATATATTGTGAAAGACTGACTATATTTCCCTCCATCCTATCCCACCCCTCACTTGTTCTATTCTCTACTTTGACCCTGTACTTTTTCAAAAGTGTGTGCTTCTAACTTCCCTACCCCTCAACCTGCCCATCTCTTCATCATCCCCCCTCTCATCCTCTTCCCCCCTACTCTCCTGTATGGTGAGATACCCTATTTAGTGTGTATATTGTTCCCTTCCTAAGCCAAATTCAGTGAGGGTAAGGTTGACCCATTCCCTTTCACCTTCCTGTTCTTCCCCTCCATTGAACAGTTTTCCCTTACCTTTTCTATATGAGATAATTTACCCTATTCCATCTCTCCCCATCTCCTCTCATTATATTCCTCTCTTACCTCTCAATTTCACCTTTCAAGTATCATCCCTTCCTATTCAATTGGTCCTCTGCCCTCTGTCTATGTATACATATATACACACACTTATATATCTATTCATATACCTATATACCTCTTATATAGACATCTATGTATGTATACATATATATATATACACATTTATATTTCCTTCAACTATTCTCATACTGAGAAAAGTTTCATAAATTACAATTATTGCTTTTCCATGTAGGAATGTAAATAGTTTGACTCTGATAAGTTCCTTATGATTTTTTCCCCTGTTTACCTTCTCATGCTTCTCTTTCTTCTTGTATCTGAATGTCAAATTTTCTATTCAACTCTGTTTTTTTTTCATTAAGATAGCGTGAAAGTCCTCTATTTCATTGAATATCCATATTTTCCCCTGAAACATTATACTCATTTTTGCTGGGTAGGTTTTAATCCCCTGGGTAGATTCTTGGTTTTAATCCCAGCCCCTTTGACCTCCAGAATACCATATTCCAAACCCTTTGATCTCTCATTGTAGAACTACCAGGCCTTGTGTTATCCTGATTGTGTTTCCACAATATTAAAATTGTTTCTTCTTGGCTTCTTGTAATATTTTCTCCTTGATCTAGGAACTCTGGAACCTTGCTATAATATTCCTAGGAGTTTTCTTTTTGGGATCTTTTTCAAGAGGTGATTGGTGGATTCTTTTAACCTCTATTTTGCCCTCTGGTTCTAAAACATCAGGGCAATTTTCCTTTAGAATTTCTTGAATGATGATTTCTAGGGTTTTTTTTGATCATGGCTTTCAGGTAATCCAATAACTTTTAAATTATCTCTCCTGGATCTGTTTTCCAGGTCAGTGGTTTTTCCAGTGACATATTTCACATTGCCTTCTATTTTTTTTTTCATTTGTTTGGATCTGTTTAATAGTATCTTGATTTCTCATAAAGTCACTAGCTTCCATTTTCTCCAGTCTAATTCTGAAGGAATTATTCTCTTCAGTGAGCTTTTGAGATTTTTTTTCCATCTGGCAAATTCGGCTTTTTAAGGCATTCTTCTCCTCATTGACTTTTTGAGCCTCTTTTCCCATTTGAGTTAGTCTGTTTTTTAAGGTGTTCTTTTCTTCAGTCAGGTTGTTGACTCTCTTTTCATGATTTTCTTTTTTTAAATTTAAATTTTTTTGTTTTTATTAATTGTTTACTTTTAGTTTACAAGATTCAATTCTACAATTCCTTGAGTTTCAAATTTCCTCCCCCTCCTTCCCCCCCACCTCCCATGGCAGTATACAATCAAGTATAGGATCTGCAAATACTTTCACATTAGACATTAGTCAGGTTATAAAGAAGGATTATATCAGATGGAAAGAACAATGGGAAAGAGGAGACAAAACCAAACAAGAAAAAGACAGAGAGCAGGTAGTTTGCTTCAATCTGCATTCAAATTCTGTTCCTTCTAGTTTTTTCTCTGAATGTTGACATCTCTCTCCATCATGAGTCTTTTGGAGTTGACTTGTAACCCTGCATTTCTGAGAAGAGTCCTCATGATTTTCTTGCATCATTCTCATTTCTCTTCCCAATTTTTCCTCCACTTCTCTTATTTCATTTTCAAAATCCTTCTTAAGCTCCTCTATGGCCTGTAACCAATTCATATTTTTCTTGGAAGCTTTTGGTGCAGGATTTTTGACTTCATTGTCTTCCTCCTGTCCCATGCTTTTATCCTTTTTGTCCCCATAAAAGGAATCCAATGTTGGATTACTGTACCTGCTTTGCTTCCTTTGCTTGATAATGTTGCCACTCAATTAATTAACTTTTGAGCTTTTTGCCACAATAGAACTCTGCTTCCAGAGAGGGGAATTGTCCCAAATTGCTGGGGTTTTCATAGCTGCCAGAGCTATTAGCTGGCTGCCATCTCTGAAGCTTTCACATGCTCTGGCTTACTGGTCACACACCCCAGGACCTCTACCCTAGACAGCAATCCAGAACCAAGCAGGTTAAAGCAAGAGCGATTACCCCTTGGAATGGTCTCTTGGTCCCCCTAAAATCTGCATGCCAGGAGCTCTGAAGCAGCTATGGGACAGTGGCCACCACGCCTCAGTCTTATCCTTCTTGGTTGCAGAGGCCAGACTGCACTCCCAGATGCTCTGTTTCCACAGAGTCCACACTGACCTCTCACTTTGTCTTTGGCATCTATGGGTTGATAATTCCAGAAACTGCCACAGTTGCCGATGACTTACTCTCCAGAAGTCGCTCTAGCTGTGTCTGGTCAGGCCACCCTGGGGCTAAAACTGGGGGAATCAAGTGGGGCTGGGATCTGCTCTTAGCAGGCTATGATGGACCCTTTCTGATGGCCTGCCTGGCTTCCTCAGTGGGAGGTTTGTTTCTCTCTGTTCCGTTGTAGGTTCTGAAGCCCTAAAGTTTGTTTAGAGTCATTTTTTATATGTATTTGCAGTGTTTATGGAGAGAGCACAGGAAGTTTTCCTGCTTCTACACTGCCATCTTGGCTCTGCCCTCACTGCTGCTTTCAATAGCTATAGCTAACAGATATCACAGCTTCCTTTGCTTGCCGATGAAATAGATTCTAATGGACAGAGATGATCTTAGTCATGATTTCACACCTGGTTCTTGCTTTTCCTAATTAAAAGGATTTTCTACTTTTCATCTCTAACATTTAGATGATCTGTATAACATACATATACCTACAAATGGAGAGCAACCCTTTCTCCTTTATAGAGTGTCACAGTGGGACATGATGAGAGGCATGGTGAGAATTGAAGGGCAGATGCACAGGAAGGGAAGGGTTATTAAGAAGAAGAACTCCTGGAAGTCTAAGGTCTCAGGTATCATTATCATCATCATTTCATCGTCACCATCATAATCAAGAAACATTTATTAAGTACCCAGTGTATTCTAAACACTGTGCCAAGTGCTAAGGCAAAAAACATGGTCTTTGATCTTAAGGAGCTCACATTCCTGTGGGAGAGCCAACATGCTAATAACCATGTACATATAACATATACACTTTGTGGGTCAATGTCCATCTCAGAGGGGCAGCACTAGCATGGGGTAGGGGGAGGGAATAAGAATGGATTCTTTATGAATTTGAGGTGAGCCTTGAATGAAGTCAGGGAATCCAGATAAGGGGGAGATTCAGTGGAAAGCAATGGAAATGAGAGAGAGAATGAAACCACAGGAAGTATAAGAATGGCTATATTAGGGGCGGCCAGGTGGCTCAGAGAGTAAGAGTACCGGCTCCAGTGTTGGGACAACCTGGAGATCGAATCCCGGGCTCGGACACTCAGCACCATACCCAGAAATAACTGGCCGTGTAACCTTGAGCAAGTTACTTAACCCTGATTGCTTAAAAAAAAAAAAAGAATGGCTATATTGTAAAGTGTAAGGAAAGAATAACATAATAAGTCTGAAAGATAGGAAGAAGCAGATTGTAAAGTCTTATAAATGCCAAACAGTAGATTTTATATTTAATCCTGGAAGTAATAAGGAGCCATTGGAACTTAATGAATGGAGGGCATGTGAAATGAACAAACCTAAACTTTAGAATGTCAACTTTGGCAGGTAAATGGAGTATGAACCAGACTGAAGAGAGACGAGGCAGGGAGACCAACCAGCAGGCTTCTGTAATAGACCAGGAGAGAGAAATGATGACATGCCCTATCGTAAGGAAGGCAGATCTGAAGTCACAACAGGTGATAAGGAATCTAGTTAGTGAAAGCCTGAAGAAATGGATAAGCCTCAAATTGGGCATGGAAGGTGATAGTTCCCCATCTCTTCCTTTACCTAAAAATAAAATTTCCATAATACAATCTGGGCAACACAGAATAATTTTAAAACAGGCAAAAAAAAATACAGGTATTCAAGTTAGAACCTAGAGGAGGAATCTGGGTAACAAATAGCAGTAATAATAATGACAATAGTATTATAGCTAACTTTTTTTGCACTTATTATATGCCAGACACTGTACTAAGCACTTTACAATTGTTATTTCATTTGATCCTCCTAGCAACACATGAGGAAATTGAGGTAGACAGACCTTAAGTGACTTGGCCAGTGTCACAGAGCTAGGAGGATGATTTGAACTCAGATCTTATTACAGAGTAGTCTATCTACTCTTCCACCTAGCTGCCCCAACAGTAAGTAGCAACTGTATACTGACCTTTTGCCTAAAAATAAGAAATTTTATTTGCTTTCTATGAAAATAGAGACAAGATCTCAACCTTCAGTAGCCTTTGATGGAAATAAGTGGGAACACAGAACTAGAAGCTGGTAGAGAGTGATACTAAGAGCAGGGCATTTCATGACAGAGATTTCACTTTGGGGAAGCTGATAGAGAGGAACTAACATTGTACTTTTGGTCACCTAAGGTAACTGTTCTGGGAAGACCTAACTCTTTTTCTCAAGAACTTTGACAATTAAGACAAAGAAGCTACAATTATAAATCTCTCAGGCTGCGAGAGGGCATTGGCTTTATAGCCACCCTCACCTTTCTGCAAGATAATCTAGACCTCTGGCCAGCAGCAATTTTTCTTAATGCTTTATTATCCAAGTTCAATTATACTTTTATTACCAATGAAATTTTCCAATGAAATTGCTGAAGGTTGTCGCCAACATTCAAGTAAACTTGCCAGAGACATGATTGCATCTGAAGATGTAAAGTGTACCAGAACACAGATTGCATTCTTTAGCTGAATGCTAGGATTTTAAGGAGGGAAATGTTTATTGTTACCTTCTTATGCCCCCGACTTTTCTCTCCCCCCTTCCCAGGAGCCATTCTTGGGGGTGGGGGTACCACTCTAGCATGGAAATACAGATTTCCTTAACATGTTAGATGAATTTCAAATTGTCAATCACCTTTGCAATGTTTAGTTATTAAAAGTTGAATATATTCCTGGACTTGTATGAGATTTCCTTTAAACCAAATAAGCAAAGCTATGGAAGTTTAAAGCTGCAACAAACTGAGAAAACCAAAGCTTAGAAAAAGTAAGCCATTTGTCATGAAGCTAGGCAGTGGCAGAACTGGGGCTCTGATAGCAACAACTCACACTTTTATAGTGCATAATAAAAATACTGGCTGCACAGCGTGGTGGATGGTGAGCCAGCCTCAGAGTCAGGAAGACCTATGTTTGAGTCCCTGCCCTGCTACCGATAGGCTGTATAATGCTAGGCAAATTGCTTGACCTCTCTTTGCCCCAGGCAACTCAAAGACTATAAACTACAGAGCAGGAAATGGTCTGATACACACTGAGAGAATTTCCTCACCAGGACTTCTCTATGACATTTATATCATCACAGTTTGGTCTAATAAAAAAAAAATCCATGAGGTAGATGGAACAAATATCATCCTCATTGACACATAGTGAAACTGAGGCTCAGAGGGAGACTAAATAACATTCCTCTGATCTCAAAGCCAATAAAATGTCCAGGCCGGGAGTCAAAACTATATTCTAAGGTGACAGGATCATAGCTTTTTTTTTTTTCAATAGACCACAATGTGTGTTGTTGGTTCATTACAGTAGGACTGGGAAATGTCTCCATACAAAGTGTAATGACAATTACATTCCATAAGCTTTCATTGAGGAATGACTGCATGCAAAATACCATTCTGGTCCTGAGTCTATAGAGGCAGAAACAAAACAGGCTCTGCATTGTATTGGGAAGAGGAAGAGGATAAAAGGGGGGGGGAGATTATAAATAGACAACTAGGTAAATACAAGTTAATTTTCAGAAGGAGAGAGTGATAATAACTATGGTTCAAGATGATTTTTTTTCCTGTAATGGTATAATAATAGCTAGTTTGTATATAGTGCTTTAAGCTTTATTTTAGCTAACATTATCTCACTTTATCCTAAAAACCATATTACAGATGAGGAAATGAAGGCAAATCCAAATTAAATTACTTGTCCGGTGTCACAAATGTTTGAGGCAGGATTTGAACTCAAGTTTTTGTGACTCTAAGCCTTGAACTCTATCCATTGTGCCATTTGGCTGCCTACTTGAATAGTCGGAATAGTTCATAAACCATTATTCTATGGGTAGGACTCAATCAGCTGGATAATTGCCCATGTAAACCTAATCACCAAATATATTTCTTAAAACATTACCAGTGAATTACTATTGCATCTGCCTTGGCTATCATTGTCTTAATAAGATTGACCATCCTAACTTTCAGAGATTAAATTTCCAAATTGACCATGAAAGAAAAGAAAAATCACAAGTTTAAAATGTTAATACTCTTACTTTATGCTACTATTTGCAAAATCAAGATTTTTTATATCTGATGATGATATAATCTGCTGATTTTATATATACACACACACATATATAATATGTGTATATAGATATGTGTGTTTTTATGTATTAGCTCATGCATCTTTTTTGAGATCCCTTACTGTTACAATGCCAATTTCCTCCCAGCTACTCACTGAGCATATACCATTAAACAAAATTGCTGCAGAGAAACAGATCTTCTTATTGTCTCCTAGGTAACTTGATTTTGATCATTTATGCATCCATCAAAAAATCAGTTTCATAGAATTAAAAAAAATCCAATAAGAGTTTCCTGAGTGCTTACTATGTGCAAGGCACTCTGCAGAATGTCAAACAGTTTCTACCCTCAAGGATATAGCAGATTATCTGTAGGGCTGTGTGTGTGTGTGTGGGGGGGAGGGACGTGTCTACAAGTAAACAGAAGTGCATCCATCCATCCTTTATTTGAAGAGGAGAGCAGGGACACTAAGATCTAAGGAATGATGCCACTAAGTTTATGTTATGTTAGCATGGTACATATATTGTGTATACATTGTTTTAGGTCTATTCTCTCCCTCATTAGGATGTTAGTTCCTTGAGCACAGGGACTGTGTTTTCACTGTTTCTACATAGTATTTAGTAAATACTTGCAGCAGATGCATTTTAATGTCAGCATTTTGAGAAACAAATTCAGTCAAGAAGAATTTATTAAACACCTACTATGCTCTAGGTGCTGCGCTACGTGCTGGAGAAGTAAAGGTAATAAATGGTCTGTGCCCTTAAGGAGTTTATACTCTTATGGTAGTGATAGGGGCAACATGGAAATAACCATATATATACATAAATTGGACAAATAGGAAATAGGAGAAGAAAGCAAGCATATATTAATTGCTTACTATGTGGCAGGCACCAAACTAAGAGTTTTATAGATATCTCAAAACCCTGGGAGGTGGGTACATTTTATAGTTGGGGAAAGTAAGGCAAATAGACAGTGAATTGCCCAAAGTAACACAGTTAATGTGTCTGAGGACAAATTTGCTCTTCATATCAGGTCTAGTGCTCCATCCACCACCCTCTTGCCTTAGGGCAAGGAGAAGGAACTAGCATTAAGGTAGACCAAGGAAAAGCTTTGTTTTAGAAGGTGAGATTTGTTTTCTTTGTTATTCCTCCTTTGTTCTCAAAAAGGACCAATGACTTCAGGAGGGTGATTTCTTGTCTTGGAAGTGAATTGGATTTAAACGAGGCAGGGTTATGCAAAGTCACCAGCCTCACTTTCTCCTCCAGAGTCATTGGAATCCAGTGGCAAGACAAATGTCAAGATGACTGGTAATGGTTTGAGCTGAACGAGTCCTGAAGGAAGCATGGAACGTGCCTTCTAAGGCAGAGGAGAGAGAGAATTTCAGGCATGGGCAGCATTTATGAAAATTCCTGGAATCAAGAGATAGAATGTATTACGTCAGGAGCAGTCCAGAGGTCAGTTGCTGTATTCATAGAGTTTGTGGAAGTATTATCACAATTCTTTGAGTACCCGGAAAAGGTAAGTGTAGAATGTTAAGTTTGTCTTCATTATTAACAGTAATTTATACTACATAATTGTACAGAGGAAGAGCAGCTAAACCGACATCTAATCTATTATTTTTGAATAGGTCTGATTATATTTTATCCCCAAATACTAACAATAGACCTCTGATTTTGTCCTTCTTATATGGATCTTGAGGACTCTCTGTAATGACTTAGACATGATGTGTAATCTCCACCCATTTAAATAATTGTTCAGAATTTCTGGTCATATATCTTTTAACAAAAAATCATGTTTGAAAGATTTGGAGTTTTTATTAAGAATATCAGGAAAATCCATGGTGTTTGGGTAAAATTCCTTCCTCCCTTTCTTCCCTTTCCTTCCTTCCTTCCTTCCTTCCTTCCTTCCTTCCTTCCTTCCTTCCTTCCTTCCTTCCTTCCTTCCTTCCTTCCTTCAATCCTTCCTTCCTTCAATCCTTCCTTCCTTCAATCCTTCCTTCCTTCTTTCCTTCCTATCTTCCTTCCTTCCTTCCTTCCTTCCTTCCTTCCTTCCTTCCTTCCTTCCTTCCTTCCTTCAATCCTTCCTTCCTTCAATCCTTCCTTCCTTCAATCCTTCCTTCCTTCTTTCCTTCCTATCTTCCTTCCTTCCTTCCTTCCTTCCTTCCTTCCTTCCTTCCTTCCTTCCTTCCTTCCTTCCTTCCTTCCTTTCTTTCTTTCTTTCTTTCTTTCTTTCTTTCTTTCTTTCTTTCTTTCTTTCTTTCTTTCTTTCTTTCTTTCTTTCTTTCTTTCTTTCTTTCTTTCTTTCTTTCTTTCCTTCTTTCTTTCTTTCTTTCCTTCCTTCTTTCTTTCTTTCCTTGTTTCCCTAAATATATTTCAATTTTGGTGAAATAAGAATGCTTGTGATCTTGCTATACAGACCTTCTTTTGCCTTACTTTAAGTTGATCCATTTTATTAGTGTAATTTATTTGTAAAAAATTGTTTATATTTTTATGTATCATTTTGACATAATATATCCCCTTCCCTTTCTCCACCCAGAGAGCTATCCCATATAGAAAATAATAAAAGAGGGGTAAATTGACAACTCAGCAATAGCAGCCAACACACCAACCAATCTGACATTATAATGAATATTTCTTATCCATTGTCCTCTACGAAGAAGGAAAGATGTATGTTTCCAGATCCTTTCTTTGAAACCATATTTGGTCATTAATAGTTCAGGTGTCATCCTTGACCCCTCACTTTCTTTTATCTTCCATACCCAATCAATTGCAATTTCCTTTTTTGTTTACCTTCTGAACATCTCTCATCAATGTTACCTTCTTTCCAATGACACCACCACCATTCTGAAACAGGACCTCCTCCCCTCCTGCCTGGACTACTCTCATATCCTACTGGTTGGTCTCCCTGATTCATGTGTCTCCCCCCTCTAGTCCATCATCTAGTCTACTCAGTTATCAAAGTGATTTTTCCTAAAGCACAATTCTAACCATATCACTTTGCCCCCTTCCCCCATACCCCACCTCCACTCAATAAACTTCAATGGACTCCTTTTGCCCCAGGATAAAATATGAAATTCTCAATTTGACTTTTAAGCTCCTCTTAGTGTGATCCCTTAACATCTTTTTTGGTCTTTTCACACCTTATACCCCATGCCCTCTCCCATGGCACTGACCTTTATATTTTTCATATAGCATTTCATCCCTGGGCTCTGGGCATTTTCATTCACTGTCCCTCATGCCTGGAACTCTCTTCTTCCTCACCTCCATCTCTTGGCTTCCCTAGCTTCCTTGAAGTCTCAGCTAAAATCTCATTTATAGCATTTAGTTTCAATTTTGTTCTTGGTCTTCCCAGTTACACTATTATAGTTGCTTTGCATATTGTTTTCCATATTCCTTTTCTGTATCAGTTCACATGTCTTCTCTGTATTCTTCATATTCATCAATTTTTTTGGAGGAGGGAGGCAAAGCAATTGGGGTTAAGTGACTTACCCAAGGTCATACAGCTGGTAAATGTCAAGTGTCTGAGGCCATATTTGAACTCAGCTCTTCCTGACCCCAGGGCTGGTGCTCAATTCACTTCACCACCTAGTTGCCCCTCAACATTTCTTATAGTGCCCCCCCCCAAATCTATTACATTTAAGTACAATTGTTTTTAGCTATCTCCTAATTGTTGAGCAAAAACTTTGTTTCTTATTCTTTGCTGTGATTTTCAAAAAGTGCTGCTATAAATGTATATAGATAGATATATAGATACAGATAAAGTTATATATGTGTCTTTATC
>NW_027187358.1:3109335-3149259 GCF_028583685.1 Petaurus breviceps papuanus | reverse complement strand
TCACTTTGTTAATATAATTCCAAATTGTAAAAGGTACCTAATATGATTCTCTTCTAACTATTTTGGTGGCACCATTTCTAATATCAAGATCATATATTTTGAGCTCAATGTGGTATATGCTTTAATTAGTTGGCCTAAATCTGCTGAACAGTTTTAGAGTTTTCCTAATAATTCACACCAAATGAGGAGTTCTTCCCCCCATAACTTATATTCTTAGGTTTGTTGAACACTTTATTTTGAGTTCAAAAGATTTTGTATTCTTCCTTATCTCTCTGTTTTACTAATCTAGTTTTCTCTTTTACAAACCATTATTTTGTGCATTTCTCTCTCTCAGTCTCTATCAGTTTGTCTTCCTCTGCTTCTGTCTCTGTGAATCTCTCTTTATTCATGTATTATTTTTTGCTATAGAAAATTCTTACAAGGAAACTCCCTCTAGCAATGCAGAACATCAACTACCTTGTAGTTTGGTGACTTAGAGAGTTGCTTAGTGGCACTAAGGTCTTATATGATTTATTCAGGAGGATACAACCAGCATATGTCAGAGTGAGGACTTGATCCCAGATATTCCTTATTCTAAATCTCTACCCAGTCCACTGTGCTGCCCCTTTGACATAAGAGAATAGTAATCAATGTTACCTTCCCAGGAGACCTTGGGAATTGTTTTGGGAGGAGTAACTATCTGCTTTTTTGTTCAGAACAGTTGAAGTAGATAAACTATTGATTTGTCTTGTTTCCCACCCACCCCCATCTCTGTATCTGCACATATTTCTCTGTGTCTGTCTTTGTCTCTGTGTCTCTGCATTTTTGTAGCTCTATCTCTGTGTCTATGTCCCCATTTCTCTGTCTCTCCCTGCCCCTGTCTCTCATTGCCTCTGTGTGTGTGTGTGAGTGTGTGTGTGTGTGTGTGTGTGTGTGTGCGTGTGTGTGTGTGAGTGAGTGTGCGTGTGAATACAGCTCAGGGGTTGTTGTTTTTTTTTTACACATTTCATGGAGCCTACTTGCTCCTCAGGCGTTTCTATAAGATTTGTTTTAAGTATTTGTTTAATTAAGCTGTCTCTATTAGATTTAATAGAGCCTCCTGCCTATCAAATCCTGAAATTTAAAAGCATGGGCCAGGGACCATTGCTTCCTTCATACCTTGTTCCTTGGGCTGTAATCCTCTCTCTGTACATGGAGTGCTGTTCCTGTGGTGAGGACTCTGTCTAGCCACTTTCTATCCACTTGTGCTTTGAATTGTCATCTCTCAGTTCATGTTTTAAATATTATGCACCTCAAATGTTGCTTGCTCTCTGTATCACTAAACCTCCACCAGATTGTGGGGTTATTCTCAATCCACAATTAACAGGTAGGTTTTGCTGCTTAACAGAGGAATATACTCTGTTTAGCATGTGTATTTTCTTCCACCAGAAATGAATGCTTTAACAAGTTTAATTGATCATGGAATTCCCAAGACTTTAGATTGGATGGGAAGCATGAGTGCAAAAAGTTAGGTCTTGGAGTCAGAAAACCAGGCTTCTATCCTGCCTCAGATACTCATTAATTATATAATTCTCGGAAAGTTATTTAATATCTTTCCATCTCAGTTTCCCCATCTGTAAAATGTGGATAATAATAGACTCTATCTGACATGTTACTTTGAAGATGAAATGATATAATGAATGCAAACACTTGAAAACTTTAAGGCACCATTTAAATGTCAACTATTAAAATTAGTCATAATATATTAGAAGTTTTAGGGACCTAGAAATCACATAGCACATTATGTCTTAAAACTTTTATAGGTTGAACCCCTTTAAACAAGTCTTTTCTGGAACCCTGAGAGTAAAGTCTTTTTTTAAAAAATTATTTTCTAAAATATCCTATTCCTGTTTCTCTCAATGATACCAAATAACATGAAATTGATTTTTTAAGGTGTTATTTTCTTCAGTCATTTTGTTGACTTAATTTTCATTATTTTCTTATATCTTTTTAATTTCTCTTCCCAATTTTTCCTCCATTTCTCTTATTTGGTTTTCAAAATCCTTCTTAAGCTCCTCTATGGCCTGTAACCAATTCCTATTTTTCTTAGAAGCTTTTGGTGCTGGAGTTCTGATTTCATTGTCTTCATCCTGTTCCATGCTTTGATCCTTTTTGTCCCCAAAAAGGAATCTAAAATTGGATTGCTGCACTTGCTTTGCTTCCTTTGCTTGCTCACGTTGCCACTCAATTACTAGACTTTTGAGCTTTTTGCCACAGTAGAACTCTGCTTCCAGATAGGAGAGTTTTGTCCCAAATTGCTGGGGTTTTGCAGCTGCTAGAGCTATTAGTTAGGTGCCCTCTCAGAAGCCTCCACAGGCTCTGACACCTGGTCACACACCCCAGAACCTCCACCTTAGACAGCGATCCAGATCCAAGCAGGTTAAAGCAAGAGTGATTACCCCTCAGAATGGTCACCCCCCTACAGTCTGCGGGCCAGGAGCTCTGAAGCAGCCATGCATCAGTGGCTGCATGTCCTCGGCACCTCTGACACTTCTAGCTCTGGTGGCAAAGGTCAGACCATATTCTCAGTCCCCCTGTTCCCAAAGTCCACACTGACCTTTTACTTCACCTTTGGAATTTATGGGTTAATAATTCTGGAAACTGCCACAGCTGCTGGTGATCCACTCTCCTGAAGTCCTTCCAGCCAGGGCTGGTCAGTGGCAGCTCTAAGGCTAAAACCATAGGCTCACCCGGGGCCAGGCTCTGCTCACAGCACGCCGTGATTGACTCTTCCTGCTAGCCTGCTGGGCTGCCTTCAGCAGGAGGTTTGTTTTACTCTCTGTCACTTTATGGGTTCTGTAGCTCTAACGTTTGTTTAGAGTCATATTTTGTAGGTATTTAAGGTGGTTATGGGGGGAGCCCACAGAGTTTTCTTGATTCTACACTGCCATCTTTGAGGCCAGCGGTGTTGATTTTTAAAGCTAAATTTTTCGGTTTAAATTTATTTCCAAATTGAGAAATAAATAACTTATTTAGTGAGTAAACACATAACATTTGGTTTAGATCTCAAGGAAACCTTCAAGAAGACTTAGTCTTATGACCTCTTTTTACAGGTAAGGAAACTGAGACCCATGGAGATGGTATGAAGTTGCTCAAGGTAATTTTAGGAACAAAGCTGAATTTCAAATCCAGGTCCTGTGACTCCAATTCCAGCACTTTCTACAATTTCATCATTATCTGTTTAATTTTTCAAATTAATTAATTTTTCTATAGATAGTAAAAATATTGGAAACAATGCTAAAATTAAAACACATCATTTTTTCCTTTTTTCTCTTATAAATTGTTTCAATTCCCTTTTATTGTTTTTTTTACAAAAATAAAATTAGAACTTTATTTTTAAATTTTATGTCATCTGTTTATAAATACTTTTGGAATTTTCACCCAGAACAATGAGCTTGTTTTTACTCTGAATCTAACTAAATCCAACTTGAATATGTTATTATTGGTCATGTTTTTTTTTTTTTGGAGGGTGGAAGGCAGGGCAATTGGGGTTAAGTGACTTGCCTAAGGTCACATAGCTAGTAAGTGTTAAGTTTCTGAGGCCGGATTTGAACTCAGATCCTCCTGACTCCAGGGCCAGCACTGTATTCACTGTGCCACTTAGCGGTCCCTATTGGTCACATTTTTGCTTCTTCTGTATTTGTTACTTGAAGTTGATCCTTGCAGAATTGTACATGATACTTTTATCATCAGTCTTCATTATCAATACTCTATTTTCCTGTCCCCTTTAAAAAAATGTCCAGTTTGACATTGATCAAAAAAGAGTTGCAAAAGAAAACAAAGCAGGTAATTATTCTGTGTGTCATGTATAAAGACAGATGCCTCAAAGTCATTTTTTAGAACTCAGTGTTCAATATTAGACCAAGAAGCAACCAAAGTTGCTTTTATGTTTTTTTTTTTTTAATTTTAGATGACTGATTTAAGGCAATGGCCAGTAAGTATTTATTAACTGGCAATTTGACAGAATGATATTCTCTAATGGATACCAACTTGTATAATTTAACAGTCATTAGAAATTAAGCAGAGATCCACAGAGAATTTCTGAATTAGAGAGAGGTCTATTATTGAGAGTAATCAGGAAATTCAAATTAGAAAAAAAAGGAGTAAGTTTTGGAGGGCAGGTAGATAGAGTGCTGACCTTGGAGGAGGACCTGAGTTCAAATAAGGCCTCAGATAGGTACTAGTTATGTAACCCTGGGCAAATCACTTAATCCAGTTGGCCTCAACTTCTTCAACTGTAAAATGAACTGGTTAAGGAAATGGCAAAGCAGTCCAGTATCTTTGCTAAGAAAACCCCAAATTGGGTCACAAAGAGTCAGACACGACTGAAACTATTGAACAACAGCAACAACAACCAAGCTTTTGTTACTAGTCTGTTGAGTCAATGCTGTTCTTCTTAAGAGCTTGAAACTGAAGTAAAAGAATCTCCCTCCAGAGAGAAAATTTCCAAGATTCAGAGAAACAGCCACATTTTACTTCCTTTACTTAAAAGCACTGAGTTTTTAGTTTAACCCAATAGAATATTAGTTATGTGAGGTCTCTCTCTACCTTTCTAAAAATAATATAAACTATAGATAGCAGAGTATTTTTCTTCTTATGATGAAGAGGCTTCTACCTTCATAGCTAAGAATTCCATCTAAAACCAGAACCTGGAGGCAGAGAGAAGCTTCAAAACCTCATGTCCAGCAGAGATGCACAGGGCAGTGACCATGAGACTAGGAGGGCATGGACAAACATAAACCATGAGAGAATAGTAGTGGGCAGCAGCCTCTAGAAGAGGTTACACCTTTGGCATGGATTAAATGCCTGATAGAAATTCTGTGCCATGTGAAACCATCGAGAGGCAAGCCCAGTGGGGCCAGGACAATGATGTAACCAGGAGACATCTTCAGATCCAAAGCATCCAAGGCATGGTCTGCTCTGCTACATGTAAACATTGGCCACATGTACATTTGATGTGTCTATTTTTCTTTATCATGACAAATAGCATTTGTGACAAAACATGTCTGTCTGTGGGAAAATATTTTATTACTGCTCTCCTTATAATGCTATTCAATTAAATGCCTTTGCTTTGAACTACTTGTTCAAAGTGGGAGAAAAAGAAAACACAAAAAAACATAGCATATTGGTGTGAGCTCGTGAGCTGTTACTTGGAGGGGATGTATACGCACAGAGGAACTTGACCTTGGGGCTGCCTTGTCTGAGGAACACACTATCTGAGTTGGGAACTGTCTCAACATGCCAGTATAACATTGTGACTGAAAAAACAAGTGTCTTCCTCTGTGGGCTAACATTCTGATCGGACTTAAGATGGATACTTTGGAAAATGACATCAATTTTATACTTGCTTATGTTGGTAGGGCTTTCCAGAGCTTGAATTTCTCTGGAAAGAACCAGTGGAGCCTTATCTGGCAACAACCACAGGATCAACAGAACAGTTAGCAGAAGCAATACCAGAACCAGCAGGGAGCAACTCCAGTAGAGATCATTTGCTGTGTGACACTGCTGAGAATCTGGTCCATCAGGAAACATGACATCATAAGCCAACTTTAGGTCCTATAACCCTAGATCTGTGAGTTTCCCCATAGACATATGTTATCACACCTATATCCTACAAGTATTCATACTTTTCAGTGATGGTGCATCTATTAGTAAGAGGGTATGAGAGGAACTTTATTACTACTTTTCTTGCATTGCTATTTCCTTAAATGCCTTTGCTTTGAACTAAGCCTGTCCTCTGACTAGCAAAACCAAGCACATTGTTGGGGATAAGAGTTACGACTTTTCAATGGGTGCAGGCCTTTAGATTACATTGAACCTCAGATCATCTTGTCTCTCAGATTTACTGTGTGATTTTGGGAAGCGTCCACTCTGCCCCCTCCCAAGTGTTACACAGTTTTATTCTTAGTGGAACACAGTGACATTTTTTTGCATATCAATGTTCTGTTGAATATGCTTTGAAGCACCAATAATTTCTACCATTTTTTAGAGAAAAATGCAAACTGAAACCAGCTGAGAGCCTCTTTCAAAGGCATGCAGTGAGAAACAAAGTACCTAAATTAAACTCATATGGATGATCTTTACATAAGTCATTAGGGGTCAAATGTTGTTTGTCCTTTGTTTTTGAAGAGGACTAATGACATCACAACATCATCAGTGATATCTTAACTTGAGCATGAGTTGCATTTAAGTGAGGCACAGTTGCACAAAATTATCTGCCTTACTCTCTCTACTACGGTCATCAAGGTCCAGTGGCAGGACAAAGGTCAAGATGACTGGTGATGGCTCAGGATGAAGTGGAGAACCATTGGCACTTTCTGTGTCTGACCAAGCTCTAAGTACTCCACAGCACCTGCTCTAGCTGCCTTCATTGCCATGGGAAGAAAATGATTCTTGTCTACCCATTCTGCAGGGGGATGTCTTCACAAACTTAGGGTAGACTCCTCCTAATCCGTCAATGTCAAGGCCTGTTGGTTACCCTCAATTGGGTTTAGATCATCTGCTCAGATGGTTTTACCAGGTGCAGCTGCTGTGCAGGTGAGAGTTGGGTTACGGGGGACATCAAACGTGGATGAACAGTCCTGAAAAGAGCTCAGAAAGCCCTCACAGCAGAGGCTCTAGTCCTCCCTGAGCATCCCACACACCCCACGGAACCAAATAAAGACCTAATGAAGGAAGAACAATTCTTTACTTTGTTGTTTAAAGATTTTTTAAATGCTTGGACTTTCTGATACCCTTCATCATTTTGATCAGGACTTCAACCTTATTTTCTTTCCAAGTCTATTCTCAGTAATAGAATTTCCAGTTTTTGGTCCTGTGCCTCATGTTACCAAGAGTTATGAAAAGGACCTTACTTTGTGCTTTTGACATAGTGACTACTCATTCTAGTATCATGATAGTATAATAGAAAAGAAACAGAGTTAGATATGGAGTCAAAAAATATTTAATCTGATTCCTATCTCCAAACATTTACTAGCTTTGTGACCACAGGTAAGTCACTTTTACCTCCCTAAGCTTCAGTTTCCTTATCTATAAAATGGAAATAATAATATTAGCTGTATCCACCTCACACCCACTTCCCAGGACTACTCTGATGATAAAAAGAGACAATATAAATGACTTTGTATACATATATATGTACATTTATCCATTAATCCATCCGTTCATTTATGTCTTCACTCCTCACTCTCCAGACTTTTCCATTTCCTTATCATGGTCTGGTCACTTGGTGATGCACTGTGGCCCTCTATTCTGATTGGTGAAGTCCTGATATGGTCACCATCTATATAATAACAAAACATGGAGCACAACCATTTTTGAAGAATTGAAAACAAGTATCACACAGTGGGCAATTAAGAGGTGCATAGCAAGTTTGAATAAACTGCAATATGTAACCAGTGAATAACAGAAGAAGAAATGTAGTTAAAAAATGTAATGAGGGAAAAATATGAAAGGAAAAGAAAGTGAAGTGGTTATCTGGTGAAGGTGAGAAATTCCAGATGGACAGCAAGAGTATTCCAAATTGAGTCATGTCACCAGTATATTTGGTGGACTCTCTATGGGAAACTTGTGGGAGGGTATGGACAAGAATCAAATGGGACAGGCAGACAAGGAAATGTTTAATTTTGCATATTTTGGGAGAATATTAAGCTTTTTTTTTTTAAAAAAAAAACAACTATTTTTAGTTTTCAACATTTGCTTTCAGAAGATTTTGAGTTCTAAATTTTCCCCACTCCCTCCAATCCCCCCTCACCAAGATGGCATGCAATCTGATATAGGCTATACATGTATGATCATATTAAACCTATTTCTACATTGGTCAAGTAATGAAAGAAGAATCAGAAGAAAAGGGAAAAGCCGTGAGAAAGAAAAAAAAGGGTGAGAACAGTTTCCTTTGATCTTCATTCAGATTCCATAGTTCTTTCTCTGAATGTGAATAGCATTTTCCATCATGAGTCTTTTAGAATAGTCTTAGATCATTGCATTGCTCAGAAGAGCTAAATCTAACAAAGTGAATCATTATACAATATTGCTGTTCTGTGTACAGTGTTCTACTGGTTCTGCTCACTTCACTCAGCATCTGTTCATGCAAGTCTTTCCAGGTTTTTCTGAAGTCTACCTGCTCACCATTTCTTATGGAACAAAAGTATTGCATTACATTCATATACCACAACTTGTTCAGCCCTTCCCCAGTGGACGGGAATCACATCATTTTCCATTTCTTTGCCACCACAAAAAGATATGTACATGCTTTGCACATGTGGATTCTTTTGACTTTTTATGATCTCTTTGGGATACAGACCTAGTAGTGGCATTGCTGGGTTAAGGGGTATGTACAGTTTTATAGCCTTTAGGGCATAGTTCCAAATTGTTCTCCAGAATGGTAGGCTCAGGAGAACATTAAGTTTGATGCAATCACAGATCCATTGGAGCACTATATTATGAATATCAACTATAATTATCTATTTGGTCAAAATTTTGATAGGTTATTAAGTTAAAATACTGACATTGTTCTGTCTTCAATTAATCAATGCATTCAACCTACTATTAATGAAGTAGGTAGAGGATAGAGAAAGCGATACAGGAAAATGTATTTGAATTGTAAGGCCCAAATCATGATAGCACTTTTTTATGATCCAAATTAAACAGAACATCCTGAAATTTTTAACAATATTCAAACTATAACTTATATTAACATTGTCAGAAAAGCCCTAATTATGATGTAATTTTTCACTAGACTTGTCTTTCTATCAAGCTGTAGAGCTTCTAAGAAAGGATTTCATCTACAAATGCACATAGATACCTTCTTTGCAATTTACTGTCTTAGAAAGCTGTAATAGGATATTGAGAGGTTAAGTTAGTCCCCTAGGGTCATGAAATGATTAAAAGAGAGAGCAAAATTTGGACAGATAATTTCATCTTTTGGTAGCTAAGTGGAATATTAAGACACTGAAAAAAGTAATTGACATGAATGGATGAAACTTGGTTTTCAATAGAATTCTAGCATATAGATGATTGACCCACATGGCTTAAGAATGAGACAAAAATCACTTAGCTTTTCTGGCTTGTACTAGATGATCTTGCAGGTCCTTTATGTTCTAATGTCCTTTAACTCCATGACTATAAGTCTTTGATTCAGAATTTAGGAAATTCTTGGACTCTGCTTATGTTCACTTTCCTTCCATGTCTAATAAGCAGATATTGTCCTCACTCCCACAAGCATTGAGATGGCATTTTACTTGTGAACAGTATTTGATTAATACCTAGCCCTGTCTTCTTTACTGAATATAAATCTCTGACTATATTCTACCTTCCTCAAGATTTCAGCTTGTAAAAAAATCATTTCCCTGTCCTGCTCCATCCAAAAGAAAGGTTATGTTCAATACATCCTCTCTTGGACAATGAGGCAGTATGCCATAAATAAAAAAGTTAAATGAAATCAAAATATAAACAAGCAAAGGATGTGGAATCCACAGACAGATTGTGATTTAGATTCTGCCACTTCATATTTTAAAAAATGGTAGGCAAGTAATAGGACCTCTTGGAACTTTAGTTTCACTATTTGTAAAATGAGAATAATAATAATACTTGTATTATTCACCTCAAAGGGTTGCTGAGAAAAAGTGTTGAAAACCTTGAAGTAAAATAGAAATATATAAAGATTCATTCTCATCTTTGTATTAGTCCAATGTTATTGCTGCTGTACTATGAGATGTAACCTGGTTTTCTTACCAAAATAGATGTTTTCCCCTTGTTTATAGTTGACATAATTCTCCAACTCTGATAATTAGAGACAATGATCTGGACAAGGAGAGAGGAAACTGATTACAACATTTAAAAAAAAATGTTGATTTAGAGTTGGGGGACCAAAGTTTTAATCCTATTTGCATGGGAGTAATTTAATGTACCTTTTAAAGACTCAAATTCCTTATCTTTATAGACTTTAGAGTTTTCTTTTTAAAATTTGCATTTTTATATATTTCATTAAATATGTCTCAGTAGTATCTAACAATTTTTAAACATTCCTTTAAAAATAATCAAGTTCTAAATTCTCTCTCCCTCCTATTCCTTCCTGGCCTTGAGAAGGCAAGCAATATACTATTGATTATGCATGGGAAGTCATGCAAAATATATTACCATATCCATCATGTTACAAAAGAAAATGCAGACAAAAAAAGATCTCAAGAAAAATAAAGTAAAAAAAGGTATGCTTCAAACTGCATTCAGAGATCATCAGTTCTCCCGAGGGAGGTGGATTTCATTTTTCATCATGGACCCTTTGGAATTTTCTTGGATCATTGTCTTGATCAGAGTAGCTAAAACTTTAAAGTTTTCAAAGCACTATACACACACACACTTGTGAGTGTATACATATGCTTATACACATAACAGAAACACGTGTGTACATATTGAACCTACACACATACAGATATATACATACACACACATATGTATGTTGTTGTTCAGTCATTCAGTTAAGTCCAACTCTTTGTGACTATTCCTGAACCATACCACACCAGATCCTTCTATCCTTTACTCTCTCTCAAAGTCTGTCCCAGTCCGTGTTCATTGTTTCTATGACACTATCTATCCATCTCATCCTCCGCTATCCCACCCATTTTTTTGCCTTCTATCTTTCCCAGCATCAGAGTGTTTTCCTGTGAATTCTATCTTCTCATTAATCTGGCAAGATGTTTAAGCTTCAGCTTCAGTATTTGACCTTCCAGTGAATAGCCTGAATTAATTTCTTTAAGTACAGGCAGATTTGATCTTCTTGTTCAAGGAACTCTCAGAAGTCTTCTCTAGCAATGCAATTTGAAAGCATTGATGCTGCTGTACTTAGATTTCTTTATAGTCCAATACTCCCAATCATTTATTGCTACTGGAAAAATCATAGCTTTGACTATATGTTCCTTTTTTGGCAAGATGATATCTGTGCTTATTTGTGTGCTGTCCAGATTTGCTGTAGTTTTCTTTCCAAGGAGCAAGTGTCTTTTAATTTCATGGCTTCAGTAACAATCTGCAGTGATCTTTGAGCCCAATAATATAAAATCTGACACTGCTTCCATTTCTTTTCCCTCTGTTTGTCAGGAAGTAATGGGACCAGTTGCCAAGATTCATAGTTTTTTTTTTAATTTTAAGCTTCAAGCCAGCTTTTATACTCTTATTTTTCACCTTTATCAAGAGGCTTCTTAATTGTTTTTCACTTGTTGCCATTAGAGTGGTCTCATCTGCATATCTGAGATTGTTTATATTTCTCCCAACAACAATGATTCCAGGTTTTGATTCATTACTTTTTTCTTTCCTTCTTTCCTCAGCCATTCATATAGCCTTATCAGACAGTCATTTCATTTCTTGTTTTTTGGGGGAATTTTTGTTGCTCTCCCATACACAATATTGCAAACTTCTATCTATAATTCTTCAGGCATCATACCTACCAGATCTAATCCCTTAAATCTATTCATCATTTCCACTTCATATTCATAAGGGATATTTATTTATTTTTTGCTTTTTTTGGAGGGCAGCTGCAGTTAAGTGACTTGCCCAAGGTCACATGGCTAGTTTTGTTTTAAGTGTCTGAGGCCAGATTTGAACTCAAGTCCTCCTGACTCCAGGGCCAGTGCTCTATTCACTGCATCACCTAGCTTCCCCCCTAAGGGTTGTTATCTAGATCATATTTATACAGTCTGATGGTTTTCAGGTCTGGATATTATAATAAGAAGCTTGTGAACTGAACTATACTCAGTCCCAGGTCTTGTTTTAACTGACTGTATAGAGCTTTTCAATTTTTGGCTACAAAGAATATAATTAGTCTGATTTCTATATTGACAATCTGGTGATGTCCATATGGAGAATTGCCTATTAGGTTGTTGAAAAAGAATGTTTGCTGTGACCAGTGGGTTGTCTTGATAAAATTTTATTAACCTCTGTCCTGCTTCATCTTGTCCTTCAAGACCAAACTTGCCTGTTATTCCAATTATCTTTTCATTTCCTACTTTAACATTTCAACCTCCTATGATGAATGTGATGGATTATTTTTTGGGGGGTGCTATTTCTAGATGTTAAGAGTCTTCATAGAGTTGATCAACTTTGACCTTTTCAGCATCAGTGATTGGAGCATAGACTTGAATTACTGTGATGTTGAATGGTTTGCCTTGGATTCAAACAGATATCATTTGATTATTTTTGAGATTACGCCCCAGTAATGCTTTTCTTACCCTTTTATTGATTATATTATTATATATTAATTGGCTTCTTATAAGGGATTCTTGCCCACAGTAGTATATGTAATAATTACCTTAACTAAATCCATTACCATCCATTTAAGTTCACTGACACCCGAGATACATGTTTTATTTTTCTTTCTCCTGTTTGTCCATATCCAACTTATCTTGGTTCATAAATCTTACATTTCAGGTTCCTATGCAATATTTCTATTTATAGCATTGGGCTTTTGTTTTGTCATCATATACATGCACAGCTGAGCTTACTTTTGGCTTTGGACAACTTGCTTCATTTCTACTGAAGCTGCTTCATTAGTACTGGATCTCCTTGTAGTTGTTTCCAGTTTTCTCCAGTAGAGTACTGGATACCTTTAGACTTGAAGGACTATAAAGCAAGCAGGAGCAGCTTTCCAGTGCACGGCTGCTGTGAACTGCTTCAAGGTACTGATTACATACTATAGTGAGTTCTCTATTTATTCAGCAGTAAATTAAAGTAAAACATTCACAGAAACCAGAGTACAGAATTCACAATGTCATAACATAACAAGTTATCACTGCAGTGGCCACGTAGTTTTCACCACTGTGGTCACCTAGGTTTAAGCAAAAGGTATCATTCAGTAAGTCCCTAACTCAATCAACAAAGACTTGACATAATCATGGCCAAGATTCAAAAGAAACTGGAACTGAAACAAGGTGTTAATTAAATAGCAGAAGCAAGGTGTTAAGTACTTCTTTGCTTGCCATTACAAGGACTCATTGCCTAATGTTATCTCTTTTATCATTTTAATACCATCTATGGGGTTTTCTTGGCAAAGATACTGGATTGCTTTGCTGTTTCCTTCTCCAGTGGATCACCTTTTGTCAGAACTCTCCACTATGACTTGTTCATTTTCAGTAATCTTGCATGGTATAGTTCATCATTTCATTGAGTTATGCAAGCCCCTTTCATGAGAAGGCAGTGATCTGGGAGGGATATGTGTGTGTATAGTGCATATATATTGTGAATGTATACATACAAACATATATACATGTGTGTACAGTATGTATATATACACATACACACATGTATGTGTGTTTGTGTATGTGTGTGTATACACATACATCTGGGCTCTACAAATACCCTGGATAATGATACTACTCCTAGTTTATAGCTGGTAGAACTGAGCCTGAGAGTGGTTAAGTATCTTGCCTGTGGTCACATAGCTATTAAGTGTTATAGGCAGAATTTGGACCTAGGCCTTCAAGCTTTTTCCTAAGCGAATTTTATCCCTTTCATTTACTCTTTCATATCCTCTTTTCTAGTATTGAATATATTATGATCTAGAGCAACTGGAAGACCAAAAAGTTCATTTTACCCCAGGAGGATATTTTTAAAATTTTAAGCTATATAGTTCTTGGATGCAAGCTACTTTCTTTTGATTTTCAATATAGCTTATTATAACATTTTCTTTCCATTATTATATTTGAATCTGATTGGGGCATCATGGTATGTGATCTTCTCTTTTTAAATATTAAATTTTTTTTTTTGCTTATGAGCTGTAGTGTTCTAAGATTCATTTTCTGGGTGTGTTATACTTGGGATTTTTGAGTGGTACTTAGCTGTGAGTCCTATTAAGTTTCACTTTCTGGTGTGATTATAATACCTCTGGAAAATTTACAATTTCCTAAAATATGATTTAGATCTTTTCTTTAATTATACCCCTATGGGAATCCAACGAATCTTTGCTTAACTCTCTTGTTTTCCAGTTCAGTAATATTTTGTGCAAATATTTTTTATGCTCTTACATTTAAGAACTTTGTTTTACTATTTTTTGTCTTATTGAAATTTTTAGTTCTATTTTCCCCATTTTAATTTAAGGATGTACACTATTTTGCTAATATATCCTACCTACTATTCTAAAGTGAGGTAGTGCAAAGTATAGAGTACTGAACCTGAAGGCAGAAAGACTCAATTTCCTGAGTTCAAATCTGGCCTTAGATACTTACTAATGGTGTGACTCTGGGCACGGCACTTTAACCCTGTTTGTCTCAATTCCTTATTTGTAAGAAGAACTTGAGAAGGAAATGGCACAACACTCCAATATCTTTGCCAAGGAAACCTCAAATGGGGTCATGAAGAGTTGGACAAAACTGAAATGACTGAAAAACAAAATTCTCTTCTTTTCCTTTCCTGTAGTTATTTTTATTAGATCTTCTAGCCACTCTGACAGTTCTTGTGGTCATTCTATGTTGTTTTCTTTTTTTCTGGGGTTATTTGAAATTATTGTCTTCCTATGGAGTTTTATCTTGGGATTCTCTAAACCCACAACATTCTTTTTTTTTCTATTTGGAATTTTTCTTTGTTCAGTTCTTTTTCCTTCCCTTACTTGTGACCCTTCTCAAAATGTGCCTTAAATTCTGAAGGTGGAGGACTTTTGGTGAATCACCGTTAGTAGAAAATTCTACTAGGAGTAGTTGGTGGAGATACTTGGTGATGTTCCAAATTACGCGTCGATACTCTCAGCCTTTCTTTGTGTCAGTCAGTGTAGTCATGTAGCCAATGTAGCCATGAATCTGAATGAGTATCCTGTAGCATGGAACTGCCAGATCAGAGTCCATAGAGGGGAATAGACAGAAACTACCTGCAATGGACTATTTGGTGGGACCTTGCTAATTGCTTCTTCTAGTTAATTTCAAGTTTTCTTTGACTCAGTAGCCAGAGTTTTCACTGCTCCAAGAGAAATGTAAGAATGAAAAATGGATAGTTATTAAAAAAAACAAACAACCAACCCTGGAAAACTCTCTAGACGATTGAATACATTCTCTTTTCAGTATTTATGGAGAAATAGGGGCAAGAATCACAGAACAAGTACCCACAGTGATAAGATCATATACCTATTTTTACATCCCTCTTTTGTTATATGTGAAAAAAGAGAACTGTTTAAAAATGCTTTTATGTGACAAAGGTTTGTGATCTTACCACTGTGGGTACATTCTCTGGTACTACATATTATAACTCCTTCATGCCTTCTCATCCTGTGTGATTTTAACCATTATAGCACCATAAATCTTGACTTGAATGCAGACTAAAAGTATGTCTAACAAAAACAGAATGGGTTGGATTGACATAACCATTTGTTAACAACTAAAAATTTAAATGGCCATCCAAAACAATCAACCCTCATCTATTAAAACCACAGAATTACCTTTAGATTTAGAGTGATAGCTGCACCCTGGATTCCTTAGTATCTTTCTTATGACGCATTTTTTTGGGGGGTGAATAAATCCAGGGCCTCATATGTATGAATTACAATGAGAAAGAACAACCAAAATACTCTCCTTGGCTGGACTTTGCTAGTAAATAAAGCAATTAAGTACTATATGTCCTAAAATCCCTGCAGATGTTATCTGAAGGGAATGAACTCATAAAATTTGCTTCCAGTTATGGAAACAGAGCCTCTAGTCCATTACATTTAATGTTATTTATAAGACAAGTCATGCTAGAAGAAAAATAGAAAAAGCAGGATTTATATGTAAGTAGTCATTTTGTTTATCAAGGCTAGTTCTTCAAAGTAGGTTACTATATTTAAAGTACTTTTAAGATAAAGATGATGACACTGATAATTCACATTTTTATACTCCACAAAATATTTTTTCTTAAAACATCTCCATGAGAAGCAGTGTAAGCCTATTATTGCCCTTTTATAGATAAGGAAAGTGAAGACTTTTAAGTCCTACCTTTTCCATAAAATTTCACACAGATACTTTGGCCATCAAAGATTGTTCTCTTCTCTGAAATCCTACTGAACTTAAAGTCTATTCTATGCCACTTAATAGTTGACCACATCTTATTTGTTCTCTAATAATTTCATATAGATTAGTCTTGTGTGTCCCTAGGCTATAAGCACCTTGAGGCTAGAGATTCATGCCTATATATGTATGCATATGTATGTTGTTGTTCAGTCATTTTTCAGTTGTGTCTGACTCTTTGTGATCCCATTTGGGGCTTCCTTGGTGAAGATATTGTAGTGGTTTACTATTTCCTTCTCCAGTTCTTTTTTCAGATGAGGAAACCAAGGCAAACAGGGTTAAATGACTTGCCCAGAATCACACAGCTAGTGTCTGAAGCCAGATGTGAACTTGGGGAAATGAGTCTGCCTGATTTCAAATCTGGCACTCTATATGCTGTGCCATCTAGCTGCCCCCATGTGTATACACATCCACACAATTATACATATAACTAATTCACTACCCCATCTTCTTTTCCTAGAATTTCAGTAATAATAATCACAATTGTAAATATTTGTCATAATTTCCTAAGTATAAGCTTATATTTATGTGTAAAGGTAAGTGTGATATAATGGCTTGAGAAATAGATAAGGAATTTACCCAAGTCAGCAAAACCTGAGTTCATGTCCTGTGTCAGATAGTAGTTTCTGACCCTGGGCAATTGACTGAAGCCCTCAATGCTCTGGGCTGTTTTCTACAACTAGAAGTCTCAGAACAGTTGAAATTCCACTCAATAGTAGCTTCCTATGATCAGACTTATCCATCTAGTGGGCATTCAGTATTAGCTTTAGGACTGGAGACTGTTTTGCACCCTTTTATAAGCATGTTGTACCCATGTATATTTGCTTTGCATCAATTTTTCTTCTTTCTTTCTCATCTTTTTTAGTCATACATGCAGCTACTGTTTTTTGCTTCCATCAAAAGGCTTTCTTCAAGTCCTAATCATAGATGCCCCAACAATTTTCTTAATTTGTTACTGATAAGTTAGAATGAATTTACATTAAAAAGTTAATTTTATAAATATCAGATGATATACCTCACATAGTACAGTGAAAGGAGTCATAGGACCTAGATTCAAAGTCCTAGTACCTAGTATCTTGGACTCAGTGGACCAGAGTTCAAATCCTAACTCTGCTATACTTCCTGTATAATCTTTGGGTGAGTCAAATGTCCTCTTTGGGTTTTTATTTCCTGATGGGTGAAATAATTGGGTTGAACTAGAAGATCTCTGAGGTCAATTCAGCTTCTAAATTTATGAGCCCATGTGAATTTCATATAAGCCTGCATGACAAAAATAAAATAAAAATTTCTTAAGCATCTGCTATGTCTTGAATTATATCATGATATAGTGGATAAATGAATAAAGAGAGTCAGCTTGAAAACCTGTGGGACTGATGTACAAGTCTGATTTCTGACACCTACTGTCTGTGTAACCAGGAGGAAGCAACTGATACTCAGTGCCCTAAGCAACTCTCTACAGGGCTGCTTGATCTGGGGTCCATGAACTTGTGTGTGTGTGTGTGTGTGTGTGTTTAAATTAGGATGCATTTGTGTATAAGTAGTTTCCCTTGCAATCCTATGTACTTTATTTTTCTTCATTAAAAAAACACCACATGATTCTGAGAATCTTTACCAGACTGCTGAAGGAGTCCATGAGCTAAGAAAAGTTAAGAACCCATGCTTTAAGACTCTAAGTTGCAGAAAAGGTGATGACCAGAATTTTTAGAGAGAGATTCCTTGTCTACAAATTTCCTATACTAATGAAACCAAAGATCTCTTCTCCATCTTCCTTTCTTTCTCCTTCTCCCTCTCCTTTTTATGTTTCCCTCTCTATAACTCTATCAATATTCCTATCCATTTCTACCCATATCTCTATTCATGTCTCCTACTATATACCAGATACAATGCTAGGCTTTCTGGCCACAAAGACAAAGATGAAATAATACCTTCCCTTAAGGAGCTTTCTCTCTGTTGAGGTTCATCTTTGAGAGTGCTCCTTTCATCTTCATGGATCATCACCCATCATATGGTTCACCACTCAGCATATAGCCTTTAAAAGCTGTGTGCCTGAAAAAAATCATGGCCCTTCAACCAAGCTGATAATGAGCCCCTCTGACCTTAACTAGGTTGATTTTTAGATGATAAGCACATAGACCATTCCTAAACCCATACTTAAAGACTTCCTATTTCAGTTGGTTTTGCCTAAAATTATGTTCCACTAATCTGGCTTTTGAAAACTGTGACCATAAAAACATATATTCTATTTGCTTAAGCATAAATTCTAAGTTAGCTGTCAAAACAAATGTATCATTTACAGAATTTAGATACCTCAATAATCTCTGCAAAAAAACATTTTTGATAGCATTTTCCATTCTTTATAATTTTGCAGAAAAAGGTGAATTATTCATAACATTTTAAGGGAGTAAATTTGGTAAGTTCTATTTGAAATCTTTATATCCACATCTAATCCTCCTGGTCTCCTAAAGAGAGATATACCACAAGGAAAGATTTTTTAAAAATACATTTTCAGAGAAACTTTTGAAGACTCAAATTAATTGATAAAATGTGAAATGAGAATAATCAGGAGAAGTATTTATATTTATATTGTTACAATAAAATTATAAAGAAAAATAACTAAAATACTCAAGAACTATGATACAGAGAATGACCAACCATGATTACAGAGGACCAATGATGAAACATGCTACCCAACTTCTTATAGAATGGTGATGGACTCAAGATAAAGAATATGACATGCATTTTTGGACACAAAGTGGGAATATCTTCTGTGTATATCTTTTTTTTTTTGCAAGAGATTTCTTTCTTTCTATATTTTTACTTTTTGTCTTTTTGGAGGGGGGAAGGCAGGGCAATTGGGGTTAAGTGACTTGCCCAAGGTCACACTGCTAGTAAGTGTTAAGTGTCTGAGGCCAGATCTGAACTCAGGTCCTCTTGACTCCAGAGCTGGTGCTCTATTTGTTGCATCACCTAGCTGCCCTTTTTTTTCCTTTGTTTTTTTAAAGAGAGTTATGGGACTGAAGGAGTGAGGACAGAGTTTTAAGTTGCCTAAAAGCAAATAAAAATTTAAAAAATGTATTTCAATAATTTTAAATGCATAGAAGAGAAAGGAAGATCACAAGGAAACATAAGCAGAGAATACAGCTTTGAAAGTTATATGGTGAATTTATTGTATACTTAAAAAGAAAAGCAATCTGAAAAAGTGATGGGGGCAGAGTCAAGATGGTAGAGTAGAAGCAGGACCTCTGCCTGGCTCTGGCTTCCACCTTCCCCAATCCATGAAAAAAAGGGGACTCTAAACAAACTTTGGGGCTGCAGAATCCACAAAATGACACAGAGAAGCAAACCTCCTGCTGAGGACACCCTGGCAGGCCAGCAGGAATCAGCCAGTGCAGAGCTCTGGGAGCTGAGCCCAGGCCTGGTGAGCCAGAGGTTTTAGCCCCAGGGTGGGCCTGACCAGCTGAGGGCCAGAGGGACTCCAGATCAGCAGCAGCTGTGGATATCTCCAGATTTATCAACACAAAGATGCTAAGGACAAAGTAAGAGGTCAGTGCAGTGTGGACATTGGGACCAGTAGTTGGGAGTGTGTCAGCTTCTGCCCCTAAGGCAAGAAGCTGCTGAGCCACAAGGGACAGTCAGCCCCACGTGGCAGCTTCAGCTCCTGGTCTGCAGACTGTAGGGGGACCAAGTAACCAGGCTGATGGGTAATCACTCTTGCTTTAACCTGCTTGGATCTGGATTGCAGTCTAGGGTGGAGGTCCTGGGGTTCATGACTAGCTTGCCAGAGTGTGTGGAGACTTTAGAGAGGGTACCCATCTAATACCTGCGGCAACTGAGAAAACCCCAGTGTTTGAGATGAAAGCTCCCCTGTCTGGTGGCAGAGTCCTACTGTGGCAAAAAGCCCAGGAGTCAAGTGACTGAAGGAACACATGACCAGGCAAAGGAAACAAAGCAGACAGAAGATTCCAACATTACACTCCTATTTTGGGGATGAAAAGGATCAAAGCATGGAACAGGAGGACGACAGTGAAGTCAGAACTCCTGCACCAAAAGCTTCAAAGGAAAATACGAGCTGGTTACAGGCCATAGAGGACCTTAAGAATCACATAAGAGAAGTGGAGGAAAAATTGGGAAGAGAAATGAGAACAATGCAAGAAAATTATGAAATGAGAGTCAACAGCCTGACTGAGGAAAATAACACTTTAAAAAACAGACTGACTCAAATGGCAAAAGAGGCTCAGAAAGGCAATGAGGAGAAGAGTGACTTAAAAAGTCGAATTTGCCAGATGGAAAAAGAATCTCAAAAGCTCACTGAGTTGAATCTTTCCCTCGGATTTAGATTGAAGCAAAGGGAAGCTAGTGATTTTAAGAGAAATCAAGATGATGTTAAACAGATCCAAACAAATGAAAGAATAGAAGGCAATGTGAAATATCTCATGGGAAAAACCACTGACCTAGAAAAAAGATCCAGGAGAAATAATTTAAAAATTATTCTACCTGAAAGCCATGATCAAGGAAAGAATCTAGAAATCATCCTCCAAGAAATTCTCAAGGAAAATTGCCCTGATGTTCTTGAACCAGAAGGCAAAATAGAGATTGAAAGAATCCACTGATTACCTCCTGAAAAAGATCCCAAAAAGAAAACTCCTAGGAATAGTATAGCCAGGTTCCAGAATTCCCAGATCAAGGAGAGAATATTATGAGCAGCCAGGAAGAAACAATTTGAATATTGTGGAAACACAATCAGGATAACAAAGGACCTGGCAGCTTCTATACTAAGGGATTGAAGGGCCTGGAATAGGATATTCCAGAAGGCAGAGGAGCTGGGATTCAAACCAAAAGTCACCTACCCAGCAAAACTGAGTATCATGTTTCAGGGGAAAATATGGTTATTCAGTGGAATAGAGGACTTTCAAGCATTTTTAATGAAAAAACTAGAGTTGATTAGAAAATTTGACATCTAGATATAAGAAGCAAAGAAGCTTGAGAAGGTAAACAGGGAAAAGAAATCATAAGCCACTGATGAAAGTTGAACTATTAACATTCCTACATGGAAAAATGATAATTGTAACTGATGAAAATTTTCTCAGTATGAAAATAGTTGAAAGGAATATATATATATATGTCTATAACATAGGGTATACAAGCATATGAATAAATATGTGAATGTGTGTATATATGCTTACAGGTATACATAGATAGAGGGCACAGGACCAATTTAATAGGAAGGGATGATACTTAAAAGGGGAAATTAAGAGGTGAGAGAGGAATATAATGACAGGAGATGGAGAGAGACAGAATAGGGTAAGCTATGTCATAAAGAAGAGACAAGGGAAAAGGGTTACAATGGAGGGGAAGAATAGGAAGGCAAAAGGGTGTGGGTCAACCTTATTCTCACTGAATTTGGCTCACGGAGAGAATGAAATGCACACTAAATAGGGTATCTCACCCTACAGGAGGGTAGGGGGAAGGGGATGAAAAGGGGGGATGATGGAAGGGAGGGCAGGCTGGGGGGGGAGGGAAGTTGGAAGCACTCACTTTTGAAAAGGGACTGGATCAAAGTAGAGAATAGAATACGTGGGTGGTGGAATAGGAGGAAGGGAAATATAGTCAGTCTTTTACAATATATTTTCTATGTTAATGTTTTGCATTAGCTACACATGTACAACCTATACTGAAGCCCTTATTCTCTCAGTAAGGGTGAGTGACAAGGGAGGAAGGAAATGAATCTGGAATTCAAAGATTTAAAATCAAATGATTAAAGTGATATATATATATATATATATATATATATATATATATATATATATATACTATTATTAATACTATCTTACATGTAGTTGGGAAAGAAGATATACAGGCACTGGGGCATAGAAATCCACCATGCCCTACTAAAAAAGTCTAAGGGGGTATGGGAGAAGATATGGGAGAGAGCAGATTGGAGGAGGGGATAGCCTGTGGGACTGCTATTCTGGGGTGGTGGGTAGGGGAAAAACGGGAGAAAATTTGTAACTTAAAATCTGGTGGAAATTAATGATGTAAATCAGAAGTTAATAAAGCATTTAAAAAAGGAAAAGCAAGCTATACATAATGCAGATTTATAGGTTTGTGGAAAATCCTTTTATTCCTTTTCTCGTATATGGGAATGACCATTTTGTTTTATATTTAAGTTCAGAATTATTAAAAAAGAGAAATTATCTATTCCTAAAACTATTTATATTCTATTTATATTCCTAAATGCAGAAATGCAGCTTTTATTTACTTATTTTGTCATCACATCAAGAGATTCAAGAAAGAATTGGTTAATTCTTTCTGTGAGGGGAAAAATAACATATGCTATTTTCATTTCTGTGGGAGACAGGTCCAAATTGAAGGCTAATTCCAACACCTGGATGCCATTCTGAAAAATTCTTTATTAATCCATGTAGCCTTCTTCATGTCTCTTGTAATGAATTTTCAAGGTGTGTAAATGTTTTACAATACACCTTCAAATTGAAATGGCACACATGAACTGATGTAATCCCATTTTTCTTAGAAATGAACTGCTGTTTTAATTTAATGAAATCATTTTTCAGGGGCCCTTGCAATCAGAACCTTGAGTTTTCTTCAGCTCAGTTTCTTCATCAAGGAAATATCATGGCCGATATCTCTCATGCAAGTAAAATGGCATATGAATTTTACTCAGTATCCTTGGATATTGAATCTTAGCTGGTTGCTAGGTGACAACAGTTACAGGAGAGATAATTTTATTTTTATTTCAAAGTTAAGGATGCTCATTTGAAATACTTAAGGCCTTAATTCAGATGCTGCATTGAGTTTCTGGATGATTTTATAGTTCACTTATATAGTAAGTGAATATTTAAAACATCAATAGCTCTTTTTTTTTTTTTAAAGAAATTGGGGTTAAGTAACTTGCTCAAGGTTACATGGCCAGGTGTTTCTGGCTGGGTACTAAGTGTCTGAGCCCGGATTCGATACCAGGTCATCACGACTCTGGGGCCAGTGCTCTTACTCGCTGTGCTACTGTAGCAGCAAGCCCCCCAAGCATACTCAGAGTTTGCTGCCACCACAGGTTCTTGGATCTGCTTTGATAAAGGAAAGCAACTCGAAATGGGTTAACAAGCTTACTTTAATCAGTCAGACATATATCCTTTACCTCGTTCAGGAGAAAAAGGTCAGCACCCCGAACTTCAAATTATACAGGCAGAATTATCAAGACAGAAACAGATCAAGTAGACAGATTTCCAAACTGTCCAACCATTACATCCAAACCCAACATCTGGGTTTCAACATCTGGGTTTTTCAAAGCCGGGGGGGCTCTGGACAACAATCACAGAACACTTCTCAAAGTGAGCCCCCAAAACAAAGCCTCACATCAGGGCTTATATAGCCTTCTCCTGGCTCAGAGAATGTAACAACCTTTTGGACCCACTGGCCAATCAAAAAGTATCTACTGAAAAACAAGCCTCCCACCCCAAGCTCCAGGTGCACTTTAGCCTAGGGGCAGGGAAGATCTTCAAAATTCACATTCCCATTACATTCGGCCCCAAGATCTTTCATGCCCATAGCATAGACAATTTACTTTTGAATTAACATTAACAATCATAGGTCACATTTGCAAGATACATAACTGAAGTTACCAAAGTGCCACTGGGCCTTAAACAAACACAAAGTACATTGTATTACCACTTCAATTCAAAACAAGAGGCCAAATAAAGTTCTCTTGGGGGGAGGGGTGTGTCCTTCCCTTCACACAGCTCCAGCCCCAGCTTCCAAGTACAGAGAGGGGGCTGGGAAACAAAACCAACAAGGTGGGGTCCCTGGGGATCCAAGGCACTTCATCCCACCCACCATAGTCACAAGTCCATCCTCCCCCTGGGTTCCAAACTGTGGGATGCAGCCAGGAAACACATTCAGTGTCCCTGCTTTGCTGCTCAGTTCTTATCTTTTCCTGTGGCTGAATTCCGAACTCCTGGGTTCCTTCTCCTCCTGCAGGCGACAGCCGCTCCTGGCTTCTGCCCAGGTCCGGATGCAGGCAGCTCACCATTCCTGCTCTCAGCTCAGCAAAGTCTGCATGCAGGCCATTCTTCTCTCCTGCTCCATGGCTCCACAGAGTCACAGCTACCACAACTGGAAAACAAACAATTATCCCAGCCCCCATACTTTCCTTTTACTCTGCAGATCCTGTTCGTGACACCATTTTGTAGCAGCAAGCACCCCAAGCGTCCTCAGGGTTTGCTGCCACCACAGGTTCTTGGATCTGCTTTGATAAAGGAAAGCAACTCAAAATGGGTTAACAAGCTTACTTTAATCAGTCAGACATATATCCTTTACCTCGTTCAGGAGAAAAAGGTCAGCACCCCGAACTTCAAAGTATACAGGCAGAATTATCAAGACAGAAACAGATCAAGTAGACAGATTTCCAAACTGTCCAACCATTACATCCATACCCAGTCAACATCTGGGTTTCAACATCTGGGTTTTTCAAAGCCGGGGGAGGGGGTTTCTGGACAACGGCTTCCCAGAATCCAGATCAAATCACAGAACACTTCTCAAAGTGAGCCCCCAAAACAAAGCCTCACATCAGGGCTTATATAGCCTTCTCCTGGCTCAGAGAATGTAACAACCTTTTGGACCCACTGGCCAATCAAAAAGTATCTACTGAAAAACAAGCCTCCCACCCCAAGCTCCAGGTGCACTTTAGCCTAGGGGCAGGGAAGATCTTCAAAATTCACATTCCCATTACAGCTACCTGGCCGCCCCAATAGCTCTTGAGACTCTTTGATAACAATAAATGTTTAAAGAGTGTTTCAAGATTCATAAAGTATCATCCTCTAGTTTACTCTCTGAAGTAATTAATCCAAATATCAGTATCCCTACTCCATAGATGAGGAAACTGGGGCTAAGAAAAACCAAATATTTTGCCCATGATCACACAGCTCACATGTATTAAAGCTAGAACTTGAACCAGGCTTCCTGACTCCAGGTGCCATGCATTTTCTAATCCGCCCTATTTTTTTTAATCCAAAGAGCATTTCCTGGAAATGAGGAAAATTAAAAAAGGAGAAGAGATTGCTACTTCTTTCTTGTTTTTCTTTTCTCCAGTCTAACTTTCTCTTGAACTTTATTTCTCATGGTCAAAGATTGTATGTCTTAAAAATACACCAGTTCCTAAAAAGGTATGGTATCATGCCTTAGTGATATGTCATCCCAATGTAAATCTTACTGGAAAATATTTTTCTTGATCCAATTATCACAGAATATTTCATCTTCATTTAAAAATATGTATTCTAATATTTATTGGTACCTTCTATTTTTACATAAAATTAATTTTTAAATTTATTTCTTCTCTCCTTAGCTACACAGTGTTTCTAACATCCTTTCTAACAAAAATTATAAAGGGAGAAAAAATGATCAGCAACTTTCACCAATACATTAACTTTTTCAGCAGCATATTAAATATTCTGTACTATAGACTCTATCTCTCCAATCAATCAATAAATAAGAAAAATAAAGAATCTAAAAGTGAGAGAATGTTTTCTTAGCATGGGGGACATGCTTATGTATGAAGAAGGGAGATGGAGGTTCTTTTGTGAAGAAGAACAAGAAGACTGGATTGGTTAGAGTGTAGAGAACATCAAAGGGGAATAATACATAACAAGAAAGGAAAGATAAGATGGGATGAAGTTGTGAAGAGCTTTAAGTGTCAAAAAGAACAGTTAATATCCTAGAGATAATATAGAGTGACTTGAGTTTACTGAATAGGGGGATGAAAAAACAGACATTCACTTTAGGGGAAAAAAAAACATTTCTTTTTTTTTTTTTAAGCAATTGGGGTTAAGTAAACTGCCCAAGGTTGTGTGGCCAGTTTTTTTGTTTGTTTGTTTTGGGTATTAAGTATCTGAGGCTGGAACCGATCCCAGATCCCCTAAACTCCAGGGCTGGCCCTCTTACTCACTGTGCCACCTAGCTGCCCCAGGGGAAAAAAAAATCATTTCTCATAATTGTGTGGAGGATAAAGTAGAGTTGAAAGAGACAAGTCAGATCAGATCAATTAGAAGGTTATTGCCTTATTCCAGGTAAAAAATGATGAGAGTCTGGACTAAGGTAGTAGCTATGTGATCATAGCAGAGATTAAATATGAGAGACATTATGAAGGTAAAAGTAGCAAGATTTGGCAATTGATTATACCTGTGGAATGAGTGACAAGGAGGTATAGAGCATGACATACTAGTGTGTCAACATGTAGGATTGTAAAAACAGTGCTACCTTCAGCAGTAACAGAGATGCTCAGAAAATGAGTATCTTTGGGGAGGGGGGGATAAGCACTCTTTCAGTCACATTGAGTATGATATATCTATATACCATCCAGTGATAAAGGTCCAATAGGAAGTTGGGGATATGCAGCAGGAACTGAAGAGAGAGACTAGAGCTGGATATAAAATCTGAGAGTCATCTCTACAGAAATAATAAATAATCTTATGGTAGTTAATGAGGTCTTTAAGTGAAATTTTATATATATATATATATATATATATATATATACACACACAGAGAGAGAGAGAGAGAGAGAGAGAGAGAGAGAGGAGAAGAGAGAGGAGAGAGAGACCCATAGAAAGAGAAAAATGAGAGAGAGAAAAGAGTAAAGTACAGAGGAGAGCTTGCAGTCACAGTTACAATTAATGGGCATGACTTAAATGATGATTCAACAGAGGAGACTGAGAAGGAGCAGTCAGACAGGCAGGAGGATATTTTAGGGAGAAAAATGTCATTTCAAGTAATGAGAGTATCCATAAAGGAAAGATGGTCAATAATTTCAAATTCTAGATCAAAAATGATGATGACTGTGCTAGATTTGGCAACTAAGACTTAGCTCTTAGCAATTCAATGATCCAAGACAATTCCAAAGGATTCATGATGAAAAATGCTATCCACCTCCAAAGAAAGAACTGATAGAGTCTGAATGCAGATCAAATCATTTATTTTTTAAACTTTTTATTGGTATCTGTTTTTTTTCCCAACATGACTAATGTAGAAATACATTTTGCATGATTGCACATGCATGATCTATATCAAATTGCTTTTCACCTTTGGGAAAGGAAAGCAGAAGGTAGAGAATTTGGAACTCACAATTGAAATGAAAAAAATCAATGTTAAAAATAATTTTTATATGCAATTGGAAAAATTAAATATTATTTATAAAGAAAATGAGCTATAAAATAGTTGATAAAATTTGTAGGTATGTCATATCCTATTACTTTACTGCAATAATTTCAAGTAATTTTAATTGAAATTTTAAGATTCCCTAAGGTTTATGATTAACCTACAAATAGTAATAATTTTGTTTCTTATTTATCTATGCTATTCCCTCAATTTTTCTTATCATTTATTTCTTTTCTTTTTTTTATAAGCAATTGGGGTTAAGTAACTTGCTCAAGGTTACATGGCTAGTTATTATTTCTGGGTGTGGTGCTGAGTATCTGAGCCCAGATTTGATCCAGGTCATCCTGACACTGGAGCCGGTGCTCTTACTCGCTGAGCCACCTGGCCGCCTCTAAGCAATTGGGGTTAAGTAACTTGCTCAAGGTTACATGGCAAGGTGTTTCTGGGTGGGTGCTAAGTGTCTGAGCCTGGGATTCAATCTCCAGGTCTTCTCAACACTGGAGCTGATGCTCTTACTCGCTGTGCTACCTGGCCGCCCCATCTTATCATTTATTTCTATAACTGTTGTTTCCATCAGGTCCAACTCTTCATGACCCCATTTGAGATTTTCTTGGCAAAGAAACTGGAGTGGTTTGCCATTTCCTTCTCCAGATCATTTTACAGATAAGGAAACTGAAGCAAATAAGTTTGCCCAGGATCACAAAGCTAGTATCTGAGACCAGATTTGAACTCAGAAAGATGAGCCTTCCTGATTCTAGGCCTAGCCATCTATTCACTGCATCACCTACCTTTTCAGCTAGCAGTTCTAGAACCATATTAAATAATACTTTTGAGCATGGACATCTCTACCTTATCCCTAATCATTTTGGAAGAATGTCTGGTTGTAGATGATGCAAGGTTTTGATTTTTAATAGTTTGGCATTTTAATGAAAGGTCCTTTAATTCCTGTGATTCCTAGAATCTTAAAACAAAAGAAAACAAAATGAGTGTTGCATTTTGTTGATAGCTTTTTCTATATTTATTAATATTATCGATGTTACCTGTCTGTAATATTTTTATTGTTCTTAGTTCCAAAATAGCCTCTTACTTTTTATACCTATTGTTATTCAATATAATGTTTTTATAATCTTTTAGCATTAGAGAAATGTAAATAATTGTTGTTTTAAACATATGAAACAAAGAAATATGCAAAGTGTACTACAGTCGTGAGTCACTCCTTTTTTTCTGTAGTAAGAGAGGTAGGGTGGGAGAAGGCGTAAAAGATCCTAACAACAATCATTCAGTTTTTATGCCATCTTGGTACTACAAACACATATTTTTGTACAATGTGATAATGGAGGAAATGATTGAATTATTCTTGACATTTTCCTTATAAAAGAAATTCTCAATGCAAAAAGTAGTTGAGGCTAAATAGAAAGGTGGCTCAAAGATTCTCATTGGAAAGAAAGAAGAAGGAGTTGGCTGAATTGGGTTTATTGTGTTCCAAATGACATCAGAAACAATCTGGGATGGAGTATTTATTCATTTCAATTTTAGTTATTTTCAAAAAAAATTATTTGCAATGTATTACAGATTATATATCTATTCTCTTTATCTCTCTGTATATGTCAATATGTGTTGTCAAGGATGAAGATGTAGATAAATTCTAATAAGAATTTAATAAGACCTACCAAATGAAATCTTCATGTACTTTGACACTCAGTTACATCAGTGCTAAGATTCACATGGGGGAGGATGATGGAAAGTACTTTGGAAGATATGGTTCAGGAGGAAAAAATGAGAGATATAAAAAAAATCACAGATTACACAGAAACCTCAAGACTACACATTATTCATATTTTCTTTAAGAAAGGCATAAGAAGGCGTTGAATATATTGAGCAGCAAATGATGACAAAAATGAAATTGACTATATTTTAATAATTTAAAAATGACTCATTACTAATGTGAGAGTCATCACACACTTGTCTGTGTATAGTCATGTCATTGACTTGTTAAGAGAAAAGATAAAAAATAACATAAAACCTAAAAAATGAATAAAAATCAGAAAAAAAGATGTAGTGATAGTTAAAGAAACACTCATCTGATCTATTTAAATTAGTTGTTGATGCTAAAAAAGGGAAATGAATGGACCATTGGCCATCAATTTCAGTTACAACAATTTCATACTGAGGTTTAGTCAACATAAATTAATTGCCATCATGAAGAAAACAAAAGGATGTAAAAAACACTCACAAAATACTCCTTAGATGGCAAATGGCAGACTTATTTCCTTGCCCAGCTGGGTAATATGGTAGCTTAACGCAGCATTACATTAGAATATAAATTTGTTTGTAAAATTGAGAGAATGAGGAAGAATTATGAGAAGCACTATCCCATAAAACAGTAAGAAGTGAAGGAAAAAATGTTTTTTATACTTGACAACACACCTAAATTAATGAAGTTAATCCAAAGACATTTAAGGATAAATTAGGAAGAAAACATGAGATAAATGAAAAGTAGAAAATATCTTTAAATAATTTTATAAGAAATCCCTTTCATCCTCAAGAACAGTGAAGCCACCACCCATAGATAATGACACTATAATCCTGACTGTTTTTATAGAGAAGGTAGGAATGGCATAAAGGAGAACAAAGACAGGAGAATAGCTGGATTAGATTAGATAGACATATAGATAGAGGACACTTATACTGAAGGCAAAAAAAATTGTTAAGGCATTGAGGGGTTGAATCTCAAGGTATTTGAAGGTGGGAATGATAGCAAAGGTGTTTTTTTTTAATGAGACCTTATCAATCCTCTAAAAACAACTGAATGATTATTTTAGAAGCTTTTGATGTAGGAGCTTTGACTTTGTTGTCTTCTTCTGGTTGTATGATTTGAGTTGTCACCAAAGTAAGATTCTATAGTCTGACTCTTTTTTTATGCTGTTTACTCATCTTCCCAGCAAATACTTGACTTTCTAACGTCTTGTCAAAGCTTCCAGTGAGCGTGGGGATGGGTGTACTGTACTAGGCTTCTGGGGTTTTGTATCAGCCACTGGATCCCTCAAGGTCTGTGGACCCAGAGCTCATTTGTGGGTTGAGAAGTCTGGAAATACCCACAGCTGCCAGTGATTCAGTCTCCTGAGGCCTGCTCTGGCCTTCTCTGCACCCAGCACAACCCACACCAGACTGTGCTCTGCTCCCAGGCTGATGCGATATGCCCTTCCTGTCAGTCTTTCAGGCTTGTCTTGGCCAGGAGATGTGTTTCACTCAGTCATTTTGTGGGTTCTGCATCTCTAGGATTTGTTTAGAGTCATTTTGACAGGTATTTGGAGGGTTTTGGGGGTGATCTCAAGCAAGTTCCTGCTTTTACTCTGCCATCTTGACTCTACCTCCCAATTGAATGATTATCAACAACCATCAATCATCATGCCTATTTCCCCATCAATATATATTTTTTGAGGTTGCTACTAGGTAAAGGAAAGAAAAGATATAATACACAAAGAATAAAGTTGCCTGGCCAATAATAGGCACACAATAAATATTTATTTGCTTCTTGATTTAATGGTCTGTGGAAAAGCGCAAGATGGACATGTGCTTTTACATATTACAGAGAAGTTATATGAGGGAAGTTGTGCAAAAGATTTAATCAAAGACAACGATTTTAAAAAGGTGGGATGTTCATGTGATGAGAGAGAATGACAGCTGATGGAGAAATCATGGGCTCTGCTTCTATCTTTATGATATTCATAGAATGTGTAGAAATTCAATGGCATATTAAATATATTTCTTGTGATCAACTTATGGAAGGATATAGATAAGAGTCACCCAGGCATGGATGGGTCTGCAACATTTGAGGGAATACCTGCAGCAGTGAAAACATACCTGTTCCTTGGGATATTGGAACATTACTTGTTCATTCCAATTTAAAACAACAACAAAACCCCCCAAACTTTGACTCTTTTTCAGAACTCAAATATTAGGGACCTTAGCAATGTCACTTCTTATTTCTACTTTTCCTGGTTTCATTCCTAACTTCCTCTTTTAAAACACTGCCCCCCTCCACTACACACAATTTCTATCATCTAGATTGAACTCCCTATTTCCCTCTGCTTACAGGTTCTTTAAATTCCAACTTAAGTCCTTCCCTTGGCAGAAAACTTCCCACGTCTTCTCTAATCCACATTGATCATTGTCACCTCTGAATTTTTATTGCACTTAATTCCCTGACTTCTGGTTATCAATGTCATACATTTTTATATGGAACTATTCCCTTATTATCTCATTAGTTTTGTCTCTTCAGATAGATTGTAAATTCATTGAGGGCAATGGGTCATGTCATATACTTTTTTTTTTAGCAATCTCCACATTCAAGGTGATTTTTTTAAGAGTGAATTTTTAAGTATAGAATCTAAATCTATAATGCTTGTAGGGAGAAATTTTGAGGCAGGACATCTGCCCAGGATTTCTAAAATCTCAGTGCTGGTGCTGGTCTTATGCTAATAGAATATGATTGCCTGGGGGTAGAAATAGTTTTGCCATAATAATAATTATAAAACATTTTCCTGCTAGATTATGCCTGGAATTCCTTTTTTAATGAAATGAAACACTTCATTCCACAGTAAGACATGAAGCTTTCAATGAAAATGACTCTGAGAAGGAAAGGAAATACTGAATAAACTCACATTAATGCTTAAATAACATGTCCAGGATTTCCCCCAAGATCCATTTTTAAGGAATAATAACAAGAAGGGCATTAGGAACCTGAAGAAGGTGAGGATGGAAGGATTGGGGATAGAATGGAGACATACGACTCAGAGAGGGAAAACTGGATTAGCTAAGACATACTTATACTTTTATAGGTTTGTCTAGGGTCAGCTCAGCCTTGCATATCACCCAGATGCCTGCCTATTCCACCCACTTGTCAACTTGGTGAGGGCTGAGGAGGGGATGTAAAAACCTCACACATAGAACTATATCAATTTTTCTCCTTGCTTCTCTTTTTCCTTCCCTCCTTTCTTCCCTCTCCTTCCTTTTCTCCCCAATCACCATATCTTTCCATACTTTAGATATTTTGAATTTCCACTTTGGAATTTCTTCATCTTTATTAAGTCAAAAAAGGTTTATTTGTTCCTTTTAAATCCTACGTAAGAGGCATGGCAAATTCACCCTGCAACTTTTCTATGTCTTAACATATATTTGTCTTAGGGGGTCCACCAAATGGACTGGAGACCTTCTTAACTTTTTCCTGATATCACAAGGGTAGCAGCCAAGCTCTCTGACAGGTTGTATGGTATTTCTCATTCTTACCTCATGATCAACTCATCTTTTCTATCTCACAGTCCTTTGGAGTTTTATTTTTATTTATCATTATTTTAAACTTGTTCATTTATATGTAGATGGAATAAAACTATAATAAATGGATAAAATTAATAAATAAATGCAAAAAACTCCATTATTCATATGTATAGTCTATTCTTAGCAGTGTCCCATTCCACTGCCCCACTCTGTTGGGTAATAATCATTTTAAATTCTTTCAAGATGATTGTGTTATATGCCCAAATGTGGTATGGTAGTGTGTCTTTGTTTTCATGGAAATCTTGGGGTCATCGAAGAAACTTTTCAGTTTCCTGAAAGTAATCTAGGCCAATTTCTACTGCTACCATTGGGCATATCAGTTTAAAGAAAAATAGAGAGGCGGCCAGGTAGCACAGCGAGTGAGAGCACTGGCTCCAGTGTCGGGATGACCTAGGGATCGAACCCCAGGCTCAGACACTTAGCACCCACGCAGAAACACCTGGCCATGTAACCTTGAGCAAGTTACTTAACCCCAATTGCTTAGGGGTGGCCAGGTGGCTCAGCGAGTAAGATCACCGTCTCCAGTGTCAGGATGATCTGGGGATCAAATCTGGGCTCAGATACTTAGCACCACACCCAGAAATAACTGGCCGTATAACTTTGAGCAAGTTACTTAACCCTGATTGCTTAAAAAAAAAAAGAAAAATAGATAGTTAAACAGTAGAACAAAATAAATAACAAGGAAAACCTTCCTTATGCACAAAGACGTTACTGTGTCCCACAGATTCCAGTGGCACTGGTAGGACAGGAAGCATGTGTAAGGAGAACATGTGGCCAGGGAGCCTATTCCTGAGTAAAAATGGACTCTGTTCTGGGCCCAATCCTTGTCCATCTGCCCTGTTTGTCTCACATTATGTCTTTATAGACAAAGTCCATGTTTGTTTTGTTATAGCTTCTTTCAGTGGCCACAACAAGGACATGGACAGCCCAGGGGATGCTTGGGCCATTGCTAGAAAGAGTGTGCCATATATACAGGGTGGGATTTCTATCATGGCTTGTTTCTTTAAAGGGACAGAGAGAACCTTTGACTACCTTGACATCTGAAACTTAAAAGGAACTAGACACCTCTTAATTTCCCATTCTGTTGCACTACTTTGGGAATCTTTGGATTTCTTTATCATGTTTCAGAAACCTCATCATTGGGAAGTTTCATTATCCCACAAAACTGAAAACACTTTGCTAGTCACACCTCATAAGTGCTTTCTGACCCTCTGATTGGAGGGCTTAGCCATGAGCACCAAAACCTTCATTTAAGAAGGGGGCACAGGTCAGCCATCTTTTTATTTCCTAGTGGCTGCACTCTTATAGACTTCTTCCTTATGCCCCTATACTGGTTATCTTCTACCCACTTTCCCAATTTTTTTAAATTTTCCTTTTGGCCATTAACTTTACCCATTAGATTGTAGGCTCCTTGAGACCAGGGATTGTATTTTTTCTTTGTATTTGTATCCCTAACACTTAACACAGTACCTCACATATAGTGAGTCCTTAATAAATGATTAGTGACTGACCAAGTGATTGATTTGATGTCAGAGAATAATTTTCAATCGTGAGGAACATTTTTGTGAATTACTGATCTAGCAAGTTTGGTGGTGGAAAGGAGTAAATTTTCTATCCTTTCAACGTTAAACTTAGCTTTTTAAAAATCTTTTAATTAGTAAGGCTTTTAAAATTATATTTTATGATTTGCAAGGAACCTCATTGCATTTTAATCTTGGAACCTAAAGCATTGGACTGGCCTAAATTGGGCCAGACATAGAATATTTGTCATAGTCAAGACAACAAGAATCCTTGTGGTTAAATTAATTTTTTAAGTGGTCAAAGTGTGCTTTGGAAGAAAGATAACCCTGGGTGAATTGAAGGTCAATTATAAATCCCTGGCTTCTAGTAACTAAATTTTAAAGCATCCTGGTTGCAAAGTGTGTAGAGTAGTAGATTTAGAGACAAGGAAATCTGAATTTGAATCTAGCCTCAAACATTTATTAGCTGTACAATTATTTAACCTCTACTTCAATTTCCTCCAACTTAAAATGGGGATAGTAATAATATTTTCCTCACAACTTGTCAGGATAAGATGAAATAATATATAGGGTACTTTACAAACATTAAAGTGTTATATAAATGATAGTTATTATATTATTATTATTATTATTACCATTTTGTTTGGTTTATGTGGAACCATAAAGAGAATTTTCCTGTTGACCCTGTAGGGTTATCACAATGCTTATTTAAGGAGCTTGACAAAGATATCAAAAATATCCCCTGGCTGTGACTGACATCTCTCCAAAAAGTTTTATTTGTTGGTACAGGCAGAATGAAAATAAATGGTCCTTGCTTCTTAAGCAAATAGAGATGGAGATGAATGAGCTTTTGATCCTTATAACGGTCAGATGGGTATTCTAGGCTAGGTCTGATTCCCCTGCTATCCTATCTTTGATATTAGAATAAAATGAGATACTGCTTGGTAATTAAATGGTTAAAAATATTTGCTTAGATAGAGTGAGGGAGAGACACTCAACAATGTTAGGCAATGAAAACAAATTTATCTAAGTAAAACTTCCTTGCTTGGTTTACACATAATATTCCATTAGACAAGCATTAATGCTCTCCTTGAGCTTCTTATGGCTACTTTGTACTGTAGATGTTCAGGAAGTGATGTCTATAGTCATCCTGAGCCTGAGTGAACCAAGTCTCAAGGAATAATATTAATACCTTTTAAAGAAAAACTAACCCAACTTTTGAATGTGTGTTGTTGTTGTTGTTGAGTCATTTCAGATGTGTCTTTGGGACTCTAACTGTTATATATTTCTTTTTTGGTAAAGATTCTGGATGCCATTGTCTTCTTGTAGCAGCAAACACCCCAGCATCCCCAGGGTGGCTGCCAACACACGTTCTTAGATTTGCTTTTCTAAAGGAAAGCAACTTGAAATGGGTTAACAATCTTGCTTTAATCCATCAAACATATCATTTACCTAGTTCAGGGGAAAAAGTCAGCACCCCGAACTTCAGAGTAGACAGAGGTTACAAGCAAAAGTTACAAGAAGACAGAGAAACAAAAAGGTCAAGCAGACAGGCCTCCAACTTTCCAACCATTACATCCATACCTAATCAGTTGCCAGAGAGGGAAGCATCAACATCTGGGTTTTCAAAGCCAGGGGGCTCTCAGTGGCTGCCCAGAGTCTGGTCTGGTCAAATCACACACTTCTCAAAGTGAGCCCCAAAGCAAAACCTCACATCAAGGTTTATATAGCCTTCTCCTGGCTCAGAGAATGTAATAACCCTCTTGACCCACTGCCCAATTAAAAAAATCTCCTGAAAAACAATCCTCCCACCACAAGCTCCAAGTGCACTTAAGCCTATCAAAGGGCCTAGGGGAAGGGAAGACCTTAAATTTATATTTCCATTACACTTTTCCAGCTCATTTTACAGATGAGGAAACTGAGACAAACAGAGTTAAGTGATTTGCCTAGGGACCACTCAGATGGTTTGTATTTGAGGCTGTATTTGAACTCATCAAGATGAATCTTTCTGACTTTGTGCTTGGCACTCTATTCGCTGTACCATTCTCTCTGTCTCTGTCTCTGTGTGTGTCTCTCTCTCTGTCTCTTTCATCACAGTGAGATTTATTAAAGGATGGAGATTTGGATGTAGGTAATAGTAGTCACTGGGGCAAGGAAGAGATTCTCAGGCAGTAGCAATTAAATTAAGTGTCAGATAATGGGGTCAAGTATTAGTATAGAAGCAAGTGAATCCAGAGTCAGGCAAATGGCCTGGAAAAATAGGCCATGGGATTAGAAGTCATGATAAGTAGGTTTAATGTAAGAGATAAAAGAATAGGAAAGAGTAGACTGTGCATAGTATTTCAAAGTGTGGGAGCCTAGAGATGTCATAGTGCTGATGAATTGTAAAGTCTAGGTTGCAGCTGGGTCAATGTATACTTAAAGTTAGCTGGAAAAAGCAGTCTTTGAAGCCAAAGAGATAGAGGAATTCAGTAGGCTGGTTGTTAAATAGTCTGTCAACATGAATTGAAATGCCCAAGATAAAGCATCGGTGGGATGGAGAGGAAGATTGTAAATGGAATACTGATGTTGTTGAAAACGTTGGATGAATGACTTAGAGTCTGATAGATGACAATAATAAGGATGGGGTAGGGCAGATGGCATATAAGATTTCTTTCCTTTCCTGGTTGGTATAGTAGTTTAGCCTTGAATTAATTCCAGTCATCCATTTAGGTATCCATCATCAAAACCCTTTTCAAGGAGATTTTGCAAAGTAAAACTAATAACTTTGTAGTCTCATTTACCATATGGTTTCTACTAAAAATTTCCTTCAGAATTTTGCTGAGTGTCAAGTAAATTGGAACAAATTTTCTTCCACATTAGCAGCTACATGTTCAGCTGATGACCAAACTGCACCTTATATTTGGAGAGACAAAATGACAAATTTAAACTATTATGATGTTATTTACCATGCTATTAATGGTAATTTAAAATTTCATTTAAAAACCTGTTATCTCTGTTAAGTTTTGACCTTTACAATGGTTCAGGTAGTGGTGGTAGAGTTTGCAGTCTCCCTTTTAAAATTAGACTAGTGATTTGATTAACCCTTCTCATGCAATTTAATGGGTAAACATTTTTGCAAAAACAAACAAAAAATTCCTTTATTGTATCTAAAAATGAAATGAAAATAATAGCCTGCTTCTTAATTTAGTGGACTTATGAGGAAAGCATATGTAGAATTAGAAAGTATTCTTTCTTCAAGAATTTAGAAATTTTCAAATGCAAATTGAAAAAAAAAGTCATTCATTCATCAAGATCTAAACCAATTCAGTTCAACAAGTACTTCTTAAGCACTTAAGCACCTTCCCTTGTGTAAGGAACAGTGTTAGGCACTGGGAAGGCAAAGGCGAAAAGAAAATATGGCTTATGCTTAGCCTGCTTAGATTCTACTGAGAATATACACCACGTAAGAGAGATAAATGATCCATGATAATTTGGGGAGAGTGTGGGAACATTTCCTTGGGAGTCAGGAAACTAGTTAACATGCACAGATCTTGTTTATTATCAGAATTAATCAGACAAGCAGTTTCATCAATTAAGACCAGCTATTTACCACCACTGAGACTGGAGCATTCCATGAATACCACAACTGAGCTATGGTAAGCAGAGGGCTAATTTGAATGAAATAAAAGTGTGACATGCTAGTAGGGGTAGAATATACACACACACACACACACACATCTCTTTGTATACATGCATAAGTTTATATATAATATACACATACATATACACATATGCACACATGTAAACATACATTTGGAGAGACAGAGACAGAGAGACAGAGAAAGATTGGGAGAGCCAGAGAGACAGGGGCAGAGATTTAATGTATTAAGAATGAGGTGTGTTAGTAGGACTAGGCATGCTTGACACTCTATCCACTACACCATTCTCTCTCTCTCTCTCTCTCTCTCTCTCTCTCTCTCTCTCTCTCTCTCTCTCTCTCTCTCTCTGTCTCTCTCTTTCTGTGTCTCTGTCCCTGTCTGTCTCTGTCTCTGTCTGGCTCTCTGTCTCTCTGTCTATTTCCTATCACAGTGGGGTTCATCAAAGAATGAAGATTTCAATGTAGTTAATAGTAGTTACTTTACCTTAGCAGTTGGCAAGTCTTAATTAAAAAGCACATTTAAAGTTATTTTTGCTGTTCAGCTGTTTTTCAGCTGTATCTGACTCTTTATGACCCTATTTAGGATTTTCTTGGCAAATATACTGGAGTGATTTGCCATTTCCTTATCCAGCTCATTTTATGATTGAAAATGTTAAAGTACCTACAATATACTGAGTCCTGTGCAAGATACCTGGGGCCGTAGGAATAATACATCAAATCCCTTCTTTCAAGGAACAAATCCTTACTTACAAGGAGCATTATGACCACTGGGATTAAGGAAGAAAATGAAGACAGGGGCGATAGTTTAAAGAGGGGAAAATACACAGATGAAGATTTCTACTCTCTAGAATCCTGTGATGGAGTAGTACAAAGTCATAATTATACTAATGAGTATTTGTATAGCAACAATGTTATCAAAATTATATATTTTATTTCATGTGACCCCCACAACACACCCTATTAGATTCTGTTATTACTCTATTTTGTTGATGAGGAAATTGAAGCTGAGAGTGGTAAAGTGACTTGCCCAGGATCACTCAGCTGTGAACATGATGCAGGCTGGATTCACGCTCAGAGCTTCTTAACTCTTAAGTCTAGAGTTCTATCCAATACACCAATTTGCTCCTTATATATGATTCTCTGTTCTCATACCTGAGAGAAGGTTTTAAGCTAGCAAGCAGATTGGATTTGGCATCCATGGTGGTTAATTCCTGCTGCTCAATCCAATCCAATAAAGATTTATTAAGCTCCTATACATGCCAGGCTCTGTGCTGAATGCTGGGGATACAATTTTTTTGGGTATTTATTTAGTATTTAACTTTTCCTCATTTTCATTTAAGCAATAATTTTAACATTTGTTTTTAAAATTTTGAGTTCCAAATTCTCTCTTTCCTCCCTTCTCACCCCCATTCCCTCATTGATAAGGCAAGCATTTCCATATAGGTTATACATGTATAGTCATGCAAAACATATCCATAATAGTCATGCTGTGAAAGAAAACATAGATTAAAAAAAACTCAAAAAAATAAAGAAAGTGAAACAACCCCCAAAATTGCTTCAATCTATTCAGACACCATCAGTTCTTTCTTTGGGGATAGCGTTTTTCATCCTAAATCCTTCAGAGTCATCACAGATCATTGTATTGCTGTGAATAGCATTGCTTATCACCCTGAAATATTGCTGTTACTTTGTACCCATTGCATTTCACTTTGCATCAACCCATGTAAGTCTTTCTAGGTTCTGTTTTTTCATTTGTTTGTTTTGCTTCAAATATGTTTTTTTTTACTGTTACTATTGCTACCTATATTTCCCTCCATCCTATCCCATCCCCTACTTATTTTATTCTCTTCTTTCACCTTGTCCCTCCTCAAAAGTGTTTGCTTCTGATTACCATCTCCCCCCATCTGCCCTCCCTTCTATCTCCCTCCCTGTCCCATTTTCTTATCCCTTTCCCCCTACTTTCTTGTAGGGTAAGATAGATTTCCATACCCAATTGAGTGTGTATATTACTCCCTTCTTAGGCCAGTTCTGATGATAGTAACGTTCACTCATTCCCTCTCAACCGCCCTCTCCCACCCCTCCACTGTAAAAGATTTTTCTTGCTTCTTTTATGGGAGATAATTTGCCTCATTCCACCTCTCCCTTTCTCTTCCTCCCAGTACATTCTTCTATCACCCCTTAATTTTATTTTTTTATATACTATCCTTTCATATTCAACTCACCCTGTGCCCTCAGT
>NW_027187358.1:2965773-3108935 GCF_028583685.1 Petaurus breviceps papuanus | reverse complement strand
TCCTTATGATTTCTCTTTCCTGTATACCTTTTAATGCTTCTCTTGAGTCTTGTATTTGAAAGTCAAATTTTATACTTCGTTTTGTTTTTTTTTTCCTCAAGAATGCATTGAATTCCTTTACTTCATTGAATGTCCATTTTTCCCCTGAAATATTATGCTTGATTTCTTTGGGCAAGCGATTGTCTGTTATAATCCTAGTTCCTATGCCCTCCAGAATATTGTATTCCAAACCCTCTGATCATTTAAGGTAGAACCTGCCAAATCTTGTGCTATTCTTATTGGGGGGTCCATGATATTTGAATTGTTATTTCTGACTACTTGCAATATTTTCTCATTTGCCTAGTTACTCTGGGATTTGGCTATAATATTCTTTGGAGTTTTCATTTTGGGATCTCTTTCAGAAGGAGGTGATTGATAGATTCTTTCAATTTCTATTTTCCCCTCTGCTTCCAGAATATCAGGGCAGTTTTCCTGATAATTCCTTGAAGGATGATGTCTAGGATTTTTTTTTTATCATGGCTTTCAGGTAGTTCAATAATTTTTAAGTTATCTCTCCTGTATCTATTTTCCAGGTCAGTTGTTTTTCCAATGAAATATTTCACATTGCCTTCTTTTTTTTTGTTTTGTTTTATAATTTCTTGTTTTCTCATAGATTTATTAGCTTCCATTTGCTCCATTCTAATTTTTAAGGCACTATTTTCTTCAATGAGCCTTTGGACCTCCTCTTATATTTTACTAAATCTTCTTTGTAAGGACTTCTTCTCCTCATTGACTTTTTGAATCTCTGCCATTTGATCTACTATATTTTTAAGTTGTTATTTTCTTCAGAATTTTTTTGGTTTCCCTTTTTCATGATTTTCTTACATCAATCTCATTTGTCTTCCCAATGGTTCCTCTACTTCTTTTACTGGGGATACAATTAAGAAGAATGCTTCCTGCCTTCAATTAGTTTGCAATCTGAAGTGGTAGATAACACACAGAAGAAAGCAGAAAAGTAATGGTGAGGTGGATGAGACACCAGGAGGGCAGTGGACATCTTGTTCTGTGAAACTGAAACCAGGTCGGGGCAAACTGGATTGATTGGAGAGGCCAGGCTCTGCCCTCTATAAAAGAAGTCATTGGGAGAATTTTGCCTCTGTGTTCTCCAGCCCTCCAAACAGAAAGAGAAAGGAGGATGAGGGAGGTGGTGTCAGTCAAGGTTGAGTTAGCAGCATGGTAATGAGGTTAAAGGCAATGAGCTTAAACTGGAAGAGGTATCTTGTTTAGTGGAGTTGAAACCAAGCAGGGCAGTAAATATAAAGTGCTCTCCAGGGACCTAACTGGACTCATATTCTATATTATTCTTTTGCTTCATTCCAGGATGAGGGAGAATGATGCATAACTAGAAGAGATTTTGCATGCATAGAATGTACTTAGTTCTTTATCAGGTCTGGTATTTGAGGCACTGCACCAAAATAGGGTCCTGATAGTACTAGGCTTGTTGTCTAGACACTGGATGATTATGGAAGGCTAAATAAATCTTAATGCTTATCTCATAGGGCTGGGGTGGCTGGATAAGATCAAGTCCTTTCTTGAACTAAACTGTCAAGCATTCAGACTCTATTTCTTTTTTTTTTTTTTAAATTTTACTCATGTATTTCCAAGGAAAGAGGCCTCAAATATATATTCTGAGGAGATAAAATGCTAATCTAATAGACTTAAATTCCAAATATCTAATAATATTATTAACATAATTATTTGCATATTCCTACATACAGCTCATACATAAAAGAACAATCTGTCAATATGATTTATAAAATATGTTCAGGGCACTGATTTCTTTAATTTTGCTACAAACATCGGGCCCCAGGCTTTACCTTTGTCTGGAAGCACCAATAACCCATATTCCTGTCCACTAGCAAATGTGAGCTCATGAGACCATGCACTAACTATCTGTTTCATGTCCACTGGGATAATATTACTATGAGAATTTAGGATTTGATAAATTACATCACTGTTTTCTGTCTTCGAAAGGGTGCATGTAGAATAAACCGGTGATCCTCCAGGACACAATGCCTTGATTGCAGACCTTAGTAGTTCCATCTGCATAATAGGTAATTCATTTCTTTGGTTTAACCTGTAAGATGCCTTCTGGATATCAGAAAAGAACAGCCAACTTCGATCATTTGAACATGGGGCATCAACTAACACCTTGTCAAACATTTCAGGTTGAGTATCTCCTATCTCTCTCCCATCCAATTCAGACACTTACTGTATTTGTCAGGGGTTGTGGGATAAAGGATTCTAGTGTCTGCTTCAACCACCTTGATCTTCAACTATCATACTCATTACAGTGAAAATAACCTGGATTGGCACATTGTAGAAGAGCTATTGATTTACCCCCAGGAGCAGCACACATATCCAAAATTCTCTTTAACAGAGAAGCAACTACAACTCATGATGGGGCAGGCACAATTCTTTCACTTCAGGCCATGCCTCACTCATCCCTTTGTCCAACTCTCCACGCTCTTAGTCCTTCCTGTTCCCACCAAAAAGCAGGGCTTCCTCAGAGCCAGACTTTCTTTTTTTTTTAATTCTTTAATTTGTTTGTTTCCTTTTAATTTACAGGATTCAATTCCACAATTCCTTGAATTTCACATTTTGTCCCCCTCCCTTCCCTCCTCCCCCCCCAATGGCATCTTATAATCAAGTATAGGATCTGTAGATACTTTCACATTATACAATGGTCAGGTTATAAGGATGGATTGTACCAGCTGGGATGAAAAATGGTATAGAGGACATAAAATCAAATAAGAGAACAAAAAAGATCAGGTATTTTGCTTCCACCTGGATATAAATTTAGTTCTTTCTAGTTCTTTCTCTGGATGCACGTTTTTCTCTCCATCATGCGTCTTTTGGGATTGACTTATATCCCTGCATTGTTGAGAAGAGTCCAGTCTATCAAAGTTGGTCATCACACATACGTTGTGTCCGTAATTGTGTACAAATTCCTCCTGGTTCTACTCTTCTCACTCAGCATCAGTTCTTTTAAGCCTCTCCAGGTAAATATGAAGACCGCCTGCTCCCTGTTTCTTATAGCGCAATAATATTCCATAACATGCATATACCACAACTTGTTCAGCCATTCCCCAATTGATGGACACCCCCTTAATTTCCAATTCTTTGCCACAACAAAAAGAGCTGCTATAAACATTTTTGTACATATGGGTCTTTCTCCCATTTCTATGATCTCTTTGGGATATAACCCTAGGAGTGGTATTGCTGGATCAAAGGGTATGAAAGTATTTATAGCCCTTTGGGCATAGTTCCAGATTGCTCTCCAGAAAGGCTGGATCAGTTCACAGCTCCACCAACAATGCATTAGTGTTCCAGTTTGCCCACATCCTCTCCAGCATTTGTCATTTTCCTGTTTTGTCATCTTAGCCAATCTGACTGGTGAGATGTGGTACCTCAGAGTTGTTTTGATTTTCATTTCTCTAATCAATAGTGAATTAGAGCATTTCTTCATGTGCTTATAACTGTGATGGGCTGGCTACATTGTTCAAAAGCCTAACATGCACTTGCTAAAAAGACTGTTTTATGGAGAACTCACACAGGGCATGTACTCAAATGGTGGTCAGAAAAAGCAGTACAAGTACATTCTTAAGGTCTCTCTTAAAACTTTGGAATTGATTGTGTGACATGAGAGACGCTGGAGCAGGACTGCCCAGCATTGCATGTCCTCATCAGAGAAGATGTGATCTATGAGCAAAGCAGAATTGAAGTAGCTCAAAGGAACAAGAGATGTGCAAATTTTGAGAATCCATCCCAAATATTCACATAGACTATTTGTGTCCCATCTGTGGGAGAACATTCTGAGCTCATATTGGTCTGATCAGCCACAATCAGACACACTGTAACTTGACTGTAATGTAGTGGTGTCATTTTAGTTCTCTTTGCAAAAAAAGGACAACAAGCAATTGAAGTTCTATTCTCCAACTTGTAGTTTTGAAAAAGGGTAAATAGGTATTGGGGTAGGGGGCTTGGTGTGAGAGATGTTCCATTTCTACTTGGTCACTCAGTCATGATGCAGAGCTATGACAATTTCTAGTTACTGTGTAGAGTAAATGAGACCTCCATGCCTGACAGTAGATTTCATGGCTCTAGGTTTCTGGGCAAGGAAGGTGAATTTAGACCCAGCTGTTGAGAGATGGATCATTCAGATAAAGGCTTATTCCCTTAAACTGCCAGTTCAACTGTTCATATTTACATCCCACTCTTCAAAAGGTATTGTGTTTAAAATATCCATCATCCTTCATTTAACTAGGTAATCAGCCTCCCCAACCTAGGTTGGTCCTTGAGTCACAGACATTCTGTCCTTCCTTGGGTTCATATGATAACTCTGCTTTCCCCACTCAGTTGGAGCTCCCAGGGCTTGTGCTCTACTGGTATGGTCTGAGAAATCAGGGTCATCTTCAGGCTCAATGAAGCATTAGAGTGGGATTTTAGCTGAGGAATTTGCATAGAGTGGGAACTTGAGAAATGTTCATTGAATATGACATTATAAAGCATTAACAAGGATATCCTTCCCAGAGACATTACAATTTGCACTGGAGAGCATTTTCACCCATGAGTATTTTGAAGGAGCTCTATTTCCTCAAATGCTCTCCCTTTTTAAATCAGATAGTCATATAAACAGCTTAACAGCTACTCCAAACATGTGCTGCTGAAGTACCCCAGGGTGGCAGCTTTTGTTGCCATGTTTGTATAACCAGGAATTATTTAATAGAATATTTTTATGAACAAAGAATGTCTGCAATGTTCCAGGCTTTGTGCTAACATGGTGTCTTTCACACAATAGGCACTCAGTGTTTGTAGAATTTAATTCACTTGCTCCCAACTGTGTTTTCCTTCTTTATTAATTTTTTTTTGGCATTTCTACATGGATGAATTTTAGCAGAAACATTGTCCTTTATACTACAGTATAGCTATCTATGCTAGAACAGTTTCCAAATCTTTCTAACTATCCATCTGTCCAACCATTTATCCAACCATCCATCTATCTATCTATCTATCTATCTATCTATCTATCTATCTATCTATCTATCTATCTATCTATCTATCTATCTATGATCTATCTTTTCTCTGTATTTCTATCATCTCTGTCCCTACACTTGCAGTATTTCTCTCACTCTTATGGATTAGACATATAATATTATCAGTATAGGGAACTTCCTCCAAGTGAGAGAATTTTTATTATCAATGTCAATCTTCAATTGCTCTGCAACTTACAATCTTGGATAATTGCTGGGAGTTCTAGGATTTTAGTTGACTTGCAATGGTCACAAAGTCAGTATGTCAGAGGCAAAATTTGAATCTAGATTTTTTGATTTTGAAAGGTGGCTCTCTATGTTTCCTTCCCTTCCCTTCTTCCTCCTCTTTCTTCTTCCTGTTCCTCCTCTTTTCTCTCTCCCTCTCTTCCCTTCTTTATCTCTCTGTTTCTCTTTATCTACTAATGTATATGTTACACACAAAACACACACACTCACAGACATGTATTCCAGCATAAAAAGATAAAAGTATGAGAACAAGGATCCTATTAAAGTTCATCTATGCAGAGATATAGAACTATTTCCATAGGAGGAATTTGCAATGAAAATTAAAATGATGGAAAATTTATCTCTCTAAAAACTTCTATCAATAAAAGAGAGAAAGAGTAAATCAATGAATTGAGAATGCAACTTAAAAAAAACCCTAGAAAACTTTTTAAAAATCCTAAAGAAACCACAAAATAGAAATTCTGAAAATCAAAGAAGACATTTATAAAATCAAATGCAAAAACCCTCAACAAATTGAATTTACAAATAAAACTAGGAGATACTTTTTAAAAGACTGAAATTGTTTAATCATTTGTTAGTATGATAAAAAACAAACCACCAAAGTAAAAAGACAAAGATAAGTTCATAATAAATGAAGAAGAAATAAAAAAGTAAAGTACTTTGTCTAAATGTCAATAAAACCAACAATTGAAATTAATATTTCCAAAACCAAAAAACCCCCAAATTAACATAAAATAAAATAGAGAATTTAAATAATCCAAATCCAGAAAAAGAAATAAGCAAACCATAAATTAATCCCTAATGTTGTGTTTAGGGACCAGATGACTTGCAAGTTTATCTATTTTCCATATTGACTGTCCAAATCCAGAAACCTAGAGGGCAGAAAGCCTTTCCTCTTGCATACAGCTTGGTAGTCATCCTCCTAATAATCCTAGTATAAGTACATTTTTGAAGTGGTCTAAAATATCTTTGTTTCACAAGCCCCAGGTTCTTGATCTCAGATTACATAGGGAATCCACAATTTTTTTTGAATATTTTACATTTTTATTTAAGGTTTTGAATTTCAAATTCTATCCCTTAATTTCTCCTTCTCCTTTCCCCTCTTTGATATAATAAGCAATTAGATATAAGTTATACATGTGCAATCATGTAAAACAATTCCATATTAATAATTTTGTATGAGAAGGTTTGAATAAAAGAAAAAATGAAAGAGAGTGAAAAATGGAATGCTTCAGTCTGCATTCAAGTAATATCAGCTCTTTCTCTGGAGGTGGATAGTATGCTTCATCATTAGTTCTTTGGGATTGTCTTGGATCATTGTATTGTTGAGAATGGTGAAGTCATTCACAATTCATTAAACAATATTGCTGTTACTGTGTACAATGTTCTCCTGGTTCTATTCCCTTCACTATGCATCAGTTCAAGCCTTTCCAGATTTTTCTGAGATCATCCTGCTTGTCATCTTATAGCACAAAATATTCCATTACAATCATATACCGCAGATTGTTTAGCCATTGATGGGCATCCCTTTGATTTTCAGGTCTTAGCTACCACAAAAAGATCTGCTATAAATATTTTTGTACAAATAGGTCTCCCTGCCCCTCCTCCCCTTTTGCATGTCTTTGGGAAGTAGACACAGCAGTGGTATTGGCTGCATTAAAAAGTGTGCACGGTTTTGTAGCTCTTTGGGCATAGTTCCAAATTGCTTTCCAGAATGGTTGGATCAGTTCACAACTCCACCAATGGTGCATTAGCACAGTTTTCCCACATCCTCTCCAACTTACAACAATTTTCTTTTTTGGTCATATTAGCTATTTGGATAGGTATAAGGTAGTTATCAGAGTTGTTTTAATTTACATTTCTCTAATCAATAGTGATTCAGAGCATTTTTATATGACTATAGATAGCTTTGATTTTTTTTGTCTGAAAACTGCCTGTTCATATCCTTTGACCATTTATCAATTGGAGGAATGAATTGTACTTTTATAAATTTGACTTGGTTCTCTCTACACTTGAGAAATGAGTATATTATCATAGATATTTGTTGCAAAAATTTTCCCAGTTTTCTGCTTTCCTTATAATTTTAGTTGTATTGGTTTTGTTTTGTAAAACTTTAATTTTTTATAATTAAAATTATCTATTTTACATTTTGTAGTGCTCTCTGTATCTTCTTTGATCCTAAATTCTTCTCTTATCCATAAATCTGACAGAAAAAACAATTCCATGCTTTCTTAATTTGCTTATGGTATCAGTCTTTATGTGTAAAATTTGATCCATTTTGACCTTGTCTTCTTATATGGTGTGAGATGTTGGTCAATATCTAGCTTCTGCCATACTGTTTTCCAATTTTCCCAGCATTTTTTGTCAAAAAATGAGGTTTTGTTCTGAAAGTTTGGATCTTTGGGTTTTTCATGTACTAGATTTCGATGGTCATTTACTACAATGTAATTTGCACTTAACCTATTCCACTGATCCACCACTCTATTTCTTAGCCACTACCGATTATTTTAATAATTACCACTTTGTAATACAGTTTGAGATCTGGTAGGGCTAGACCACCTTCTTTTGCTTTTTATTGATTTTCTTGATATCCTTGAGCTTTTGTTCTTCTAGATGAATTTTGTTATTATTTTGTCTAGCTCTATAAAATGATTTTTGATAGTTTGATTCATGTAACACCGAATAAATAGAATAATTTAGGTAGAAATGTCATTTTTATTTTATTATCTTGGCTTACCCATGAACAATTGATATTTTCCCAATTGCTTATATCTGACTTTGTGTGAAAAGTGTTTTATAGTTGTGTTCATATATGTCCTGGGTTTGTCTTGACAGGTAGACTCCAAATTAATTTATATTGTCTACAGTTATTTTAAATGGAATTTCTCTATCTGTTTCTTGCTCCTGGACTTGGTTGGTAATATATAGAAGTGTTGATGATTTTTGTAGGTTTATTATATATCCTACAATTTTACTAAAGTTATTAGTCATTTCAAGTACTTTTTTAGTTGATTCTCTAGGATTTCCAAAGTATAACCCATTGTTTGTAAAGAGTATTAGTTTTGTTTACTCATTTCTTACTCTAATTACTTTAATTTCTTTTCCTTATATTATTGCTATAGCTAACATTTCTAGTATATATTCAATAATAGAGGTGATAATAGACATCTTTGCTTCACATCTGATTGCATTGGAAAGGTGTCTAGCTTATCTCCTTTTTCAGATTATGTTTGCTGATGGTTTTAGAGAAATATTACTTATCATTTTAAGGAAAGTTCCATTTATATCTATTCTTTCTAGTGTTTTCAATAAGAATGGGTGTTGTATTTTCTCAAAGACTTTTTCTGCATTTATTGAGAAAATAATATGGCTTCTGTTGTTTTTGTTATTGATATGTTCAAGTATGCTGACAGTTTTCCTAATATTAAACCAGCCCTGTATGCTTGGTGTAAATATCACCTGGTCATATTGTTTGAACCTTCTGATATATTGCTGTAATCTCCTTTTTAATATTTTATTTAAAAATTTTTGCATCAATATTCATTAGGAAAATTGGTCTATAATTTTCTTTCCCTGCTTTCCTTCTTCCTGGTTTAGGAACATTCATGTCATAAAAGCAGTTTGGTAGGATTCCTTCTTTGCCTATTTTTCCAATTAGTTTATGTAGTATTGGGATTAGTTCTTTAAATGTTTGGTTGAATTTGCTTGTGAATTCATTTGGCCCTGGGGATTTTTTATTAGGAAGGTCATTGATGGCTTGTTCAATTTCTTTTTCTAAGATTGAATTATTTAAAATTTTAGTTGCTTCTTTTGTTAATCCAGGTAACATTTTGTAGATATTTATCCATTTCATTTAGATTGTCAAATTTACTGGCATATAATTGGGCAAAATAGTTCCTAACAAATGTATTAATTTCCTCTTCATTGGTGGTGAATTGACCACTTTCATTTTTGATACTAGTAATTTGAGTTTCTTTTTTCATTCTTTAATCAAATTGACAATGTTGTATCTATTTTACCATTTCCCCTCATAAAACAAAATTCCAGTTTTAATAATTCAATAGTTTCCTTACTTTCAATTTTATTGTCTTCTTTGATTTTCAGGATTTCCAATTTGATATTTAATCAGGAATTTTTAATATTATTTTTCTAGTTTTTTATAAAGTTGCAAACCTGATTCATTGATCTGCCTTTTTATATTTTTATTGGTATAAAAAATAGAGATTTGAAATTTCCCCTAAGTGTCATTTTCACTGCATCCCACAAATTTTGGAATGTTGTCTTATTGTTGTCATTTTTTAATGAAATTATTGGTTATTTCTATGATTTGTTCTTTGATCCACTTGTTTTTTTGGATTCATTATTTAATTTTCAATTAATTTTAATCTCTCTTTCCAGTGTCCATTATTGAATTTTTATTGCATTATGATCTGAAAAGGATGCATTTGCTATTTCTTCTTTCTTTACTTCAGCTGAAGCATAATACATTCTGCTCTAGCCTCTTATCTTTACTTTGTGTTTATCTCTCTGCTTCAAATGGATTTCTTGTTAACAACATATTGTAGGATTCTGGTTTTTATTCCATTCTACTATCCACTTCTGTTTTGTGGGTAAGTTCATCCCATTCATAATTGTAGTTATGGTAACTAACTGTGTACCTCTCTCTATGCTATTTTTTCCCCTTATTTATCCCCCTCCCTTTAATCCCCACCCTTTCCCTTCTTGCAAGTATTTTACTTCTGATCATTGGCTTCTCCAGTGTATCCTCTTGCTTATAAATCTAGTTTCCCCTGATATTATTCTCATCTCTTTTTACTTCCTTATATGTTAATATAATTTTTTTTTATCCAACGGAGTATATATGTTATTCTCTCTTTAATCCAATTTTGATGAGAGTGAGTTTAGGCTTTTCCCACCACCCCTTCATCTTCTCCTCAATTAAAATAGTTCTTGTGTGCCTCTTTATGTAGGTTAATTTACCCCTCATTCCATCACTCCCCCTTTCCAGTGCTATTTTGTTACTCACACCTCTCTTTTTTGTTATGTGGGATATCAAACCATCAATGTCATCTTATATTCTAACTGCTTTTATACTAATAAAGTTCTTAAGAGCTACAAATATTATCTTATGTTTTCTCTTTGTTATTTTTTTCTTTTTCTTTTTTACCTTTTTATATTCCCCTTGAGTCTTGTATTTGGAGGTAATTTTTTTTTATTCAGCTCTGGCCTTTTATGTAGAAATGTTTGAAAGCCTTGTGTTTCATTAAATGTCATTTTCCCCCTAAAAGATTAGATTTAACTTTTCTGTGTAGGTGATTCTTGGTAGTAATCCTAACTCCTTTGTCTTCTGGTATATGTAATAAGAATGTAAATTTTAAAGATCTTCCCTGCCCCTAGGCTAATGTGCACCTGAAGCCTGGGGTGGGGGAGGCTTGTTTTTCAGTAGATACTTCTTGATTGGCCAGTGAGTCAATAAGGTTGTTACATTCTCTGAGCCAGGAGAAGGCTATATAAGCCCTGATGTGTAGCTTCGTTTTTGGGACTCACTTTGAGAAGTGTTCTGTGATTTGATCTGGATTCTGGGAAGCCGTTGTTGAGAGTCCCCCGGCTTTGAAAAACCCAGAATGTGGAAACCCAGATATTGACTGGGTATGGATGTAATGGTTGGACAGTTTGGAAATCTGTCTACTTGATCTGTTTCTGTCTTGATAATTATGCCTGTATACTTTGAGGTTCAGGGTGCTGACCTTTTCTCCTGAACAAGGTAAACGATATATGTCTGACTGATTAAAGTAAGCTTGTTAACCCATTTTGAGTTGCTTTCCTTTAACAAAGCAGATCCAAGAACCTGTGGTAGCTGCAAACCCCGAGGACACTTGGGGTGCTTGCAGAACCCTGGGCAAGTGTACAGTCTGTGTAGTACAGCAAGGCCCCATCTCAATGACCCTACCTTAACACAAGCAACCAGTGAGACCTTGTCCCCATTGCTGACCAGTAGTGAAGCCCTACCCCAAGGCTGGTCAATAGCAAGACCCCTGCTACTGGGCCCTGCAAGGAAAGAAACCCTGTTTTCATTGCCCTAGATCAATTCAAAGGTAGTTTTCTAGTTGTTTGGAGGGGGATTTCAGAGGACTTCAGAGGGTTTCTTCTTTGGTCTACCATCTTGGGACCAGAATTACATGCCCAAATTTCTGACAGTGAATTTAATGTCTATATTCTTGTTGAAAAAAAAAAATGAAGGCTGTTATGCATCTCTAATTCAAAGGAATGCTGAAATAAAGGAGTTTATTCCAAATAAAATCTTTAGTTCAGTCCATAGAAATTGTTATGTAGATTAATAGGGGTTATCTGAAACTGCTCACAGTTTTAAAACATAGTCTTACTTGAACCACAGTACAGAAGAAGATGGACAACTCAGAAAACAGGGATATTCATCTGAGCTTGGATAGGAATCCCACATAATTGCTTAAGGAAAAAAAATCACATTTTCTAAGCCTAACAGATGTTATATCTTTTACATCTATTTCAATTTGCTTTGCTTTTCTGAATGCTTATTTCCCCTGTTGGCATTTATGGTCTTTGGAAAGCTATATAGTGGTCCCCAATGATGTAGTGCCCTAACTCAATAAAATAGTACCCAAATACAAATAATGAGGTGAAACGAAAAGTGTCTAATCCTATTGCTCTGGCCTTTAACTTGGTATGATCCTTCATTCCATGGAGTGCAATGAGAACTGGTTACTTTTCCTTGCTGAAGGAATTACAGAATTATAGGGAATCTTTGACATGATAAGGCCTTGAAACCTGAAAGGTTGTTAAACTTCCCTGGGTTTGAAAAAGTTTTTCTAGGAATTTTGCCCTGGCCCAGCTAAACCATTTTCATTCTGTTTTCTTGCCAAGAAAGAAAAATATCTTATTTTGATGATCCCACTGGCACCATTAGTCATCTTTTCATTTCTCCCATGGAAGAAAATAATTAAATTATTGGTGTTTGTTGGCCCATATGGACAACTGGTTTTTCATTTATATGTCTGCAGACCCAAGGTAAATATTGTAGACTCCAAGTAAGTCAATGAGTGAGGTCTGAAGATACATAGTTTTGTAAGCAATGCCAATATTTTGATTCCTCAAGGAAAAATTGTATGGGAGATATTGTTACCAATATCATTTTCAACATGATATAATTAGGAGTACTAAGCACATATCTGCTACATTTGAGAACTCCACTTTGTTGATTCATGTCTTAGTCTTTTGATGAACATCAAGTGGTAACATAAAAATGTAAACATTACCTTTCCTAAATTACTGAATCTCCCATCCCTAAAGGGTCATCAAATGGACTCGTTTTACAACAAAGATATCAGAAACTGAAAGAACAAAAAAAAAACATATTTTAAGTATCCTGATATGTGCTTGGGGAAATGGGGGGAGTGGGGTGATAAGGGTCAGGTTGATATAGAAGGGAAGAGATGGGACTGAATTCACCAAGATTCATTCTTCTTATAATCTAATTTTGGACCAGAAAGACTATCGCTTGTGTATACTGTTTGCAACTATGCAAAATTTTCAAGAGTATAAAAATTCTCAGTAATTCTAGAGAGGATTACACTGCCTTGGGAACAAGTAGATTCCTCCCCATTTTTGAGCTTTAAACAAAGGTTGGATATCCACTTCTCAGGCATATTGCAAAAGGTGTTTTTGGGGAATGAGGAAGAGATAGGTTGGATTGGTTGGTTGTTGTACTTTGTTCAAGAAGAGGACCAAAACAACATTACTATATTGGGGTCAAGGTTTATTTAGTCTACTGACATTGCTTTCAAATCTGATATCATACACAAGTTTCATCATTACTTCGATGAAAGAAGGGTAAAAATAAATGGATTATAAAATAAATAGCCCTCCATGATTCAATGATATGGGTTTTGCTGGATCCAAAATTTATGAGAGTATATAAAGAATCTAATTTGTCCCGATTGAGCAAAAAAAAATTATTTTGAGAGTGTAGTCTTGTGCTATCTAAATATTCATGAAATATTTTAAATAAAATATACAATAAACATATTGTAATTCTTTTTTTTTGAGAGGGGAAGGTAGGGCAATTGGGATTAAGTGATTTGCCCAAGGTCACACAGCTATTGTGTGTGTGTGTGTGTAAAGAGATTGAGGCTGGATTTGAACTCAGGTCCTCCACTCCAGGGCTGGTGCTCTATTCACTGTGCCACCTAGACACCCCTGTAATTCTTTAAAATGCAGAATTTTTATAACTAAGTCACACTTAATTGAGATAGTAGGAAAGAGCAAGGAATATGCAAAACTGAAATTTACAGATAAAAATATAATTTTAAAAATAATTTCAATTTTATCTTGGAATTATCCTGTTAAGTAGAACTCTTAAGAAGAGAGATAAGGCAATGATTCAAATTCTCTATCTTCATCTTCATTTGATGGAGAAGGAAGGAAGAAAAGAAAGGAAGGAAGGAGATAAGGAAAGAAAGAAAGAAGGGAGGAACAGAAGAAAGGAGGAAAGGAAGGAAAAAAGGAAAGAAGGTGGGAAAGCAAGCAAGCAAGAAAGCAGTAAAGAAAGAAAGGAAGGAGAGAAGAAAGAATGAAAAAGGACTATACTAAAAATAGAGGATACAAAAATAAAAGCAAGATAGTCCCTGCTCTCAGATCTCTCATTCTAATTGAGGGAGACTAGCAAATTGTGAGAAATAAATATTTCTCTCTTATGTTTAATAACTGATTATTGTTTTAGGGTCAAGGTTTTTCCCGTCTTTTTCTTCCTCATCCAGAAAGCAACCAGAGTGTGAAATTTGTCTTAGAGATCTGTCCAGGCCAAGGTCTAATCAGAGAGTAAAAGAAATTCTAAATTTAGGCTAATGGGAGTGTTCCTGCTTTTGGTATTTGCTTTGACAAGTCCTGGGAAAATGTTTATTCTCCCTGTTATCAAGACAGGTGATATGGAAATTGATACCTCTTTGACCATTATTTGAGTTACCTAAGCCACATACCCCAAGATAGCTCACCTCCCATTTGGTTAACCCATCAGAGTTGAGTAGGCACCCCTTGGGAACATTTCTTCAAAGGGAATGTAAAGTGTGACTCTACCACCATTAGGGGTCTTTGGTCTAAGATGGCCAAATGACCATCCTTTTATTAATAACCTGCTGGCTTTATTAATAAAATGATTAAATTTCCCAGAAATAGTATATTTCTAAACTTTTAAAATGTCACAAAGTGACATGGTGAGTCTGATTAGTTGATGAGGGATCAGTGGAGGATTCAATGGCCTGCCTTGCTTTGCTATGGGATCATGAAAAGTCAAACTGGACTGAAAGACTGATCAACTACATTTTCCTTAAGACAGACAAACTTTTAAAATTTGATTTTCTTGTTTTATCATTTCAATTTCTGATTAGCTAAAACTGATTTAAAAAGCAAAGCTATGTAAATGAACAGGTAAAGCTCTTTGTAAAGGAAACTAATCCCTATGAAAATTCAGGACTTAGTTTAGGTACCTAAGTACAGAATACTCTCCTTCAACAGCTTACAACTTACTCAGAAATTAGAGAAACAGAATCTACTTAATGAGTTTCTCCTGTAGATGAGTCCACTTAAAGAACTTGGCTGCTGGAAGTGGTTTTATTGTTATCATCTGGATGGAAGTTTGAAAAAAATCAACAATTAACTCCTCAGTAATCCTGAGGAAAAGTTTTCAGTAGACATACCAGCAGATGATATTAGGGGACTAGCAGGTCGCAGCATGATGAAATGTAGAACCCAGTACTGGGCAAGAACGAGATGTGGCAAAGCTTCTCATAGCTCTGTGACATTTCCCAACATGAAGGGGTCTGTAGGGAAGCATCAAGTATGGCATTAGCGGAAGAGAAAGGTCCTGGGTGGAATGCTGCTCTAAGGAGCAGAAGTTTTCCTGGCAATTCATATTTCCTATGTGTGTGTTTGGAGAACTTTGCATGAAAAAAAGCTTAGTCATTTTAGTATTTTATAAAATTTTAGTAACTGAGACTGAAGGTTTCTATAGTTACACATTATGTTTTCTACATTGAACAAGCAAAGCTTTTCAGGAAGAAGTAGAATAAATGACTTTATTAATATTCATATAATATTACCTCCCACTCACAATAAAGTACATTAAACTTTGATCAACTAGTTAGCAAATGAATGCACCTAATGGTAATTCCTCAATTATGCTGTTCATATTTGGACGTAGAATTTGACTGAAAAACATTTTCTTCTTTTACATGGAGCGTAATAGGCATTACCTTGATCATTGACTTGGTGTGTCATTTACAAGACTGAGATAATAACAGATTATGTCCTAGGGGTTTAATAGCCTTTTTTGGAGGTCATATTATAATCTATCACTAATATGCAGAATAACTTTCGGGAAACCAAACAGCAAAAATCTAATTACCTTAAAGAAGTACCAGACTTGTAGATGTTCAGATCTTTAGTCCATAGTTTCTTACTTATGAAGCTCTGTAGAATATGTTGTAATTAATGAGCAAACAGATGCTAATTTAAAATGATGTTCATCAGATTGCATTTGCAGATGGGTTGGCACAGATTAGTTAAGCAACTTAAGTAGCTGAAGAGGCACGTCAATTACTTCCCTGACTTTCAGAAATTGAAAAGTCTATTGCCCAGAGTCTTCAAACATTAATTTAACATCTGCTTGGGGGTGGGGAGTGGGAATAAAGGGAGAACATTTGTGTGGAAGGAAAAATGAAGTAAAACAGCAAGAACATTATTATTTCATTGTGGGGTTGAAATTGTTTTTCTGTATTTGACACAGCTCTAGAACCTCCCACCCCCACCCACCCTTCATCCCACCCTACCCCATCCCTTCCCATCACACCAAGGTCCTACCAGCTAGCTTGAGGAGACTGGGGAGAGGAAGGAAAAAATGTCACTGTGATTATAAATGACAGGCTTTTTTGAGATTCTTTAAGGGAAATAACTAGAAGAAAATACATTGAGGCACCTTGTCTTAGAGTGGGAGAACTTGTCAAGCCTGAAAAGGTTATTCGATTCAATTATATTAAGCCCAAAAGTATTTCCAAAGCTTTTTCCTCCAATTGAATGGATATATTCTTTTCTTTAGAGCATGTACAAAATCATGCATTTTGTTCAGTTTACTGATTGCTTTATTGAACAAAAGTGTCTGTTTAGAAGTTGAAAATGGTACAATTGAAAGTGCAGTCAAGTTATCAAACATTTATTATACATCTAATGTGTACCAGGCACTGTGCTGAGCACTGGGGATATAAGGAAATGAAACATACAGTCCCTGCTCTCAAGGAGCTCTTGTCTAAAGGGGGAGGCACTATGCAAATAATTATGTACAAGCAAGGTCTATACAAAATAAATTAGAGACGATCTATAGGGGAAAGGTGATAGCATTAAGTGACATTGGAAAATTTTACCTTAGAAGGTGGGACTGATAGGAAGTGAGGAAGTAGAGATGATGAGAGAGAGAATTACAGGCATAGAGGCCAGCCAGGGACAATATCTGGAGGCAGGAGTTAAAGCGTATTGTGAGAGGAACAGCAAAGAGGTCCAGTATCACTGGCTTGTGGAATATTTTGAGGGAATCCAGTATAAGAAGAATGAAAATGTAGGGAGGGACAATTTATGAAGAGCTTTGAATGCTAAATAGCAGATTCTACATTTGATGCTGAAGGTGAGAGTCATCGGAGTTTATTTAAGGGGCAAGATTCATGTGACATGGTCAAATACGATCTTCCTAACATTGTCATGTTAGGAAAAATCACTTTGATAGCTAAATGGAGGATTTCATGTAGTGGGGAGAGACTTGAGGCAGAGAGAACAAGCAGCGGGCTATTGCAATGATGGGATGGTGTGACCTGGACTCCAACAAGCAAAGACCATGTCTCTGGAAACAACCCAGAATCCCAGCAAGGTCCTCCTGTGAGAAAATCTTTCCTTGTTACAGGCACATGCAGACCTGACCCTGGAATCCCTCAGATAAATTCCTCAGATTCTATTCCCTGCTCCCTTTCCATAGGATTTTCCTACCCCTACCAATAAGAAGGAGGCCCAAAAGTTTATAGGATTGTTTGGATACTGGAGGCACCACATTCCACATTTGGGACAGATTTTAAAACCTTTATATAGAGTCACACGGAAGAAATATGAATTCGATTGGGGACTTGACCAGAGTAAAGCTTTTGAAGAAGCCAAGGCTGCCATACAATTGGACCTAGATTTGTGGCCCATGCAAAATGGTCCAGTGGAATTGCAAGTGACTGTACAAGATGATTATGCAAACTGGAGCTTATGGCAAAAACAACAAAGCCGAAATGTACCTTTGGGATTTTGGTGTAGGAAACTCCCTTCATCTGGAGTCCAGTATACACCTTTTGAAAAGCAGTTGTTAGCTGCATATTGGGCTTTAGTGGAGACTGAACAACTGACTGTGGGCCATGAAGTGATATTAAGACCTGGAATCCCAATTATGACCTGGGTAATGAGTACCCCAGCTTCTCACAGAATTGGACATGCCCAAGAGGCTAGTATAATCAAATGGAAGTGGTATATTCAAAATAGAGCGAAAACAGGCAAAAGCGGAGTCTCTGCTCTGCATGAATCTATAGCAAACATAGAAATTGAGAGGAATGACACACCCCCTGAGCCAAAGCAACAGTTGGTACAGTCCACTGTAAAATGGAATGAGGGATATGATGTATTAACTGAGGAACAAAAGAGACATGCATGGTTTACTGATGGGACAGCAAAATATTTGGGGCAAAAAAGACATTGGAAAGCAGTGGCCTATAAGCCATGTACTAGAAGGACTTTGGAAAGTACTGGGATAGGTGCAAGTAGCCAATATGCTGAACTTATGGCAGTATATCAAGCCATCAAAATAGAACAAGGAGGACAGTGTCATATATCCATATATCCATAGTAGCATCACACCCATTAAGGTGCAAGTTCCCTAAGGAATTGCATCCACCTTATTGGAGTCACAATAAACTTTGCCACTTGACTGGAGGACAGTTTGAGTGGTTGAATCCATCCAGGCAATTATTCTCTGTTCCCTGACATTTTGGGGGTCCTAGAACCTCTAAACCATGTCAGCACCCCTAAAACACAGGTAGAGCAATAAACACCAGTAACAGCACCAGCATGGTGGCAATATCATAAGGAAAAAGGGGCATAAATGAGAGATAATAGTAGTAGCAGCAGCTGAAACCAGAATTTATATACCAACTACCATGTGACAAACATTGTGCTAAGCATTTTATAAATATTACCATTTGTTCATCACAATAAGCTGGGAGGTAGGTGCTATTATTATCCTTATTTTATAGTTGAGGAAACTGAGGTCTATAGATGTTAAGGGACTTCCCTATGGACACATAGTTAGTGAGTGTCTGAGGTCAGATTTGAACTCATGTTTTCCTGACTCCAGGACTAGAACTCTATTTATTTATTCACTTAGCTGCCCGATGTTATGAAAGTGGAATCAACAAGACTTGGCAATTGATTCAGAAATGATGGGTGAAAGAACTAGGAGCTGAGGATTACATTTAGATTGTGAGGTTGGTTGGCTGGAAGGATTTTGGTGTTCTTGATAGCAATAGAGAAATTCAGAAGTGGAGAGAATTTGGGCAGGGTGAGAAGAGAAGATAATGAGCTAAATTTTGGATATGTTGAGATTGACATATCTACAGCACAGCCAGTTCAAAATGTCTAATAGGAAGTTGGAGATGCAAGTCTAGATTTCAGAAGATGTATAAACAGATTGGCAAATCATCAGCCTAGAGATGATAGTTTAATCCATAGAAACTGATGAGAATATCAAGAGGAATAGTATGAAAGTAGAAGAGAAAAGGGCATCTGAACAGTGCAGTGGATAGAATACCTGCCATGGAGTCAGGAAGACCTGAGTTAAAATCTGGCTTCAGACACTTTCTAGTTGTAAGACCCTGGGCAAGTCACTTTACACTGTTTACCTCAGTTTCCTCACCTATAAAATGAACTGGGGAAGGAAATGGCAAACTATTCCAGTATTTTTGCCAAGAAAACTTCAAATGGGGTCACAAAGAGTTGAACACAACTGGACAACAACAACAGAAGAGAGCAAGACCAAAGTCAGAGCCTTCAGGGACACTTATTGATAATGAAAATAACCTTAGGAAAGATCCAGCAAAGAAAATGAGAAGGAGCCATAAGACAGGTAAGAGGAGGACAAGGAAAGAACAGTGTCAAAGAAACCTAGAGTGAAAAGAACAACAAAGAGAAAAATATGATTGACAAGAGGAATCAAGAAGGATAAGGACTGGGGAAAGGCCATTGGATTTGGCAACTAAGATATCACTGGTTACTTGGGAGAGGTTAATTTTGGTTGAATGGTGCCTAAGATTGACTATGCCCCAAACTGGGTATTGTTCTCCAAAAGAGTCCATCAATTCTGTTAAGGGTTGAGTAGCACTCTTCATCATTCCTGTAGAATCATGATTAATCTTTTATTTTCCAAAGTTCAGAAGTCTTTCAGAATTCTTTTTTGACAATGTTTAGATTTTAATTGTTTTCCTGGTTCTACTTGATTCATTCTTCCTAGCCAGAAAAAGTCTATTTTCTCATAAAAGTGTCTTTCTTCATTTTTTACGCAAGAGCATTTCATTGCATTTATATATCATAATTTGTTCAGTCATTCCCCAAATAATGAGCATCCCCTTGCTTTCAGTTCTTTGCCATCACAAAAGGTACTGTTATAAATAATTTTGTTCATATGGAATCTGTTCTTCTTTGTTCTCTTTGGAGTATGGTCCTACTAATGGTATCACTGTTTCAAAGGCAGTACATAGTTGAGTAACATTTTGGGAATAGTTCCAAATTTCTTTCCATTATGGCTGGACCTATTCACAGTTGTATCAAGGATACACTAATCTACCAGCTTTCTTACAGCTTTGCCTACATTGATCATTTTCCTTTTTTGGTAATTTTTGCCAATCTGGTATATGTGAGGTGGGAACTTCAGTGTTTCTTTAATTTGCATTTCTCTAAATATTATTGATTTGGAGCATTTAAGAAAATATTGCTATTGGAATCTTGGATTTCTTCCCTTGAGAACTATCTGTTTATACCCTCTTACTAATTATAAATGGGAGGATGACTTTTAATTAATTTGAATAATGTCCTTATATATCTTGGAAATGAGACCTTCATCAGAGAAATTTGCTTGGAAAATTTTTTTCCAGCTTCCTACTTCCCTTCAAATGTTAACTACATTGAAAATGTTTGCAACAAAACTTCAAGTTTCTGTAATCAAAGTTGTCTATTTTATCTTCTATAATCTTCTCTCTCTCTTTAGTGATGTACTTTTCCCATAACCATGACTCTAAAAGGTAATTTCTTTCGTGTTCCTTGAATTTGTTTATGTTATGACCTTTTATATCTAGGTCATGTGTTCATTTGGAATATATCTTGTTATTTGGTATGAGGTCTTCGTTTAAATCTAATTTCTGACAGACTGCTGTTTATTTTTCTAATCAGTTTTTTGTCATAGTGAATACTTACTCAAGTGGCTGGGATCTTTGGGCTTCTCAAACCCTAGATTACTACTTTCAGTTACTTTTGTGCATTGTATATTTTTCCACTGACCAGTCTCCTGACCAATCTCTTTTTTTTTTGAAACAAGAATAAATTGTTTCTAATGATTCCTTCTTTGTAGTACTCAGGATATGATACTGCAAGGACCTCTTTCCTCCTTACTTTCCCCTCATTATTTCTCTTGAGATGCCTGACTTTTTGTTCATCCATATGCATCTCAGTGTTATTTTTTACAACACTATAAAATAACCCTTTGACAATTTGATTGGTAGGCAGTGAATAAGCAGATCAATTTAGGTAGTATCATTTTTATTATGTTAATCTAGACTATATTTCTCTGATAATTTATATCTATATTCTTTTCCATAAGTAGTGTTTTTATTTATATTCATATTGTTCCTGTATGGAAGGTAGATAGACTCAAATATTTTATATACTTTATGGTTATTTTAAATGATATTTCTCTTTCTAGCTCTTCCTGCTGTGTTTTATTGGTAAAATTCAGAAATGCTGATGACTTATTTGAATATATTTTATATACTGCATCTTTGCTGACTATTATTTCAGTTATTTGGATGGGGGGTTGATTTTGCAGCATTCTTTGAGTAAGTCTTCATATTATCTGCAAAAAGTAGTCATTTTATTTTCTCATGCTTTTTTTCATCAATTATTTTTCTGGTCTTATTTTTATACTTAGTATATCTAACACTGTATCTAACAGCAGGAGTAACAATGGATATTCTTGCTTTAGCCTATCTCTTTATGGAAAAGTCTCTAGATTATCTGTATTATATATAATCTATGTCTTAGTTTTAGATATAGACTATTTACCTTGTTAATGAAAAATCAATTTATTCCTACCAATATTTTCTATTTTTAACAATATAAATTGATATTCTATTTTGTAATGACATTTTATGAGCATATTAAAATATTATTTTTATTTTTCTGTTACTAGGATAGTCAATTATAGTTTTTCTGATACTGAATCAATACTGTATTTGTGGTATAAATCTAACTTGGTCCAATATATAATCTTTGTGATTTGTTAATACACCCTCTTTGCTAATATTTTATTTAAATGCCTATAACAATGTTACTGAAAGTATATATTTTAATACTACTCTTTGCATTTTTGGGATGTCTACTAGAAGTACTTTTATTTTAATTTAGAATTATTCTAATATCTAATCATTTTAGGTTAGAAAGAGAGATGGCCAAACTGGAAGAGTTTCCCTTTCCTCTTGGACATGTATCCTACAATGAGATGATTTGAGGTAACATTTATGGGAATCTTGAACAAGGGAAAGATCATCACCTTTCAGTTATTTCTTTGACTCCTCACAAAATGAAAAAAAAAAATCTTCCTCGTGATCTATATTAAAATCCCTTCTTAATAAGAGCAGAAAGCAATTCCCTTTAGTAACTAATGGCAGTAGTCCTTTAGGTGTTTTAAGGAGGCAATGATCTTATCTACAAAAGAGTTGTTTGATTATTAATCTTGATCCATCTCCCCAAAGAAGAACTTAACTTTTGTGCTACCCACTTTCCCAAAGGGGGGAAAAACTGTACAGGGTTTTAAGATTAGCAAAATATTTACTTCTTAATATTTAAGTTGAACAAAAAATAGGATTTTTGATATCCTTCCATAGTGTTTACCATAGCATTTTGTCTTTTGTTTGCTCCTTATTTTGACTCTTCTTTGTCTTAGATATCAAGATGGTATTTATATCACAATAGGATTTTGGTAGGATCGCCTCTTTTCTTATAAAACATTTGTGTAATATTAGAATTAATTTTTCTTTGAATGAAAGAATTTGCTTGTAAATCCATTTGATTCATTTTCCTCCCACTGCCCCCTTGGGAGTTCATTTATGTCTTTTTTTTTCTGAGAGAGCTTTGTTTTAAAATTTTGATTCTATTACTTCACATATCATTTTTTGTAATATTTATTTATTTAATTTAAGTTGTTGGTTTTATTGGCATAAAATTGAGCAATATGGCTTCTAGTAATATCTTTTATATCTCCTTTACTGCTGAATTCTCTGTTTTCATTTAATTCCAGCAATTTTATTTTTCATTTTAAAACCAATTAGCTAATGGTTTATATACTTTAATGTTTTTAGATATCTTCTAACTTTATTAATTAATTTTATTTCAAATTTATTGATGTCTTATTTGAGTTTCAGGAGTTCTAATTTGGTTATTAGTTGGAATTTGAAAATTTACTTGTTTTCTAATCTCTTAAAGCTGTATGTCAAAATTTATTGATCTATTATTTCTCTCTATTGTTGATAAAAGTGTTTAGAGATACAAATTTTCTCTAAGAACTACTTTGTTTGAATCTCCAAAATTTTGGTTGTGTTGTCTCATTGTTGTCATTACACTTAAGCAAATTATCTATAATTTCTTCTTTGACCAACAAATTTTTAGGATTAAGTTATTTAGTCTCTACTTAATTTTAAATTCTTTTTAAAAAATGATCCTGCACTGAATATAATTTTACTACATTGTGGTCAATATAAAACAATAAATATGTATTAAATGTCTACTATGTGTCAGAAATTATGCTACTAGACATACAAATAAGAAAAAGAAAAACAGTCCTTATCATCAAGGAAGTTATAATCTAATGCAAAAAGACAAGACAGAAAAGGAAGGTGAAAAGAAGAATGGGGGGAGCATGAGTAGGAGAGTCCAGGAATGTGATGATGATGATAGAGTTGAATCCAAGGGGTCAAGCTGATGGGAAAAGAAGGGTTGACTGGGCTTCTGACCATTCTTTAAATGGAGGCCTTGGGATAATATTTTTGCTTTGCTTTCCAATCATTAATAAAGATTTAGTAAGTATGTACCATCTTCCAAGCACTGTGCTAAGTACTGGAGATACAAATATGAAAAAAAAAAAAAAAGAAAGAAAGACAGCCCCAGGAATTTTGCAGCAGTTAAAAGGAGGAAGAGCTGATTTCTGTCATGCACTTAGCAGATCAAATTTTGGCCATTTTCTATAAAAATAAACCAACAAAACCATGCCCCTTCCATTTGCTCACTATACTTTCTTTAATATTTTAGTGCCCTTCAGATAAAGAGAATCTGGTGGCTACCAAATCCTGTTGCATTTTTTATTCAATGGAAAAACTTTTGTTATTAGTTTTCATTTTATATACCTACCCTTCCCAATATAGCCGTCTCTAAGAGTCATCCCTAACAAACAAACAAAGAAACAAAAACTAGAGAGAGAGAGAAAAGATACAGTTCAATAAAACTAATACAACTAAGCTTAGTGTTTTATGAAGTGTTCCACACAGTTACTGCCTTCGCAAAGGAAGATGCATTCCCATATATCTTCTTAGAGTTAATTCATTCATTATAATTTCTCAGCATTCATTTTAATTGTTTTTCATTTTAATATTTTGTTGTTGCTTTCCCCCAGTTGCACTGTTGCAATCACTGAGTTTTTTTCTCTAGTTCACTTTATATAGTTTATACATCTTCCCTATTATTTCTTCGTATTTATCATATTTATTGTTCCTTAAACACCAGTAATACTCCATTACATTCATGCACACACTTATTAAGGTATAATTATATTCATGGTAACATTTTTTCAAACGAGTATTAGCACAAGCACTGTAGCATATAATTTTAAAATCTATGTATTTTATTTTATTTTCAGTTCTTAATTCTCTCATACCCACCTCCCTTTTAGGATAATTCCCTGAACCACCACACCCTCCTCTATTGCACTGAGAAAGTGAGAAAACAAAGCCCATTTACACATGTTTATAGTCAGGTAAAACAAATAACTGCATTAGTAATAAAAAAAAAATCCTTAATCTGTACTCTAAATTCATTACTTCTCTATCTTGAGGTGAACACGATGTTTCATCATGAATGCTCTGGAATTGTTGTTGGTTATTTTCTTGATCAGAATTTGTAAATGTTTCAAAATTGTTTGTTTTTACAATATTGCTATTATAAGAAGTATCCTAGTTCTTCTCACTTCATTTTGCATCAATTAATACAGTCTTCCCAGGTTTTTCTGAAACTATCCCATTACTTCCCAGAGCACAATAGTACCTCACTTTCATATATTGTAACTTGTTCAGCCATTCCCCAATTGACAGACACCCCTTCCATTTCCAATTCTCTGCCAAGGGGAAAAGAGCTACTATAAATAGCATATGTGACCTTTCCTCTTTCTTTGACCTCTTTACCATATAGATCTAATAGAGATATCACCAGGTCAAAGGCTATGCATAGTTTAAGAGCTGTGGGAAACAAATTCCAAATTGCTTCTGGAATGGCTGGACCAGCTCAAAATTCTAGGGCAATAATGTATGTTTTCCTATAATCCCTCCAATATTTGTCATTTTTATTTTCTATAAATGTTTCCAATCTGAAAGGTGTGGGGTGGTACCTCAGAGTTATTTAAATTTGTAATTCTCTAATTATTAGTTATCTAGAAATGTTTTTCATTGTAGTTATTGATAGCTTAAATTTCCTCCTCTGAAAATGCCCATTCTTATCCTATTACCATTTGTTAATTAGAGAATGGTTCTTAATCCCATAAATTTAAAGGAGCTCCTTACATGTCTTAGAAATGAGATCTTGATCAGAAAGATTTTTATTGTACAGATTTCTTCTCAGTTCTATGGTACTCTCTTATCTTTAGCTGCTTTGGTTTCACTTGTGCCAAATCTTTTTAATTTTATGTAGTCAGATCTGTCTCTTTTGGTGATAACAAGGCAAATCAGGAGAGCATGGAATAGTTTATCTATTAGATCTATGGATAAAGGAGGGATTTATGATCCAATAAAAGATAGAGAGCATGAAAAAATGCAAAAGAAATAATTTTGATTACACAAAATTAAAAAGTTTTTTTTCACAATAAAATCCAATGCAACCAAAATTATAAGGAAAGCAGAAAACTGTGGAAAAATTTGTAACAAGTATCTCTGATAAAGACTTCATCTCCCAAATATGTAGAGAACTGAGTCTAACTTATAAAAAAAAATTCAAGTCATTCCCCAATTGATAACAAAAGATATGAAGAGGCAATTTTTAGAAAAAAAAAAAGAAATCAAAGCTATCTATTATCATATGAATAATTGCTCTAAATAATTATTTATTAGAGAACTGCAAATTAAAACAACTCTGAGGTAACACCTCACACCGATCAGATTGGCTAATATGACAAAAAAGGAAAATGTAAAATATTGGAGGGGAAGTGGGAAAACTGGAAAACTCTTGGTAGAATTGTGAACTGATCCAACAATTTTGGAGAGCAATTTGAACTGTGCCTGATGAGCTATAAAACGGTGCATACATTTTGATCCAGTAATACCACTGCTAGGTATATATCCCAAAGAAATAAAAATAGGGGGAGTGGAAGTACCTATATGTACAAAAATATTTCTAAGAGCTCTTTTTTGTGGTGTTCAATAATTAGAGATCAAAGGGATGCCCATAAATCAAGGAATGGCTAAACAAGCTGTGATATATGAATAAAATGGAATACTATTGTGCTATATGAAATGAGAAGCAGGAGGATTTCAGAAAAGAACCTGGAAAGACTTAGATGAATTGATTCAAAGTGAATGAACAGAACCCAGGAGGATGTTATTTGATGAAGAATTATGAATGACTTAGCTATTCTAGTGAAAACAATGATATAAGGAAATCCCAAAGGATTAATGATGAAGCATACCATCTGTCTCCAGAGAAAGAACTGATATTGTTTGAATAGAGACTGAAGCATGCTATTTTTCACTTTCTTTCATTCTTTTTCTTTTATTTTTTAAAAAATTCTTTTTATTGGTTGTAAATTAATCATTCTCATTTTTGATACTGGTACTTTTTTTTCTTTCTTTAAAAACAATATTAGCTAATAATTTACCTCTTTGTATTGTTTTTTTTTAAATATTCATTATCTTGTTACTATCACTTTTTTTTTGTTTTCCCTTTGTTTTTCAGGATAGCTTTTAATTTGTTAAATTTTTTTAGTTCTATGCTCAATTCAGTGATTTACTGATTTTTGTTGCTGTTGTTGATGAAGGTGTTTAGAGCTATAAATTTTCATGTAAGTAATGCTGTGACTGAATTATAGAATTTTGGTGTTCTGTTACTTTTTTTTTTTTTATCATTATTCATGATTCTAGACCCAGGGCTTTAGAAGCAGTGAGATGATATAGCACTGAATCAGAAGTCAAGAATACCTGAGTTCAAATCTGGCCTCAGACACTTACTAGCTGTATAAGCCTGGGAAAATGACTTAATCTCTGTGGTGCCTCAGTTTCCTTGACTATAAAATGGAGATAATAAAAGCACCTATCATCTAGGGCTGTTGTGAGAAGGAAATGACATAATAATTGTAATTCCATGGTGACTGGCACATAGTAATTACTTAATAAAATATTTCTTTTCTAAACACTATAGCAATTAGTTTTCTCTCCTACTCAGCTATTGATTTGTCCCAGTTACTTCTAGTATTATTTTCATATCCTAAGTTACAAAGTTGACCTGAGGACTTTTCTGGTCTTGCTGACTCTTGGCTTACCAGAGGTCCTTGCAAGTTTGCTGTTTGTAACTCTTGCCAAAACAGGTCATTATGGCTCTAAATGGAAGGAACTCTTCAATTCAATGGAAAGCTAAAACTTCATCCATGGGTGATAAGACCTAAACTTTATGACCTCACGGTATTAACTGGTCCATTAAATAGGTTCTGGATCAGAAAGTTGAACAAATTTGACTTGCAAACCCAACATTTCTCTTAGACTAAGTCTCTAGAATGAAAAAAAGTAGTAGAGAAAAACAAGATATTTGTATAATTCAAGTGTGGAAACAACTTTCTCTTGAATCATTTAGATAATTACCTCAACTCGGGTAACACTGTGGAAATTTTTAGAAGACATAGATTTGCAACTTCAATGTTATTTTTATAGAGTTTTGCCAATTTTGGGGGTTGTTTTTTAAAAAGCTGAAAAGAAAGTGAAAATAGAGGAACACAAATGGCAGCTAATGACCAATGAGAGCTGTTTGTTATGGCTGTGCTCACTCTATAGCCATTTCTAATTATACCAGTCTGTGCTGTGGGAAATGAAGTAATAAAGATGGGGGTACCAAAATACCAGAACTAAGTGCTAATTTCCTAAACGTAATAAGTGCTTCTTTGCTTTTCATCTGGGAAGTGCATAGTCAACCACCGAAATGCAGTTTAAGGTAGCACAAATAAACTCAGCACATATATGAAGTGTTGGATATGCACCAAGCGTTATGCTACATACTGGTGGTGATTTAAAGTCTAAAGAAGAAGAGTCCTTGCTTTCAAGGAGTATACATTCAAAAGAGAGAAGAAAAACATGCACACATATTGCTATATGAAAAGACAATTTTGGTAGAAGCCTCACATAGAAAATACTTGAGACTGTCTTGAAGGAAACCAAGGATTAAGTGTACATATTTAGAGTTAGAAGGGTTCTTAGAGGTCATCTGGGCTAAACTCCTCATTTTGCAGATGACTTAATATTGGGGGATGGGGGAAGATGAACGGGAGGGGAGGACTCTAATTTTTCACTCATAATATTGTCAGCAAATTTGCAGAGTCAGGATTTAAATTCAGGTCCTGGTACTCTGAATCCACAGACTTTTAATAACATCAAGCACTGTAGCATACTCAGGATGGCTGCTAGCACAGATTTATTTTATCTGATTTTCTAAAGGAAAACAATTCAAAAAGAGTTAGCAATCTAACTTTAATCACACACACACACATACACACACACATACAATTTACTTAGTTCAGGGGAAAAAGTCAGCACCCTGAACTTCAAAGAAAATACAAAATACAAACAGAAATCACAAGCAGACAAAAAATATAGACAGAGAAAATAACACAATTCAACAGACAAACAGACAGGGTTTCTAGCTGCCTGACCATTACATACATACATAATTAGTTACTGGAAAGAGAAGCAGCAACATCTGGGTTTTCAAAGCTGGGAGGCTCAATGGCTACCCAGAGTCTCTTCTGGCCAAATCACACAACTCTTCCCATAAGTGAGCCCCAAAGCAAAACCACTTCAAAGTTTATATAACCTTCTTCAAGGTCAGAGGACATCACAAACTTTGTGACCCACTGCTTAATTACAAAGTAACAAAAGGTGTGGGACTTCCTGAAAAACAAGCCTACCTTAAGAAAGCTTCTTTTGTTGTGCTCCAAGTGAGGTCTATTAAGGGGCAGGGAAGATCTTCAAATTCCCTTACCATTATACCTTCTCAGTGTACTATGGGAAGGACATGGAATAAGGACATAAAAAAGAAACTTTGACCATGATTTATGCCACAGGAAAGATCATCAAACCCTTAGGTAGTGGCTGCAAAAGCATAATGACCTGTATATGTATTCACAGTGGGCGATTTGACTTATTTAAACGTATGTAAATGGATATGTGTTCTCATTCACATGTATATTTTCTTAAATAACACAGACTACAACACATACATGCCTACCTGTCCTATGTCACCTGCATATAAACCCCTTTAAGTTCATCTAACGGGGTCTACCCAATGTGCTAGAGACCTTCATTGTTTTCTCTTGAAAATGTGATAATAGCAATGGAGCCCCGATAGAGTATTCCTCCCTCTTATCTTGTGACTAGCCCACTTTCTTTTTAACTTATAGATTTCTTTGAATATATTTTAACAGACATACAAGAAATGATTTAGTACTGATGTGGGAGTCATTCCTGAATCAGTTGTCTGTGTACAGTCTGACAATAAATTAAAGAAAAGATAAAAACTAATATGAAATTAAAATCATAGGATAATGGATTTGTAGCTGGAAAATATAAAAAGAGAAAAAAGATGGTGTGTGATTAAAGTTATTCCAACTTTAATTCTGAAAATAAGTTTCTGATAAAAAAAGACATATGAAGAAATAAGACTGACATCAATTATAGTAAAGACTTGCAGGAATTTACCTAATGTAAATTAAATAGGCAATAATGAAGTGACTAAAAGAGCATAATAACAATCTTAGCAGTCAATTGCCTTACTTGCCAGATGTAGAAATACAACAATCATGGACAACACTAATTTAAAACATAAGTTAATTTGTAAAATCTTGTGGAGAAATAGTGGAAGAATTATGAATAGTATACTCATAAAAGAGAGAGAATCAGTGGAAGGTAAAAGCAGTGCATCTTGGTGAGAGTCTTGAGTAAACAAAATTATTCCTAGGGAATTTGTGGAAGTAACTAGAAGAAACATCAGCCAATAAAGATGGAGAAATCAGCAAACATTGTTTAACTAAGTATTTTTACTACCAAAGATAGGCCATCTTACCTGAAATCTAACATTATAGTTCTGGGTTCTTATAGAGCAGGTTCAAACTGCACTGAAGGAAACAAGGATGGAAATATTAGAAGGAATAGAAGCATACACAGACAAGGTTGATACTGAAAGTGACACAATTATAAGGGGATTAAAAGATTATTTCTGAAGATATCTGAAGGAAGTGATGATAGTAAGAGTGTGTGTGTGTGTGTGTGTGTGTGTGTGTGTGTGTGTGTGTGTGTGTGTGTGAATCTTGGACCTTTTTACTACTGATAAAAAGTGATGGAGAGAACTTTAATAGCTATTGGCCTACATTCTTTTTATATATTTATATACTTATATGTATACACACAGATATGTATGTATTTATGCATTTTTTAAAATAAGGTTTAGAAGTAGAAGCAATCCTTGAATAGTACATTAATAGGGTATAGGTAAGCTTTTCTCAGCTTTAATCCACAATATAACTCATCTTTACCCTTTGATTGATACCTTTTGTTTAACTTCTTAATAGGCATAGATCCCTAGATTAATGAAATCAGTAAACATTTATTAAGCACCTACTATGTTCCAAGTGCTGTGCTAAGAGCTAGGTATACAAATATGAAAAAAGAAGGTATCTCTGAAAAAAAAAAGAGGAAGGGGTAAAGAAAATCCTCAGGGCAGAAAAGTCAAAGAAGAAAACTGGTCCAAAATGTATGCCACTAGAATAGCCAAAAACAAATCTAAAATGAGGTAGGAAATGAAGAGATACCTGAGGATTTGCCTGTCCTTTTCCTCCCTTTAAATGGAGGCCTTGTAGCTTCTCTTTCATCAGAAGGGCAGAAGCATGATAAAGCATGAGTAACAAGGCTGATTGTATCTCATACAATGAGATTTCCCAATTATTATTTTACAAGAGACTTGGAGAAGTTAAAGAAGTCCAAAATGAATGTAGCTAGGTGAGAAATAAGATAGCTGAGTTCTCATCCTATTCACATTCAAAGTTATAATTGCTATTTGTATATTTTCCCTCCCTCATTATTATACTTCTCAGCCTCTCTTTTTACCTGGTCTCTCCTCACCAGCCTCCTTCACTACCTCCCTTATCCACACCCTTTTAAAGAATCCCTTTCTTATCCTCTCTTCTTACTCTTCTATTCCTTATTCTACTCTCTCCTATAAGTCAGTTTGGAGTCAGGAGGACCTAAGTTCCAATCCAGCCTGAGACACTTAACACACATAAACAAAAAACCTAGCCCTGTGACCTTGGGCAAGTTACTTAAACCCAACTGCCCTCAAAAAAGCAAAAAAAAAAAAAGATCGGTGAAAGGTCTTGAGACCTAGGCTGCTTCCTTATCTAGCTGCCTTCAGGGCCTGTTATTTGTTAGTTCAGTGTAGTTGTCTTGGAGGTGTTTGCAATTCGCTCAAACTAAACTTTAGCCCCTTTCTAAATGGTCTTTAGACCTTGTCTTTCCTGAGGTCTTCTCAAATTGTTTTAGTAGGACAACTGCTTTACCTTTTATTTTATTATTCTACATTCATTTTGAGGTGATATTCTATCATTTTGTGGAGGAAATTTGGAGAGCCTGGAATTTTCTGACCTATTCCACCATCTTCCCAGAATCCCCTTAGAAAAACATTAATAGACTTGTATGAAATGATGAAGAACAAAATGAGTAGAACCAAGAGAATGTTGTATACAGTAAAAACAATAATTGTTTTAAGAACATTAAAGACTAAGTCATTTTGACTACTATAGATACCCAAATTAACTATGAAGGACCTATGCAGGAAGATGCTATCTGCATCAAGAGAAAGAACTGATAAATAAAAAATGTAAAGGCTAATTTAACATACATACATATTTGTGTCTAATGGTCACCATCTCTAGGGTGGTGGGGGGGAGGAAGAAAAAAGGGAAGAAAAGAAAGTTATGTGATAACTTTATTATATATTTAAAAGGAATAACAAGTAAATAATAGATTTACAGTTTCATGTGCAATTATCTTTTTTCTGTTCTATATTATGGAAACACTTATTTCTTAAGTTCTGAATTGAATAAAAATATTAAATAAAATATCTGAGACATCTGTCATGTTGTTCTAAAATGAATCCTTCTTTTTGAGGAATTTATAATATAGAAAGTTAAACAATACAAACCTGAAGTAAATATATTAGCAAGTACACTCCAATAAATATATTCTTTTTGTAGTTGTCATTCAATCAATAAACATTTATTAAGTGTCTAATATGTGCCAGGACTATGCTAAGTGCTAGGGATACAAAAAGAGGTAAAAAATAATTTCTGATCTCAGTGGCTTAAAGTCCAATGGCAGAGACAGCATGGAAACAAACACACACACACATATATTTGAATACACAGACATATACACACATACACAAAGAAAAAATTTTACATGATAAATAGAAAATAATTATTCTAGAGAAGGAACAAGAATTAAGAAAGTTTGGGGAAGGTTTCCAGTAAAAAATGGCATTTTAGTTGAGGCTTAAAGGAAGTCAGGGAGGTCAGTAGTCAGAACAGAGGCGTTAGATATAAGGAGTATGGAAAGGAAAGAGGGGGCTAGTTATGAAGGGCTTTAAATGTGAAACGGAGCAGTTTGTATTTGATCCTGGAGGCCACAGGGAACCACTGGAGTTTATTGAGTAGAAAGTGACATAATCAGACCTAAGCAGTGAGAGAGATAATAAGAATTTAAGGGATTACCAGAGATCATAACAACTGAAATTAACCAGGTGTGTTTTCATGGATGATGTCAACAAACATTTATTAAGTACATGTTTTGTGATAGTTACTATTCTAAGCACTGTGGATACATAGAAATACGAAAATACTATCTGCCATCAAGGCACTCACAACCTAAAAATGGGGAATGCAATATATAAACTACTATGTACAGACAGGATAACTACAAGATAATTTGGAGCTCATCTCAGAGGAAAGATATTAGAATTGGGGTGGGGGGCAGTAGGAAAGCCTTTTTGGAGGAAGGGTGATATTATCTGTTCTTTAAAGAAAACAGTGTATATGGGTGTATGAATACATATGTGAGTGTATGTATGTATGTGTACAGGTATACATAGAGAGAGAGCACAGGACCAATTGAATAGGAAATGATGATACTTAAAAGGTGAAATTGAGAGGTGAGAGAAGAATATGAGAGGAGATGGGGAGAGACAGAATGGGGTAAATTATCTCATATAGAAGAGGCAAGGGAAAACTGTTACAATGGAGGGGAAGACTAGGAAGGCAAAAGGGAATTATTCAACCTTATTCTCATTGAATTTGGCTTAGGGAGGGAATGACATACATACTACACCCTACAGAAGAGTAGGGGGAAGGGAATGAGAAGGGGGATAATGAAAGGGAGGGCAGGCTGGGGTGGGAGGGAAGTTGGAAGCACCCACTTTTGAAAAGGGATGGGATCAAAGTAGAGAATAGAACAAGTGAGGGGTGGGATAGGATGGAGGGAAATATAGTCAGTCTTTCACAATATATCCACTATGGAAATGTTTTGCTTAGCTACACATGTACAACCTATATTGAAATGCTTATCTTCCCAGTAAGGGTGGGTGACAAGGGAGGAAGGCAAAGAATCTGGAATTCAAAGTTTTAAAATCAAATGTTTAAAAAAAATATATGTATATATACTATTGTTACTATTACTTAACATGCAACTGGGAAATAAGATATACAGGCACTGGGGCATAGAGATGTACCATGCCCTACTGGAAAGTTGGAGGGGGGATAGGGGAAGATATGGGAGAGAGCAGATTGGGGAAGGGGATATTCAGTCAGATCATTATTTTGGGGTGGTGGGTAGGGGAAAATGGAGAGAAAATTTGTAACTCAAATCTTGTGGAAATGTAAAACTAAAAAATAAAAAAAGAGAGAAAAGAGAAAAAAAACAGTGGAAGCCATGAGACAGACAAGAAGATAGAAAATATTCCAGGTATTGGGAACAGCTGGTGAAAATGACCTGATTTAGAAGATGGAATGTTGTATGTGAGTAGCGAATGTTATTGGATTGTAGAACACATGGAGGAGAGTAAGGTGCAAGAAGACTGGAAAAGCAGGAAGAAGTCAGGTTATGGTTTGGCTTTAAAAGTCAAATGGAAGATTTTTCACTTGATCCTGGAGGTAATAGAGAGGTATTGGAGTTTATTGAATGGGGGTAGGTAGGTGAAGTGCTCAGACCTGTGCTTTTGGAAGATGATTCTAACAGCTGAACTGAGAATGTATTGGAACAGAGAGATACTTGAAGCATGCAACCCAATCAGCAGACTACTGCATTAGTCAAATTGTGTAGTGATGAGGTCCTACACCAAAGTGGTGCCAGTGTCAGAAAAGGTATATACTAGAGATGTTATGAAGGTAGAATTGACATAAATCAGAAATAGATTGAATATTTTGGGAGAGGCAGAGGGAGAAAAGAAGAAAAAGAGAGAGACACAGAGAGAAAGAGCTTCTAAAATAATACAGTTGTCAAGCCCTTCAACAGCCTGATGCCAGTATGTTAAAAATTACTTAAAGGTATTCTTTCAAAGAGCAAAACCCTGGGATCATAATGGACATTCCTCTCCCAATTTTTGTGATCAGGAACTCCAGTTAATAAATTATATAGATTATACACACACACACACACACACACACACACACACACACACACACACATATATGTATTTTTTTTGCATGTGTAATGGTAAGCAAAGGAGTACTTAGCTCCTTGTTTCAGCTGTTTAAGTGCCTTTGAGCCTTGCCTGTGATTATATCAAGGGTTTGTTAGAAACAGTACCTGTGAAACCCACAGTGGGAGTAACTTGCCAAAGACCAGAACAGGAAGGACCTAAGAGGAGGGCAGAACATGAAGGAGCTGTTGATATAAAAAACTTGAGCACCACTGGGACTGAGCAGAACTGGTAAGAAGGATGGCTATGGTGCTGTTCCTTTGTCTCTCTGTGTTGATGTCACTTTTTTAGACCTGTCTACTGATAGAGGATGTGGCTATTGTTACAGAAGCCCTGGGACCTTATTGTTGGTTCAGACACCATGAAAGAGGACTTTTCTGCTGTCTGTTTATGGAAGTCCTGAAGGAGGGTTTTACTGATGTTTTCAGAGGTCCTGGGACTTTATGATTTGTGTTGATTTCTCAGATAGAGACAGGCAGAAAATGAATTGATGATAATTCTGGCAATGTCTGTGTATGTTGTTGTGGCTCTGCTAAGCTTTGTCTTCCCAGAAACAGAAACTGCGAAGAGTTCGAAATGGACTAGTTACCACCATGAGCTTTGAGCAGGAGCAGGAACAGGATCTGGGAGCTGCCTACCTATGAATACAGGTGATAGTTGGCTGAATTCAGGCAAGAATTGGGAACATTGAACAAGAGCCATGGCATTTGGAAGTCAGCCTAGAGTCAGGATGAAAGGATCTTTACTTGGCTACTTAGTGCTGGCTGAAGAGATCAAGACAACATGACCTAGGGCTGGGAGGACTTTGTACTTTGTGCCCCTTAGGGATGATTGAGTTAAGGATGATTGGCAGCTAGTCTCCAATCAAGTTGAAAGAAGACTTTCTGATTGAAGAGATTAAGACAATGTGACCTAGGTGTGGGAGACCTTGGTACTTTGTAACCCTTAAGGATGATTATTTGAATGATATCTTTGTTTAAAAATATGTAGCCACTTCAGTAATAAGTTGCTATGTGATATTGCTGTGAATGTCTACTTTGGTTTCTGTGAATGTTTGCTTTGGTTTACTGCTGAACAAATAGAGAGTTCACTGTCCTATGTGATCAGAACCTTAAAGTTATTCAAAGAAGCAGTCCTCAGGAGAGCTGCATGTGCTTGGCTTTACAGTGTGCCATTCATACTGGTAGTCTTTCTAAAAATTCTCTGTGTTTACTGCAATATGTATTTTAGCATTTTTTTCTATAAATATGGGATATGACTAAGGTGCCTTAAATAACTTGTGTAACAACACAAAAAGTTGGCCTGCACACCTACTCAGAGAGTGTTTTATAGAAAAAAATTGCTGTAAAAATATCATTAATGCTGTCATAGTAGCTTTAATTTTGTATTTGAAACTCAGTTGAAGACTTTAAAGACCATAGCAGTGATTAAGCAGTGTATATCCTAAAAAATATATCAACTATAATACATTTGACATAATAATTTAATTTTCCTTCATGTATGTCAATATTAAAATGCAGAAGAAAAAAGATCAAAACAGATTTTTTTCCATAGCTAAACATGACATTCCTGTAAGCTGTTTTAATGCTAACATGTGTTTCCTACAGAACACAATGATTTCATAAATTAATGGATTTTAAAGTAGTTTCTGGTTATATATTTGGATATTAAAATAAGTTTAATGTAATGAATTCTGCCAAAAACTGTTCATAGAATGATCAATATTTTGGAGGAGAAGCTAGCATGATAGAAAGAAGTGGATAAGGAACATTGATAGGGAAAAAATAGGTAATTCCTATGGTGATATTGGGAGAGAGAAGAATTGAGGACTACTTGGCTGTAGCAGAAAGCTTTCACTGGTGTAATGAGAGAAAAAGGCAGTCAGGTCTGTGGTGGTTCTTGACATCATGATCTTTCTTATGTTTACTCCAATAAACTTTCTTATAACTGTCCCCAAGGTTAGAGAAAAATGCAAGTTGTCCAGCCAAATTTCTCAGATTTCCAGCTTACTAGGGGAGCTTTACTTTTAACTGAAAAGTCAAAAAGTTTCATAGGTTTTTCTGGAGGACCTATAATCTCCAGTAACCAAATCTCAATCTTATAACCAAGTGAGTAAACATCAGAACACAGTGGTAAGCATGAGAATTTTCATTTATGAAACTTCTTAGCAGACTGACAATTTCTACTTTGTTTTTAATCTTGAAAAAACTAGAAGAAAGAATGAGAGAAAGGAAGGAAAAGAAGGAAAAAAAGAAAGAAGCAAAATGACAAAGGTCTATCCAAGACAATAGCTATGGATTGTTTTTTGTAATACTTTAATTAAGAAGGATTTTGCATGAAAGACAGTGAGTCTTGTCTTTCTGAACTGGTTCAAATCAATTTTGCAAATATTTTTCATTAGGTCCACAAAATTTCATTCTGTGCATAGCAACATGTCTTTATCTCATCTGTACCTGCTCCCTTCACTGTCTTATCACAGTAAGAGAATACAATGGTCAATCTACTCCCCAGGCACTAATGGCACTCCATCCTTTCTGAGGTTCCCACAAGAGGCAAACCAAACTGTGGGTGAAGAACTCTTTACCTATGAAGGTAAATTTAATAGTCTGTAACTTATAGTCTTAGAGAGTTATCTAGAGCATTTAGAGATTAAATGCCTTGCTCAGACTCTGTAATGGTAATGGGGATTTGAACATCTTCACTTCCTTTAATAGGCCAAATGTAATCACATGGAGCCCATGGGAGGAGGAGTTTGCTGAAAGGGTGGAACAGGAAGGGTGGAACAGGAAGAAGCCCAAGAGAGAGCCAGAACTGCTGGGAGCAAGCAGCCTGGAGGCTGAGCAGCTAGATGAGCGAGAGAGGGGCATTATTGCTTAAGGGAGCCTGTTTTGTTTAGAAGGCCTGATGGAGGGAAGGCTTGGGAAGGTTTGGGAATGTTGGTATTCACTGCATTGCATATGTATACCAACTTCATGGTTACTATGATGAATTTGGCTTTCTGGTTTGGTGATTCTGCTTTCTGGTATTTGAATAAATGCTTTAGTTCTTGCCTCCATGTGGAGAGTCTGTTACATATTGTGATTCACCACTACACCATCATATTCATAGCTGCTGTGTGTGCTATGAATATTGCATTGGCATTATAGACTCACACAACCAGTATATACTAGAGGCAGGGCTTAAAACCAGTATTATGTGACTTCAAGGCTGGCTTTTTTAGCCAATGAGTCCATAAACATTTATTAGATGCCAATCATGTGCCAGGGACTATGCTAAACACTGGAGTATAAGAAAATCAAAAGAAATTCCCTGTTCTCAAACTTACATTTGAATTGGGGAAGAAAACACAAAAAGAAGTTGAAAAGTGGAGTGAGGAAGTAAATAATCTACAACTGGGTGGAAAATGCTGAGATGACTGCATTGGGTTCTGTCCTTAAATGGAGGATCTGGAAGGGCCTCTCTACTGTCCACTCTCCATCTTCTCCCATCATAGTGGAATAGGGGAGGGGAGGAAGGAGATGATGTGAGTTTCAGGATTGATGTGATCTTGCAGGATGATGAGAAAGTGGAGAGCATGTTGAAGTCCAGGGGTGTATAGCCTGTTTAACACCCAGTCCAATAAATTAGGTAGTATGGGAATATTTCTGTTAGACTCCTGAAATGCTTGAGTTTCAGGGTAAACTTTCTTAAAGTTTGATGGGTTTGATTGAGTGAGAAGACAGGATGACATACTTAGTCTGTGATTGACACAAGGTTGGGTAATTAGTAAAACTGCCGCAATTAAAAACAAAGCAATAACAAAAATGGTATAACAGCAACAACAGCAAAAAGCAAACTTTATACAATTATTAATGATAAAGAATCTTGCCATCTTCCTTGCCATTGACAAAAATAAAAGAATTCTGATCTCAATGAGTTTATATTCAGTTTTGGGAGACAATATGAACATATATAACTATGTACAGAATATAGTTTAAAGAAATACAGGATAGTTTTAAGAGGGAGTTAATGAGTGTATAGAGAGTTCTAGAAAACCTTCATATAGAAAGTTGTACTTGAATAGAAGTGAGGACACAGAATTTTCCACCATGGGAAATAGCCAATATAAAGGAATGGAGATTGGAGATGGGCTTTCTTATGTAGCTAGGTGGCACAGTGGATAGAAGGCCAAGCCTGGAGTCAGGGAGACTCATCTTCCTGAGTTCAAATACACTGGGTGTGACTTAGCTTTGTTTCCCTCAGTTTCCTCATCTGTTAAATGAGCTGGAGAAGGAAATGGAAAACCCCAAATGTGTTAATGAAGAGTCAGACACAACTTAACTCAATAACACCAACACAATGTCATATGTGAGGAATAGTAACAAGGCCAGTTTGACTAGCCTATAGATTACCAGGGGAAGAAAAATATGAAATTAGGGTAAAAGGTAGGTTTAACCTAGTTTCTGAAGAGTTCTGAATGCTAATTAGAAGATTGTTTATTTGATTATATTTTAATCTTAAGATAATAGAGAGCAAATGGAGAGGACTGAGTAAGGGAATAGCAGAGTCATATTTTAACTTAAGGAAAATCATTTTGGCAGTTGTCTGAAGAATAGGGGAATGGACAGAGACAAAGTAGGGAGACCAAACTGTTGCAACAATCCATGTAAGAGATGATGAGGACATGAACTAAAATGTGTCTATGTGACTTGTGAGAAGTCAGATACAATTGATATTGTGGAGGTAGAAATGATAAGATTTGCAACTGATTCCATGTCTTGATGAGGAAGAGTGAGGAGCAAAAAGATAATACAGATGTCACAAAAACTGGGAGACTGGAAGAGTAGTGAAAACAAGCTCAATAATTTATCCAATGTCACAAGTCTAGCAAGTCATCAAGCTAAAGCTTTAACCCAGATGAATGTTCACTATGCCATGTTGCCTTCAACAGAGAAATACACCAGCCCTGAGAGATCTGCTGTTTGTTGTTTGTTTGTTTGTGTGTGTGTGTAGTAGGAAAATACTTATTTCAGATTAAATATTTCAGGAGCCCAGTGAGACATTAAGTGTCTAATAAGATATAAGTGCCCAATGAAACATTAAAATTAAAATAATCACCTAAGTAATAAAAATTCTACTTCTTTTATGGCTAATAGAAATTTGCCAAAATAATTACTGTTTATCTATGTTCAATACAAAAGGGAAATTCACATATTAAAGAAGAAATCATCTATTACTTCCAGAAAATATCACCTCCCATTTAGCCTAAGCATAAAATCATCTCAGTGCATATTTCATATATATATATATATATATATATATATATATATATATATATATATATATATATATATATATATTTTTTTTTTTTTTGCAAAAGGACAGTCAATGTAGGACATTTTTAGACATTCAAGTTTGGGTGTTTTCCTTTGGTATTGTATTTAAGGTTTCTTTGTGATTGTATGTCCTAGAAAATGAAAAACATGTTATGCCACATATGAATTTCCTGGAGGTACACTATGTTTCTTTGGTTATGTTATTATGCTTCATTCAGATCTGGACATATCTTATGTTTCTGGGTAATTGGTCTGTTGTGAAAATGTATCACAAGGTCACTGAAAGCTTTATCCCACAAAAGTATATTCTGGGACTGCTCCTTAGAGGGGCAGTCTGGGAAGTGATATGATCCTTATGCCTCCTCACTTTAGAAATTCAGGACTCTATAATTATGTTGATGTGAATACCCTCTTTACCACTGAAGATGATGAATGTTCCACCACACAGTGGATGGTTTTTAAGGGTTGCTATGGATGCAAACTCAATTACTCTGTAGTTAACTTGGTATTGTGACTTCACTTCTATTGAACAAAATTTCCAAACTCTTGAAGGTTAGTTGTTCTTAGGTAGAATCAATTCTCAGCAAATTAAATTGCATTTTATGAGAATGTGAGCTTTTAAAGTAAATCTACATGTCTGAAACTATGCTATTTATAAATATAGAGGATATGTTATATTGCCACAGCAGCTATGAGTATGCTGGCACAGTCGTGAATCACAAAATATAACAGACTCTCCACATGGAAGACAGAGCCAAAACATTTATTCAAATAGCAGAAAGCTGTATTCCAAAACCAGAAAGCCAAATCAATCATAGCAACCAAGAAGTCTGTACACATAACCAAGGCAACAAACACAAACATTCCCAAACCTTCCCTCCATCAGGCCTTCAAAACAAAATGGGTTCCCATAAGAAAAAAATGTCCCTTTCTCACTCACGGTAGCTGCTCTGCCTCCACACTGCTTGCTCCCAAATGTTCTGGCTCTCTTCTGCTCCTTTCTGCTCCACCTTTCCTTTTCTACCCTTTCAGCAAGCTCCTCCCCTTATGGGCTCCATGTGATTATATTTGTCCTATTAAGGGGCAGGGAAGATCTTCAAATTTCCATTACCATTATACATGTGTATCTGTATTTATAGATGTAGGTGTGCCATGCAGATTATATGTGTCCTTATGGAGTCCAACTAGAGGTGGCTCACAGGGAAGTATGAATAGATATGTTTAGAGTCTCCTCTACCCATCTTTCTCCAAGGGAGACTTTGATTCTTGTCTGGAAGGAAGCTGGTGTTTGGGGCTACAAGGTTGGCCAATCTGCTCTTCACAGAGAGGTAGGGGTTTGGAATAGAATTTGGCATATCTCTCCCCTACCCCATCTTTGTATCCGAAGGGAAAAAATTTTCAGGTTCATGCTATCTTACTAATTATTATCTCTCTCTTTTTTTTTAATTGATCGGGGTTAAGTAACTTGCTCAAGGTTACGCAGCCAGTTATTTCTGGGTGTGGTGCTGAGTATCTGAGCCTGGATTTGATCCCCAGGTCATCCCAACACTGGAGCTGGTGCTCTTACTCACTGAGCCACCTGGCTACCCCTAAGCAATTGGGGTTAAGTAACTTGCTCAAGGTTACATGGCCAGGTGTTTCTGGGTGGGTGCTAAGTGTCTGAGCCTGGATTTGATCCCCAGGTCATCCCGACACTGGAGCCGGTGCTCTTACTCACTGTGCTACCTGGCCACCCCTAATTATTATCTCTTAATGGGGAAAGCTTTCCACAAGTTATATATCCAAGGCTTGACTTCCTTTTCACCAAGTACCATTTACACAAAGACCACATAGTGAATAGCAAATAAACCCATTTACCAAAGTCAAGAGCAAACAGAAAACATAGAAATACCAAATGTTACTATATTAGACAACATCCCAAGTGAATAAATTCTCCCCACTGGGAGTGAGGTGTGTGTGTGTGTGTGTGTGTGTGTGTGTGTGTGTGTGTGTGAGAGAGAGAGAGAGAGAGAGAGAGAGAGAGAGAGATTGACTTATGATGTTTATAGTATAAGAAACTGAGGACAGATACATAAAGTACTGCCTACTCTACATGTCAGTTTCATCCTAGAGTTGTTCTCTCCTTTAGAGATCTCTCCTTGAAGACAATCTGAACCATATCTATTCTCTAGAAGAAGGAAGCCAGAAGATCCAAGCTTTCATCAATTCTGCCAATCACATTGTCTTGGAGCATTGAGTAAACAGCCTCCATTAATGAGAAAGATCTTATACAAATGCAATTTGAGTACATAATTATGCACACACACAGAGTAATTTTCATGCAGAGGAAAGATATACATGTGTTCATTTTCATTCATTGATTAAGCAATCACTTAATTAGCACTTGCTACATCCTAGGCATTCAAGGAGTTATGATGATAGGTGAGCCACAAACTAGTAAAAGAGATAGTACAAATACCTACAATTCAAAATAGAATTTGACAAATGTAGGTTAAAAAAAGAGGATTTTATCATTTCAGAGGAAAGAAGGAACCCTTCTGGCTCAGGGAATAAGGTAAATCATCTTGTAAGAGATATAATTTGATAACCTCTTCCTCAAGAAGCAAAAAAGTCTACTTCTTGTCCTTCAGACAAACTAAACTTAGATTGTTTCAGTTCACTTCATGTGGGTTATATTAACTTATAAACCACTTTCTATCCTATTCAGTCTGAGATTAGTTTTGTTAAGTAGGCTCGGGCACACTCAAGCTAGGTCAAATCTGGGAAGAGAGGCAGCAGGGACGGCAAATTGGTGCTGTTTACTGATTGGAGAACCTCTGCCAGGAGTGAAGACTACTTCACTGTTCTAATTGACCAGTTATTTTCTGGAGGATATTAACTCTATTAATGATAAAGTTCCATAAATTACCAGAAATCATTCTGATAAACAGTCATCAAACTTTTTTGATTTTGCACATACACACCACAAATATATGCATATACTCATATACATAGAAATAGATGCAATATAAATTGCAGATCAGCAGAAGGGGGGCTTAGTATTAAGGAAGATAGGGAAAGCCTTTTTGTAGAAGGTAGGATTTTAGCTGAGATTTAATATCAGTGGACAGAGATGAAAAAGAATATTTCAGGTATGGGGGATATCCGGTAAAAAGGCATGGATTTGGGAAATAAATTATTTTATTTGAGGAATAGTAAGGAGGCCAGTGTCACTAGGTTGAAGATTATGTGGGAATCAATAAGATGTAAGACTAGAAAGGCAGGAGAAGCCAAGGTTATGAAGGACTTTGCACTTCCAACAAAGGATTTTTATAGTTTATCCTGTAGGTGATAGGGAACCATGAGAGTTTGTTTATTGAAGAAATCTGGATGCTAAGTCTAGAGCCATGTGTAATGAAGAACAATTTTATAGCTGATTAGAGGATGGACTAGAGTGAAAGGAGACTTAAAGTAGAGAGACCAATTAGCAGTCCAGGATTTCAGTACATCCTGTGCCAGAGTGGTGGCAGTGTCAGAGGAGAGAAGGGGACCTATGAATGACATTCTATGAAAGTAAATAGACTTGGCTACAGACTGAATGTGAGGATGAAAGAGTGTTGGGGATGAGGAGTAAGAGAATTCAAGGCATGTGGGGTAGCCAGTGAAATTACACAGTGCTGGAAGATGGAGAGGATATCTAAAATGAGGTGGTCAATAGTGTCAAATACAGTAGGTGGGTTAAGAAAGATAATGCAGATACACACATACATACATATACACATAGACACACATATACCTATATCCATCCTGATATAGATATATCTATATATTTATGTATCTATATTTTCTCTATCTCTGTCCATGGATATATGTATCTTTATACAACCTATATTTATAGCTGTATCAAGCAATATTATTGATAGTATTAACATAGATAGTATTGCTATATTTCATCTATTGTGAATAGATGAAAAGATAGAGATGCACTAATAAGTGAGGGTACCTCACATTGAAGGCCTAATCTTTAGAATATGAGTGGATGGGGTGGAGCCAAGATGACGGAGTAAAAGCAAGAACTTGTCTGAGTTCTCACTCTAACCACCTCCAATACCTGTAAAATATGATTCTAAACAAATTTTAGAGCTACAGAACCCACAAAGTGACAGAGAGAAACAAATTTCCCACGGAAGGCAGACTGGTAGGCCTATAGGAAGGGTCTATCACACTGGGCTGGGAGCCGAGCAAAGTTCTTTGTGAGCCACGTGATCCCAGACCAGGGGTGGTCCCAACCAGTGGCATAGACTGTCCAGAGCAGACTTTAGGAGAGGGAATCAACAGACGCTGTGACAGTTTCCAGACTTCTCAATCCATAAACACCAAAGAGAAAGTAAAATGTCAGTGGAGACCTCTGTTGGAACTGGTGATAGAAGACAGCAGTCTTGCCCCTGCCCCTGGGGTGAGAGATGGAGGAGGTGTGGTGGCTGCAGATTCTGCCACATGGTTTCCTCCTGAGCACCTAGCCTGCAGATCTTAGGGGGACCAAGCAACCATTCAGAGGGTGAGCACTCTTGCTTTGGCCTTCTTGGATCTGGATCATGGCCTTGGGTGGTGGTCCTAGGGTGAGAAATGTGTGCATGTGCCAGAGGTTGTGGTGGCTGTAAGAGGGCACCCTCCTCACACCTCTGACAACATTTGCAAAAATCCCAGCGAATTGGGACACAGTTCTTTCTACTTTGGAAGCAGAGTTCTACCATGGTAAAGAGCTCAAAAACAAGTAATTGGCTGGCAAGATGAGCAAGCAGAGGAAGCACAATCAGACCGTAGAATACTTTTTTTGGAACAAAAAGGATCAAAACATGGAACCAGAAGTCAACAAAGTCAAAACTCCTGCATAAAAAGCTTCCAAGTAAAATATGAATTAGTTACAGGCCAGGGAGGAGCTCAAGAAGGATTTTGAAAATCAAGTAAGAGAAGTGGAGGAAAAATTGGGAAGAGAAATAAGAATGATGCAAGACAATCATGAAAAGTGAGTCAACAACATGCTAAAGGAGACCCCCCAAAATACTGAATAAATGAACACCTTAAAAAATATACTAACTCAAATGGCAAAAGAGGCCTGAAAAGCCAATGAGGAGAATGCCTTAAGAAGCTGAATTTGTCAGATGGGAAAGGAATTTCAAAAACTCATTGAAGAGAATTATTCCTTCAAAATTAGAATGGAGCAAACGGAAGCTAATGGCTTTATGAGAAACCAAGATACTATAAATCAGATCCAAACAAATGAAAAAATAGAAGACAAGGTGAAATTTCTCCTTGAAAAAGCACTGACCTGGAAAGTAGATCCAGGAGAGATAATTTAAAAATTATTGGACTACCTAAAAGCCATGATAAAAAAAAAGCCTAGGAATCATCCTTCAAGAAATTCTCAAGGAAAATTGCCCTGATTTTCTAGAACCAGAGGGCAAAATAGAAATTGAACAAATTCACTGATCACCTCTTGAAAAAGATCCCAAAAAGAAAACTCCTAGGAATATTATAGCCAAATTCCAGAGTTCCCAGGTCAAAGAGAAAATATTACAAACTGTCAGGAAAAAACAATTTGAGTATCATGGAAACACAATCAGGATAACACAAGATCTAGCAGCTTCTACATTGAGGGATCTTAGGGCTTGGAATATGATATTCCAGAGGTCAAAGGAGATAGGATTAAAACCAAGAATTACCTACCCAGAAAAACTGAGTATAATGCTTCAGGGGAAAACATGGTCATTCAATGAAATAGAGGACTTTCAAGTTTTCTTGATGAAAAAGCCAGAGCTGCACAGAAAATTTGACTTTCAAATACAAGAAGCAAGAGAAGCATGATAAAGTAAACTGGAAAAAGAAATCATAAGAAACTTATTAACATTGGACTATTTATATTCTTACATGGAAAAATGATAATTGTAACTTATGAGACTTTTCTCAGTGTTAGGATAGTTTAAGGGAATATATATGTGTGTGTATTCATACATACATATATGTTTATATATGCATGTAGATATAAGGTGTACATGTGTATACATGTATATAAATGTGTATGTACATGTGTATAAATACATATGTGAGTGTGTGTATATGTGTGTACTGTATACATAGAGGGCACAGGATCAGTTGAATATGAAGGAATGATATCTCAAAAATAAAATTATGAGGTGAGAGAAGAATATAATGAGAGAAGGAGAAAGGGAAAGATAGAATAGGGTAAATTATATTATATAAAAGAGGCAAGAGAAAACTGTTACACTGGAGGGGAAGAGCAGGAAGGTGAAAGGAAATAGGTCAACTTTACTCTCATTGAATTTGCCTTAAGGAGAGAATAACATACACTCTCATTTGGTCATCTTACCCTACAGGAAAGTAGGGGGAAGGGCATAAGAATGGAGATGATAGAAGGGAGGGCAGATTGGGGGAGAGGGTAGTTGGAAGAACATACTTTTGCAGAGGTACAGGTCAAAGTAGAAATTAGAATAAGTGGGGGGGAAGGATAGGATGGAAGGAAACATGTTAGTCTTTCACAATATAATAACTATGGAAATGATTTGGGTAACTACATTTGGTGATGATGAGTCTTCTAATTGGCTTTGGAATATGTCAATGACTCAAGAGGAGCTTAGCTAAAACTAAGTGTGCATTCAAAAGGTGCAACCTCTCTATCTTTTACTCTCTTTCCTTAAAGACTTTGAGAGAGGTTCTGAAAAGACCAGAGCTGAACAGAAAATTTGACTTTCAAATATAAGACTCAAGAGAAGCATGAGAAGATAAACAGGAAAGTGAAATCATAAGAGTTTCATTAAAGTTGAACTGTTTGCATTCCTACATGGAAAGATGATATTTCTAACTCATAAGAACTTTCTCAGCATTAGGATAGTTGGAGGAAATAGATATAGACAGACAGATAGATAGATAGATAGATAGATAGATAGATAGATAGATAGATAGATAGATAGACATATGGCACAGGTTGAGTTGAATATGAAGGAATTATATATAAAAAATAAAATTAAGGGATGTGAGAGGAATATATTGGGAGGAAAAAGGGAGAGATAGAATGGGGGTAAATTATCTCACATAAAAGAGTCAAGATAAAGGTTTCACAATAGTGGGGAAGAGGGGTGTGTGAAGGGGAATGTTGAATATTACTCTTATTGGATTTAACTTAAGGAGGGAATAACATACACACTCATTTGTTTATCTTACACTATCAGAAAGAGGGGAAAGAGATCAGTAGCAGGGGTGGGGTGATAGAAGGGAGGATAGATTGGGGGAGCAAATGCATTTGAAAAGGACAGAGTTCAAAGGAGAAAATAGAGTAAGTGGGGGGTGGGATAGGATAAAGGGAAATACAGTTAGTCTTTCACAACATGACTTTTATAGAAGTGTTTTGTATGACTGCACAAGTATAACCCATATTGAATTGCTTGCCTTCTCAATGAGGGCAGGTAGGGAGGGAAGTAGGAAGAGAATTTGTAATTCAAAGTTTTAAAAACAAATGCAAAAAAATTGTTTTTACATGCAACTGGGAAATAAGATATACAGACAACAGGGTAGAGAAATCTATCTTGCCCTACAAGAAAATAAGCGGAGAGGGGGTAGGTAAGAGGAGGGGTGTGATAGAAGGAAGCAGATTGGGGGAAGGAGTAATCAGAATGCAAGCCATCTTGAGAGAGATGGGGAGACAATTTGGAACTCAAAATTTTGTGGATATGAATGTTGAAAACTAAAATTTAAAAAAAATTAAAAAAAGACTTTTAGAGAGGAGGACTGTTTTGATACAATATAACAGTCTTCTATCTTTGGACTAGATGAGCTTGATAGTCCCTTCAAATTCCAAATTCTATGATCCCAGGTCAAATCCAATGATTGTTCCACTAAATACACTCTCTCCTCTCCTACCCTCCTCTCCCCTCTTCTTTCCTCTTCCCATAGAAATATATGTTTACTTTTACATATGAGTCATGTGTGGAAATCCACACATTGCTGAGTGTGAAGAGACCTGGGAGAATGTGAGTCAGTGTTTCCAGAAGAGTGAAAAGTTTGGAGCCTCTAGAGAGCCTGCTATATTCTTAATTACTCCTATTTACCTCTTCCTATTGTCTCCCAGATGTTTAAATAGTCTCACTGAAGACATTTTTGGCAAATGTTTGAAGGTCTATTAATGCTGTTGATTATTTAAATCAGCATACGCAATTTGATACTACAACTAAGTAACAGTCATATAAAAATATCACACACCTTCATATAAATCCCATTCATGGGTTACCGAAAATGAATAGCACCATAGTTTTATTGAATGACTTACTTCCTGCCATCCTGTTCACCTCCTTCAACAAGAAACACAAAGTGAAAAAGTGTTTTAGATGTGTATTAACTTCCCCCCACCCTAGTCAACAAAGAAACAAACAAACTCTCTTATCTCTTTGAGTTAAGGAACAAATATGATCTGTCCTTTATTAATAAGGAAACTGAGGCATAAGATAATAGGTTTATTTTCTTGAGGTCACATATGATGTTAGTGACAAGTATAGGAATAGAAGGTGGTAATCTTAACTTCCCATTCAGAGTACCATTTGTTAGGTCATTCTGTACCTGTGAGCTTATTTCAAAACATAAATGCATTTTGCAGAAATCTCAATTGTCTCTGTTATTAAAGACCTTGATCTGGACCAACCTGTTGATCATGGCTCATATTTCTTAGATCCCTGGCTCAGAAACTAGGATTAAAAACTTAAGTCTATTTCTGGGAAACAAGAATCTCAAAGGAAGAGGATTGGTGTTTTTCCACTTGCAAAACACTCAATGATCTTTTTTGTTCATTATGCCTCACACCTTCATTATGGAGTGCAGTCATATCATTACCATTTGGCAGACAGAGCTTTAATGACTTTCCCAGAATTGTTCTGTTAAATCAGTTGTGGAGCTGTCTTCAGGGTTATTGTTTAGGTCACCAAACAGAGCTGCTAAGCGATCTGGGACTTTTCACCCATCTAACTCTTAGGGCTCTGTAACTTCATCAGTAAAACAAGGGAGTAGGTATGAATGAGATAGCATGGTGGTATGATGGACAGAGCCAAGGAGAGTCAGAACCTGGAACATTTCAGTTGGTATCCTGTTCAGATACTTAGTAACTGTGTAACACTGGGTGAGTCAGTTGAACACTATCCTCAGTTTCCTCATCACTGAAATGGGGAAAATAACAGAATCTACTCCTATAATGCTATAAGGATCAAATGAGTAAACATATATAAAATGCTTTCCTATAGTTAACTATAAAAATGTTGCCTATTATTATCTCCAAGGCACCTTCCAGTTCTATCATTCTTTAATTCTATACTTTAGGTGATTACAGGCTGCTTGTCTAACCCATCTTTACTCCAACCCCTACACTGCATATATTCTCATATTCCACTGTCTTGTGACTAAATTGACTTTATCAGCTAAGGAAGTATGCAGAAGAAGTTACTAGAATGTATTGGATTAACCATAATGGTCCCCAGAAAATGATAATTCAAACTGGTCTCCATAGGAGCTTTCTGTGTAACACTGTTCACTCTGTCAGTGAAGACTGAAGATTTATTCAGGAACAAAACTAAATGGACACACCCATTGGCAAGATCACCCTGAGTCTCTCTTAGGGGACTTGAACTGAAAAGAAGGGAACTGAGTCTTCCAAGAAGAAGAATTTGGAAATGAGTTTGCTAAAAATGAGAAGCAATCTCTTTGAGCTCAACAATATCTAATTTTGCTTTTCTTTTGGAAAAAAAAAACACATTGTAAAGTTTCCACATTTTCTGAGGTTGTACAATAAGAAAGAAGAAAAACAAAGAAATAAAACAAGAAAACCTTTTCCTAAAGTATTTTCAGTCCACCATAAGAAAGGAAATACAGAATATATATATGTATATATGCATTCAATTTATTAAACGAGATGATTGATTAGGCATCTGCCATGGTGACTTCAACTTCAACACCTGGTTCAATGCTGATAGAAATGATCTGTTTAACATTTTCAGAAGGACTGTGCAAATCAATAAGGTGTTTGTGGATTCTCATCTGGAACTGATCCCAAGTCTTTGAAACTTCACTTCAAGGAGTTTTTCTAGTTGTGATTCGAAGTGTCTTAGTGGGCATGGGAGTAGGTCCCTTCACTTTCACATTCTTTTCTTTGGCACCTCTAATTAGGTCAGCACACACTTCCTCGAGTGATTTGGCTCCACTGAATGGCTATTTCGAGCTCCACAAGTGTCTTGCCAGTGTCTTTGAATGCCCTGGCAGTGGAGTGGCTGCTTGACCGATTTATTCCTCGATGAAAGAAAACAGAGGTGAATCAGGAGGATAAGCAGGGACTGCCAACTTCACGTGGCTGCAATGGCACTAACTTCACCAAAGAGGAAATATAGAAAATATTAAGGGAAAATCAAGGATTGTGAATGGTTCAAAAGAGAAGTTTTACATAAATCCAGACTTAGTTCATGTGACGACCTTGTGTCTCCTAAGACACAATTGGTATTAAAAAAAAGGCACTATGGTATAACGTATATATGACTAGATGTGTCACCCCGGAAAAGTCCTTTAACTTCTCTATCTCAATTTGGTCACCTGTGAAATGAAGGGATTTTACTAGATAGCTTCTAGGGTCGTTTCCTATTCTAAATCAATGATCTTCTGATCCTGTGACCTCCAATGATGTTCTTTTCCATTTATTATTGATGATCTTGTGAACAATTATTTTATTGTAAGATAAACTCTTCATAGAATTAAAGGAATTCACATGGGAATAAATGAGAAGCCAAACAGATATTGATGCTAATGAGGGGACTCAGAGTTGTCCCCTAGAAGTTTAATTGGCATCTGGAGAAACTATCTTGGAAATTTGACTATGTCTAGGATTCCCCTAATTCTTATTGAACTAGTGGTATTAGTGTTGTAGATGTTGCTAAAGAAAGACAATAATATTTACAGTGTATTAAGTACAGAGCTTGGTACATAGCACAGATACTTAAAAATTCTTGTTAACTGACTAACTAGTTGATGAGGAATTTGCAAGTATAACAGCTGTTACCAGACAACAGTGCAGCTGTGCCCCACTTTCAAAAAACCTGATATACAAAAATCCAAACTTACAAAAATATATGAGTGATTAGTTTACATTTTAAATATATTCTTTACTTCATTAAAGACTGACCTTAGAGGTTTTTTTAAGTGGCCAGCTTTGATATTATATTTAAGGTATTCTAAGTGGTACAGCAGTAGAGTGCTGGGCCTGAGTCAGGAAGATTTATCTTCATGAGTTCTAATCTGGTTTCAGGCACTTACTAGCTGAGTAACCCTGGCCAAGACACTTAACTATGTTTGCCTCAGTTTCCTCATCTGTAAAATGAGCAGGAGAAGGAAATGGCAAACTACTCCAGTATCTTTGCCAAGAAAACCCCAAATGGGTCATTAAAGTCATATGTGATTAAACATGACTGAATATGAATAATATCCATGCCACTATCAGAAATAAACCTATTCTGCATAGTAAATAAAGTGGATGAATCTATTCCATAAAGGAAAAAAATGATTCTATACCTGAATGGTGTCTTTAGGAGGAAAGAGTTTTTATTTCATTTCTCCTATTGGTCATACTCTTGGTAAGAGTTGACATGTAATTTAATAGTTAAGTCCTGAACTAGAACTTCATTCTGCCTTGCAGAGGTCATTAATACCCACATGATACTTTTTCAGTCACTAGAGAATTCAAACCTTTCAGTTTTTAGTCACTGGTGGTCACTATTCAGCTAGAGAAATGTGGGGAAACCATTTGGACAAAAGAGTGTGAATATTGTCTGCAATTTTGGATTCAAAAATCCACAGAATCTGTTCCTTCATCTGCCGTAAACTTGTGGTATAGGTCAAAACTTTTTTAGTGGTCAAATGGGAATGATAACATTGCTATTCCCTTGACTATTCATAAGCCAGGAAATAGTAAAACTACATCTGAAACTTACTCTAAAAGAAATTTTGCCTGAGAGAGTTTCCAATATCCTGAATGTTAACAGTTTGGCTATTGATGTTCTCAGAGTGGTGCCCAGCAATGGTAAACCAATGGTGAGGCCTTATCCATACCACTGAATGATCAGCAAGTGATGTCATTGCACGATTACTACAAAAAACTTGGCAGAATCATTATTTAGAGGGCTGTTACAGTAACTGGCCGCCCAGCTTGCTTCTGGTAAGATACTCTCAGTTTGGACAACCTTGAAATCAGCATACATTTTAGTTTCCCTCATCAACAAGCATCCTCCTTTCCAGAAGTTCTTTGTCAAACACATCCATTATTGCTATGTGAGTCAGATTGGCTTTTACACAAGGATGTCACCTCCATGTTTGCAGGAAGAACAGGATTCCCATTAACTTCATTTCTTTTCCTATACTAGGAAAGCCATTGGAGTGGTCTACTGAAGACCTTAAATCACAGAATAACCTAGTACAGGTGGTTCATGATCACAATTGATCACCTGATATCAGAGATGATTAACATCATTGTGCTCCACTGGGATGCTATGGTCTTTCCTTCCAAGCAGTGAAGAAGACACTATTTGAATTTGCCTTCTGTTGCCTAAAATTGACCCAATGAAAGATATTTTTTCCAGATATTTTCTTTGAGTATAAGAAAAATTCAATGTGATTGAGAGGCAAAATGTACCAGCACATCTGTCACCTTATAGTATGGGATTGGGCTAAAATATAAGAAACTCTACATCTCTTTTTAGATAAAGTTGATAACCCTGCCATTAAGGAGAGCAGGTAGGCTGAATATGCAGAAATAAACTTGAATTAAGATGAGGATGAGAAGGGTACAAAGCCAGATGCACCTTGAATTTTAGTTTGCTATTCTCCCTCTTCTCTGCATTTTTGCTATTCTCTCTTCTCCAATCTGCATTTCCAGTCCTACCCCATCAATCTTGAGGCTTGCAGCATAGTGTTTCCTCTATCCCTCAAGATTCTGATCTCTGGAGGTAATAACTTTGTTTTACCAGACTGACCCTGCACTCCTGTGTTCCTAATTTGTCTGAGTAACTTGACTCAGGCCTTCAATATTTCTGACTTTGATCCCCATTTACTGTATCTGCTCTAGCCTTGCTTGCAATTTTTGAATTCCTGATCCTAATAAGATAGTTGAATGATTTTAACTGCTTCCTTTGCTTGATAATTCAGCTAGGTTTTCTTCCCCAACCCGACTCTGATTTGTACTATCAAAGAAACTTTTCTTGGAAAGATCTAATTCTTTCATTTGCTGGCAGGAATTGAACAATTGCATAAATATTATAATTTCAGTTGTTGGAAGTAGGGTAAAAGTTGTCTACAATAACAATAACATATCCTAAAAGCATAGCATAATGAAAACTTTTTTATGTTTTGAAAAAAATCATTAATATCTCTCTTTTATTTTCATTTTAAGTTGAAGAAAATGGAAATGTTTACTAATCAGTACTTATTGGCAACAGTACTGTGGGAAAAGAAACTGCTATGTTTTTGAAAAGATATTTTTCATTGCAAAGAAATTTAAATAAATCTTTTATGATGCAGATGAATATATTAAGTTTTATCACCTGCAGCACTTTATCTTCTAAAATAATTCCAAGGAAGAAATTATTTCCCTTTCCTTTGGCAGTAGAGGATTTGCAACAAAAATAGTTGTTCAGATAAAATACATTCGTCAGTGTTGGGTAGGTTCTATTTTCAGAAAATAAAAATAAGACGTTTCTACAGAATTGCAACAATTGCATTTGACAACACCCAGTACAGAAAGCAGAGAGTGTAAACATAAATAGGACACTGGGCACTTTAAATATGGAACATCTATCTAATTTTTCAAAAGAAACTTTTTTTTTCCTTTCTAATTATGATGTAGGATGATGCAATGTGGAAGACAAAATTTTGGTTGCTACATGTGAAGTGTATGACAGCCAGAAAAGAAAGTCTAGAAAGCCATTAGGGTGATAGAGACAGTCCTACTGGTATATGGGAGTAAACTGATAAGATTAGGCTCTGACCTGGGTAAATGAAAGATGAAAGGGGTTATGAAGCACGTGAGAGTGAAAAGAACATTGGTTCTGGAGTCAGAAGATGTCCTGACTCATGTTTACTACTTGTGTGATCCTGGGTTAATCACTTAACTCCCAAAGATTAGTTTCCTCATCTGTGAAATAATGGGGTTAGACTAGATTTCCTGTGAAGTCCCTTCTAATTCTAAATCATTTATCCTCTGATCAAAATTCATGACTGGCATTGGTAAGGTAAACAAGAGGGTCTTGTGTCCCAAAATTAATTCTAGATCTCTTTTCTTGGGTGTCGGTAAGGGGAAGTAGTAATATTGTAATTAGGATGTTTAGAATGAAAAAATCCCTAAGTGGTTTTGAAAAGCTCCTTGAAAAGTATTTGACCCTTGTGAAGCCACCACGGCAAGGAAACTTGAATTCAGCTTTGCAGTTTCAGGAATTCAATCTCAACTAGTTTGGTAAGGTAGATCAGCTTTTATGACCTAAGCCAAGTTTGCAATAGAGTATTTTATAAACTAGAATGCAAATTAATTAATTCCCATTAGATAACACAGCTTTTAGTAAATGGAATCATCATGTCTTTAGGGGGCTCCATTAGTCATCCTTTGATGGCACATGATGGCATAGAGGTCACTATGAGAACAGAGAATAAGCTGTGCCAGATTCTACTAAGCTAGAGAGGGTTTGTTTAGGCTCTTAATCATGAACCATGTGTCTAGTACCCTGTTACCAAGTGGGCTATCTTTGGGTTATCCTATTTTATATTATATATTATATTTATATTATTCTATTTTAAAATATTAGTCATCTCATTAAAGTTTTTGAATTTGTTGCAATGTAATTGAACATAAATTTTTTTCTAATAATTTCTTTTATTTACTCATTTGTTATAAATTTCATATTTTCATTTTGATGTTCTAATTAGATCTGCTTCCTTTAAAATTATGCAATGCTCTATCAAACAGAACATCTTTGGATAGCTCTATAGTAATTTTGTTCACTAGTTTATCTGTCTTGAAATTTCAAAATTTATATATTTTTTTGTTTGTATCTAAATTATCATATTTGTTGATTGTTCTGGATTTCAATTTTATTGCATGCTAAATTCATTTAAAAAAAATTCCTTCTTTGTTAATACACTTGTCCAGAGAGAAAAAAATGGCTTTTAAGAATTATTTCAGCTGCATCACCCTAATTTTGGTGTTACTTCTAATTATCATTTTCTTTAATATATTATTTAGGTCTTCATTTAAGTGTGTTTCTTTAAACTCATTTTTTTCCTTTATTGGTTAAAGTTGTAGTTGGGCTTGGTGTTCTTGTTGTCGAGTCATTTCAGTTATTTCCTATTCTTCATGACCCAGTTTGGGTTTTTTTGACAAAGACACTGGAGAGATTTGCCATTTCCTTCTACATCTCATTTTACAACTGAGGCATGAGTTGACCACGCTCATACAATTAGTGAGTATCTGAGGCAAGACATGAATTCATGAAGATGAGTTTTCCAGACTCCAGGCCCACTGCTCTATCCACTGTACCACCTAGCTGCCTTGGACTTATAAGCACATTTTGTATTTTTTTATTTATTCACAAATTCTTCACACCTTATCACATTATCATTTCCTGTATAGTTGTCTAATGTTGCTGTAAAAATAGGCATATTCTTGAAGACTGGCACTCAAAAATTTCCAGAGCTCTGTTATATTTAGTTTTTCTTATCTATTCCAATCTTTATTTCTTTTTCTTTAGATTTATCTGTTTGAAAGAACATTGTAGTCACCCAAAATTAATGTCAACCATCTATTTTGTGCCACAAGTTTGAAAGGGAGTAAGCAACACAAGGTACAAAGCAGAGGATCTTAAATCTAGGGAATATGGAGATCAGGGAGAATGTTGCAGTGACTTTCATTGAGTATGTGATATGTGTTTCTGCAAAAGCCAAGGGACTATTGCCTGTGCCCAATAAGTGGGCTAGTGTCTCTCCTAGAATATAAGGTGAAAGAGCTCAGGACATATCTCTACAGCTTAACATCATAAATGAAATGTTCCTAATAGTAAAGAAAGCGCGCGCACACACACACACACAGACACACACACACATACCCCATAAGAAAGGCTCCAGTGTAGAAACCAGAAAGGCAAAAGACCTGAGTGAATGAAGCAGGAGTAGGAAATCTTGTCACATAATCAGAACACTGAAAAGTTGAAGATAAGGAGTGGAAGAAGAACATGGAAGAATAAGAGTTAGGTCTTAGAAACAGATTTGAACATCTTCAAAAAGAGAAAGTAAGACTCTCAACAGAGGAAGAAGCTGTCTGTCCCCCAAGGAATGATAAAAGGGATTCAATAGCAATGTCATCTTAGAAATCATCTAGTAAAGGTAAGTGGAAGGAAATAAGAGGAATGGTGATTTGTGATTCCATGCTGTAATGGCAAGCAAAATGGTACTTAGCTCCTTGTTTTAGCTCTTCAAGTGTCTTTGAGTCTTGCCTGTGATTATATCAAGTCTTTGTTAGAAACAGAACCTGTGAAGCCCACAGTGGAAGGAACTTGCCATATAAAAGCAGCAGCACAATCTGGGACCAAGGAGAACTGGGAAGAAGAATGACTGGTGCCAGTACATTGTCTGTCTGTGTTGATGTTACTTTGTCAGACCTGTCTGCTGATAGAGGATGTTGCTGCTATTACAGAAGCCCTGAGCCCTTACTGCTGGTTCAGAAGTCCTTAAAGAGGACTTTCTTATTTATTTATTTTTATTTTTTTAATGCTTTATTAACTTCTGATTTACATCATTCATTTATGCCAGATTTTGAGTTACAAATTTTCTCCCCATTTTTCTCCTACCCACCGCCCCAAAATAGCAGTCCCAAAGGATATCCCCTCCTCCAATCTGCTCTCTCCCATATTTTCTCCCATATCTCCTTCGGACTTTTCCAGTGGATCTCTATGCCTCAGTGCCTGTATATCTTATTTCCCAATTACATGTAAAATGGTATTAATAATAGTATATATATATATATATATATATACACTCACACAAACACACACACATATATATACATATATATTTGAATATTTTATTTTAAAACTTTTAATTCCAGATTCATTCCCTTCCTTCCTTGTCACCCACCCTTACTGGGAAGATAAGCAGTTCAGTATAGGTTGTACATGTGTGGGTAATGCAAAACAATAACATAGTAGATATAATGAAAAAGACTGACTATATTTCCCTCCCTCCTATCCCACCTCACACTTGTTCTATTCTTTACTTTGATCCTGTCCCTTTTCAAAAATGGGTGCCTCCAACTTCCTTCCCCCCCCAGGCTGCCCTCCCTTCCATCATCCCCCCTCTCATTCCCTTCCCCCCCTATTCTCCTGGAGTGTGAGATATCCTATTTAGTGTATATTTCACTCCCTCATCAAGACAGGTTCAATGGGAATAAGGTTGACCCATTCCCTTTTGCCTTCCTATTCTTCCCCTCCTTTGTAACCATTTTCCCTTGCCTCTTCTGTATGATATAGTTTACCCCAATCTGTCTCTCCCCATCTCCTCTCATTATAGTCCTCTCACCTCTTAATTTCACCTTTTAAGTATCATCCCTTCCTGTTAAATTGGCCCTGTGCCCTCTATCTATGTATATCTGTAAACATATATACACACATTCACATATGTATTCATATGCCTAAGTTACAATTATTGTTTTTCCATGTAGGAATGTTAATAGTTCAACTTTGATAAGTTCCTTATGATTTCTTTTCCCTGTTTACCTTCCCATGCTTCTCTTGCTTCTTGTATCCGAATGTCAAATTTTCTATTCAACTCTGGTTTTTTCAGCAAGAATGTTTGAAAGTCCTCTATTCCCCCGAATAACCATATTTTCCCCTGAAACATGATACTCAATTTTGGTGGGTAGGTGACTCTTGGTTTTAGTCCCAGCTCCCTTGACCTCTGGAATATCACATTCCAAGCCCTTTGATCCCTCAGTGTAGAAGCTGCCAAATCCTGGGTTATCCTGATTATATTTCCACAATATTCAAATTGTTTCTTCCTGGCTGCTTGTAATCTCTCCTTAATCTGGGAATTCCAGAACCTGGCTATAATATTCCTAGGAGTTTTCTTTTTGGGATCTTTCTCAGGAGGTGATTGGTGGATTCTTTCAACCTCTATTTTGCCCTCTGGTACTAAAACATCAGGGCAGTTTTCTTTGAGAACTTCCTGGAGGATGATTTCTAGGTTCTTACTTTGGTCATGGCTTTCAGGTAGTCCAATAATTTTTAAATTATCTCTCCTGGATCTATTTTCCAGGTCAGTGGTTTTTCCCATGAGATATTTCACATTGCCTTCTATTCTTTCACTTGTTTGGATCTGTTTAACAGCATCTTGATTTCTCATAAAGTCATTAGCTTCCATTTGCTCCAATCTAATTCTGAAGGAATGATTCTCCTCATTGAGCTTTTGAGATTTTTTTTCCATCTGGCAAATTCGGCTTTTTAAGGCATTCTTCTCCTCATTGCCTTTCTGAGCCTCTTTTGCCATTTGAGTCAGTCTGTTTTTTAAGGTATTATTTTCCTCAGTCAGGCTGTTGACTCTCATTTCATAATTTTCTTGCATTGTTCTCATTTCTCTTCCCAATTTTTCCTCCACTTTTCTTATCTGCTTCTTAAGGTCCTCTATGGCCTGTAACCAGCTCGTATTTTCCTTTGAAGCTTTTGGTGCAGGAGTTCTGACTTCACTGTTTTCCTCCTGTTCCACGACTTGCTCCTTCTTGTCCCCAAAATAGGAGTGCAATGTTTGAATGTTCTGTCTGCTTTATTTCCTTTGACTGCTCATTTTGCCACTCAATTACTTGACTTTGGGGCTTTTTGCCACAGTAGGACTCTGCCACCAGACGGGGGAGCTTTCGTCCCAAACGATGGGATTTTCTCAGCTGCCGGAGGTATTAGATGGGTGCCCTTTCTGAGGTTTCCACACGCTCTGGCAAGCTGGACACACACCTCAGGACCTCCACCCTAGACTGCAATCCAGATCCAAGCAGGTTAAAGCAAGAGTGATTACCCCTCAGACTGGTGCTTTCTCCCCCTACACTCTGCAGTCCAGGAGCTGAAGCTGCCACATGGCCCTGGCTGGCTCTGCCGGTGTCTCAGTGGCTTCTCGCCCCAGGGGTAAAAGCCATGCACTCCCACTTACTGGTCCCAAAGTCCAAACTGCACTGGCCTCTTACCTTGTCCTTCCCATCTATGTGTTGATAAATCTGGAAACGGCCACAGCTGCTGATGATCTGGAGTCCCTCCAGCCGGCAGCTGGTCAGGCCTGGCCTGGGGCCTTGGTGTGGGGCTGGGCTCAGCTCCCAGAGTGCTATGCTGGCCGATTTCTGCTGGCCTGCAGGGCTTTCCTCAGTGGGAAGTTAGCTTCTCTGTGTCATTTTGTGGGTTCTGCAGCTCCAGAGTTTGTTTAGAGTCCCCTTTTTACATGGATTGGGGAAGGTGGAAGCCGGAGCCGTGGGAAGGTTGTGTTTCTACTCCACCATCTTGGCTCTGCCTGAAGAGGACTTTCTTATTGTCTGTTTACAGAAGTCCTGAAGGAGGGTTTTACTGATGTTTTCAGAGGTCCTGGGACTTTACTGATGATCTGTGTTGATTTCTCAGACAGAGACCCTGTCTACTGGTCTGCGTTGATTTCACAGACAGAAAGTGAATTGATGATAGTGCTGGCAATGCATGTGAACATTGTTGTAACTCTGCTAAGCTTGATGTGTGGAGTAAACCAGGAGATGGACCAGGAGCTGAACCAGGAACTGGACCAGAAACTGGAGCAGGACTGGGTGCTGCCTACCTGTGAATTCAGGTGACAGTTGGTTGAATTCAGGCAAGAGCTGGGAGCATGGAAGAACTGTGGAGTTTGGAAGTCAGTCTTGAGTCAAGAGGAAGGGACCTTCACTGGGGTATTTAGTGCTGGCTGAGAAATTAACACTATGTGACCTAGGGGTGGAGACCTTTGTCTCCTTAAGGATGATTGTTTCTTTTTCTTTCTTTTTTCCTTTTTTTTTGGAGGGCAATTGGGGTTAAATGACTTGCCCAAAGTTACACGCTAATGTGTCAAGTGTCTGAGGCTGGATTTGAACTCACTGTGCCACCTACCTGCCCCAAGGATTACTGTTTCTTAAGGATGATTGAGTTAAGGATGATTGGAAGCCAGTCTCTAATCAAGGTGAAAGAAAACTTTTTTTATGGGTACTTTATATTGATTGATTTAGATTTTGACTTACTGAATGATATATTTTGTTTAAGAATATGTGACCACTTCAGTAGTAAGTTGTTATGTTATAGCATTGTGAATGTAGAACTTTGGTTTCTGTGAATGTTTTGCTTTAGTTTACTTTTGAATAAATACAGAGTTCACTATACTATGTTGTCAGAACCTTAAAGTTATTCACAGCAGCAGTCCTCAGGAGACCTGCTCCTGCCGGGCTTTACACTTGCTAAGGGAAACTGAGGCAAATATTAGTTTAATTTCTCCCCCCCCCCAGGTCATAGATCCAAGAAATAAGATAAACTTCCCAAGACTTAAAAAAATAAATCAATGCTAATCATCAGATGATTCAGATGTGAACCTATGATAATGCCCTAGAGAACTGAAAAAAATTAGCAAAGATTAAATTCTCTTGGGCCAATCGACATTAAAACACCATTTGTATTATTGAAAGCAAGAAATAATGAAGAAAAAATGAGAAACAGGAAGCAAAATATGGTTTAAAGGACTGTGTTGATGGAGGCAGAAACAATATTATTGCTGGAGCATGTGCTAGAACACCTGGACAGAAATGTGTATTCATTGAGTTTAGGAAATGGATCACGTCTGTTCACAAGCCAGAGGCATGTAGTGATGGGGGACTGCTATAGCTCTCCCTTAGTGCAAAGTAGAGCAGTTACTGATTTCTTGGTTTACCTTAATTATAATTTCTTCCTTTAGAAGTCTGAGGAACAAATATGGAGAAATTTTATCAAGGATATTAATTTCAACAATAGGGAAGAGCTGGTTTCTGGGGTGGAAAATACCAGAACTTTGTGGAGAATGACCCTTACATCATAGAGCTTGTGTGAGTGCTGAAGAAACTTGAGCATGATCTAACAGTCTAGATTTTGGGAAAGTGCCTTGTGAAAACTCCAGAGAAAGGATAGATAGTGCTTTTATACTTCTGACATTATTCTTATAGGGCTGTGTCACACTTTTAAATGTGTCTTCATTTACATTATCTTGCTAAATTATATTGTTTTCCTAAAATCTAAATTAATAGGTAAATTTGCTGCGAATCCATACGGGTCTCTTCTTCCACTCCTCAATTCAATTGTTTCTCTTTCTTTAGCATATCATGTGAAATGCTGGGTTGATTTTCCCTATGAAATTTGTGTCAATGGGATCCTACCCATCCTTCTAAAGCTCATGCTTTGTTATTCTATTTTGATTATTCTCTCTGTGTCTCTGTCTGTCTATCTGTCTCTTTTTCTCTTTGTCTTTGTGTCTGTATGTCTCTCACTTTTTTCTTGTTTGGTCAGGTATGAATATGATTATTGATGCCCACCTCTATTCTTTCCCACAAAACTGAATGATATTCACATTTTGGTATTTTCTTTCAAGATATACAAAGTCCATTGCTTTTCTTACACCAAATTCTTTCGTTAGAATAAATCTGTTTTAATATTTAAATCCAGATTTTATTATTCTTCCACCTTCCAATGCCCTCAGATAAGATGGGACATTCCAGGTAATATAATAAGGTCACATCACACAGTAATTTTATGAGATCTGATTTGGACTGAGGTCTTCCTGACTTTATTCCTATCAGTGAGCCACCTACTACATACCTCTTTATAAACTTTCAAAAATGCAGTATTTTATTTTTTCTCAATTACATGTGAAAACAATTTACATTCATTTAAAAATTTTTTGATTTTGAAATTCTCTCTGTCTCTGTCTCTCTTCCTCCCTTGACCCCCTCATCCAGGAGGCCATCAATATGATATAGGTTATACATGTGCAGCCATACAAAATATATTTCCATATTATTTGTGTGAAAGAAAACACAGATTAAAAATATGAAAAAAGTTAAAAATAATTATGCTATGCTCTTTATTAAGACTCCATCAGTTCTTTCTCTGTGGTTAGATAACATCTTTAATCATAAGTCCTTTGAAACTGTTTTGAATCTTTGTATTGCTGAGAATAGCTAAATCATTCACAGTTAATTATCCTATAATATTACTGCTACTGTGTACAGATGATTTCTGGGTTATGCTTATTTCACTTTATATCCATTCTTGTAAGTCTTTACAGATTTTTCTAATGGCAGCCTGTTCATCATTTCTTATAGCTTATAGTATTCTATCACAATCATATACCACAATTTGTTTAGACATTCCCCAATTGATAGATATCCCCTCAACTTCCAATTCTTTAACACCACAAAAAGAGCTGACATAAATAGTTTTGTATATATAGGTCCTTTTCCTTTAAAAAAAAATCACTTTGGGACACAGAACTAGTAGTGCTATTCCTGGATCAAAAGGTACTCAGAATTTTAGAGCCCTCTGAGCATAGTTCAAAATTGCTCTCTAGATCAGTTGACAATTCCACCAATAGTATATTAGTGTTCCCATTTTTCCACATTCCCTCTAACATTCATAACTTTTCTTGTCTGTTATAATAACAAATTTGATAGGTGTGGGGAGAAATCTAAGATTTGTTTTTAATTTTCCTTTTTCTATTAAGTAACAGTTTAGTGCCCTTTTTCAAATGATTGTAGATACCTTTGATTCCTTTATCTGAAAATTGCCTCTTCATATTCTTTGACTATCAATTGGAGAATGACTTGTATTCTTATAAATTTGATTCAGTTCCATATATATTTGAGAAATGAGGCCTTTATCAAGAAACTTGCTGTAAATTTTCCCTCCACCCCTTCTGCTCTCCATTTTTGTTTATTAGTAAATTTTATTTTTGCTTTATGGAATAAAACAAGTATTTCCATAATATAGTACAATAAAAAGATGATTGCACACAAAACTAGAAATCTACTATGTACAACTTTCTATTCCTTTTAAATATGCAATAAAATCATGTCAATTTCTTTTCTTCCCTCTCCCCTGCCCTAGAGATGGCCACCATTAGACACAAATAGTTACACACATACATAGACACATGTATACATACATATGCACATATATTACATTTATCATTTCTTTCTCTGGATGCAGATAGTCTTCATATACTGGGTTTGGGTTTTATAATAGTCAAAATAACATTTATGCAAAATCTTTCTTAAAACAGTACTGTTGTTACCGTATACAATGTTTTCTTGGTTCTACTTATTTCTCTCCATTATTTCATGTAGGTCCTTCCATGTTTTTCTAAAATTATTGAGCTCATCATTTCTTATAGTACAATAGTATTCCCATCACAATCCCATAGCATAACTTGTTTAGCCATTCCCCATTTGATGTGCATCCCTTCTGCTTTCCTTCTTATCTCAATATTATAATCTCTGCAATGTTTTTGTACAAAAATCTTTTTAACTTAATGTAATCCAAATTATTCATTTTATACATTGTAATACTTTCCTCTCTTGTTTGGTTACAGATTCTTCCTTTATCCATAGTTATAACAGGTGAACTATTCCATGCTCTCCTAATTTGCTTATGTCATCACCTTTTATATCTAAATCATGTATCCATTTTGATGTTATCTTGCTATATGGTGTAAGATGTTGGTATATAGCATCTGCAAAACTGCTTGCCAGTTTTCCCAGAAGCTTTTGCCAAATAGTGGCTTCTTGTTCTAAAAAATGGAATCTTTGCATTTTTTCAAACACTGATTATTGTGGTCATTATCTATCGTGTACTGTGTACTAAATTTATTCCACTGATGCACCACTCCATTTCCTAGCTAGTACCAGATTATTTTTGATGATTATCACTTTGTTATACAGTCTGAGATCTGGTATGACTAGCCCACTTTCCTTCACATTTTTTTTTCATTAATTCCCTTGATATTCTTGAACTTTTGCTTTTCCAAATGAATTTTATTATCATAATTTCTAGTTATATAAAATATTTTAGGTAGTTTGGTATTGCACTGAATAACTAAATTATTTTAGGTAGAATTGCTATTTTGTTATACTGACTCACCTGATCTGCATCAATATTCATTAAAGAAATTCATCTACAATTTTTTCGTCTATTTTTGCTCTTACCAGTTTAGATAAAAGTACCATATGTGTGCCATAAAAAAAGAAATTGGTAGGATTCCTTCTTTGCCTATTTTTCCCAAATAGTTTACAAAGCAGTGGAGTTAATTTTTTTTTTGTAAATGTTTTGTAGAATTCTCTTCTGAATCTATCTGCTCCTAGAGACTTTTTTGTATGGAATTCATTGACGGTTTATTGAATCCTCCCCCTCCCCACAACCAAGATTCAATTACTTAAGTATTCTATTTGTTCTTCTGTTGATCTGGGCTATTTATATTTTTATAAAAATCCATCCATTTCACTTAGACTGTTAGATTTATTGATGTATAATTGGGTAAAATAGCTCCTAATAATGTCTTTAATTTACTTTTCCTTGCTGATCAATTCATCTTTTTCATTTTTGATACTGGTAATTTGATTTTTTTCCTTTTTATTTTTTTTTTGCATCAGATTAACCAATGTTTTATCTGCTTAATTGTTTTCTTTTCACAAAACCAACTCCTAGATTTATTAGATTAATTTTTTTTCATTTCAATTTTAATAATCTGTCCTTAATTTTCAAAAATTCCAATTTAGTATTTAATTGGTGATTTCAAATTTATTCTTGTTTAAAGTTTCTTTAAAGATGCATGTCCAATTCATTGAAGTACTCTTTATTTTATTCATGCAAATATTTATAGAAATAAATTTCCCCTAAATATTGCTTTGATTGCATCCCAATAAATTTTGGTATGTTGTCTTGTCATTCCCTTTTTTTCCATTTTTTTTTGGAGGGGGAAGGTAGGGCAATTGGGGTCAAGTGATTTGCTAAAGGTCACATGGGTCATTCTCTTGAATGAAATTAGTAATTATTTCTATGATTTGTTCTTTCACTCACTTATTCTTTAGGATTAGATCATTTAGTTTCCAGTTAATTTTAATCTATCTTTCCATAGCCTTCTTTTTAATATAATTCTTATTGCATTTAATACTTCTGCATTTAGTTGTGATGTTTTTATGCCCTAATATGTGGTTAATTTTTCTGTAGGTATGATGTACAAATGAGAAAAGACATTCCTTTCCGTTCTTATTAAATTTTTTTCCAGGGATCTATCATAACTATTTTTTTTTTCTAAAATTCTATTCACATCCCTTATTTCTCCTTGTTTATTTTTAGTTATATTTATCTAGTTCTGAAAGGGGGAGGTTGAGGTCCCCCACTAGTATATTTTTGCTGTCTATTTCTTCCTGCAAAGGGGCAGAGTCAAGATATCATGATAAAATCTCACTTGAGCTCTACCAAATGCCTCTGCCTATAGAATCTTTACTTGTAATAAACTTAAAAAAAAAGAGGGAAGAAAAGCAGCTACCAGCAGCTATATCTGATAATATATGCAGCATACTGCATCCATAGTTCTCCACTTCTACAAAAATGGAGAAGTACATTTTGCCTCCTATCTTTGGGGTTAAAACTTCATCATTCAAATTACATAGTATTCACTTTCATTTTCTTATTCTTTTCATTTATATTGGAATTGTTTTTGCATATACTTTTTGTTTCTCTTCTTCTACTCATATCATTATGTATCTGTTTCATAGAAATCTTCCCATATGAGATCTGAGCTCTTATGGGCTCACCCTCAATCTCCTAAGAAAGATGTGGAACCCTTACTTCATGATCTTTGCATGAAGCAAACCTAGAACAAAAGAGCAAACTGTAATAAGTATAACACTCCACCTTCTTTAGTCCTAAATCAGCCTCTGTTTTTTTTGAAGTTAAATGTTTTCCTTTTTTATGGGGTTAACATTTCTTGTCTTCCTAGCAAGGCAACTCTTATTAAATGTCAGTGAGAGGGACAGCTGGGTGGTAAAGTGGATAGAGCACTGGTCTTGGAGTCAGGAGCATATGAATTCAAATCTGGCCTCATATCTAGCTACATGATCCAGGGCAAGACACTTAACCTTGATACCTTGATTCACCCCACCCCCAATAATAAAATCAACGAGAACGACATCTTCAAAGACAGGTTCTTGCTCACAGCTCTCCTTGCCTCTATTCCCTACCTCAATAACAATATTGAAATATACTTGAAAAGAATCTTCTAAATTTGGTTATATCATTGAAGTTTTATCCATGCATTTGGCCATCAAATGAGCTGGCTGTCTGACAATAACAGGATCTATAAAGTGACTCCCAGGTTGGGCAGAGGCCAGCCAACACAGAGTTGTTGAAAAATTAAACACTAAAAATTTACGAAGCAACCTGAGCATCCTAGAAAATCAGGCCACAAGGTTTTGTTTAAGTTTTAGATCCCAATTAGGAAAATGTTATAAACTCAAACCAAGTCAAAGTGGGCTTTACCAGGCCTTTTCCTAGCCTTAGTCCAGAGTCTTTTGCTCCTTATAGAAAAGAGCCATCAATCTTTACTGCAACAACAGATGGTAAAGTTGGACCGGGTGATGTACCATTCCTCCGCATTCAGTGTTTGCCTCAGGTTTGTTGTCAGGAGAGGTCCCAAATCTAATTGTCAGGTCTAGGGAAAAAATGAGGTAGTTTGTTTGGAAACAAAGTGTAAGAAAACAACTCACCTCCTAGGTCTGAGGGCAGCAGTTTGTTTGGACAATTCTGTGCCAGCAAATTAATTGTGAATGCATTTGAAGATTTCATCCCCTGAGAGAGGAAGGTTCCCTCTCTCCATAATATCCCTGTGAAATGAGTCAATAAAACTCTGTTGATTGTCATCATCCCTCTAAGTGGACAGAAAATGGGCTCCTCTCTAAAACCCTTAGGGGGAAAGCAAACACTGGACATCAAATATTCAGGTCCAAAGTTTCTGTTTGTTTTTTTGTTATTGTTCAGTCATTTCAGTCTTGTCCGACTCTGTGACTCCATTTGAAGTTTTCTTCGGAGAGATAGTGGAATAGTTTGGCATTTCCATTACCAGCTTATTTTGCAGATGAGGAACAAAGGCAAACAGTTAAATGACTTGCTCAGGGTCACACAGTTAGTAAATATCTGAGGTCAGATTTGAAATCGGAAGATAAGCCTGCATGACTCCAGGCCCAGCATTCTATTCACCACTCCATTCACTCCCTATAATGCAAGTTATACAAAGTATTATTTAAATATTTTATTTTTTCCCCAGATACATGTTAATATTATTTTTTCATTTAAAAAAAAGTTTTGATTTCCCGATTTCATCCTTCTCTTCCTTCTCTCCCCTTTCCCTGAGATGCTAAAGCAATCCTATATAGGTTATACATGTGCAATCATATAAAACATTTCCAAATAAGTTATTTTGTACTGGAAGATTTAACTTTGGAAAAAGAATGAAAGAAAGACAGAAAAGAAGAGAGGAAAGAAGGAAGGAAGAAGAAAAAAGAAAGAAAGAAAGAAGAAAGAAAATATAGTAGGCTTCAGTGTGTATTCAGACAATATCTGTTCTTTCTCTGGAGGTGGATGCTCCATCATCACTCCTAAATAACTATTGATACATCTCAGACTATTGGAACTAAAAGGGATCTTAAGGGTCATCATTCTAACCCTGGGGACAGTGAACTTTAAAAAATATAATTATATACATATATTTAATATAAAATTAAATATATAATATAATGTATTTAACAAGCCCATTTAATTTTATTCTTTTAAAACCATCATTCTGAGTACTCCATAGGTTTCACCAGACTGCCAAAAGGAGATATTTTTGGTGAAAAATGATTAAGAAATTGTAAGTCCAACTCCTTCACTTTTCAAGTAAGTAAACTGAGGTTTTCATTGTGCTGTAAAATCCAATGACCTGTTTAGTTTCACATAGCTAGCAATAAGTGGAGAAAGAAATGTCAATTTCCAGTATCTTTGCCAAGAAAACCCCAAATGGGATCATGAAGCATTGGACACAACTGAAATAACTGAACAACAATAACACATTCTAGAAATAAAACCACTACTACCTTTCAAAGAGGAGCCAAGAGTATCTTATAGGTTTGTTAGTAAATGATATACACATGTGAAGCACACATCTTTCTAATGTCACTGTCACCTTTCCCTTGCTTTCCCCTCAGTTCATCCCTTGAATTAACACCAAGCACAGTTATGACTTGGTAGAAGAAAAACCACATATTCTTAGGCCCCCAATCTTAACCCTGTTTGTCCTTTTATTTTCCAACTTGTCCCCCTTCCAGCTTCTATCTACATCTCCTCCCTTACCCCAGTTCTGTGTTTTCTTGCTTTCTCTCTTTCCTCCTTACCAGTTCAAGAAAGGATATTAGAAACTCATTTGAATTGAGGTATAAATTACTGATCAGACTTAGTGTACTTGTATTTCAATTGGGAACTAATCTATGGTTTGGCTAAAGTCAAGGGATAAACATTGTTTATCCAATATAAAAATATTGTTTAATTGTAGTCATCAGTGGGCAGTATAGGAGAGGGATCTTGGAGAACATAAGGATCCGCCTAGTATTCTTCCTAAAAAAGAACCACATAGAAAAAACTAGAGCCCTCAAGGCCCTGCATCCTAAAGCTTTATTATATGGCAGTAGATTGAATTGAATTTTCATTTAAAAATTCATTTCATAAAATAGTGTTAATCTTCTATAAAATGGGAAATGAAATAATTTATGATTTGAACAGATTATATTGGCCTGTTTTGTTCAGTTCAGGTTTCCTAGTCCAGAATTCTGGGTAAAAATATAATATGAGATCCAGGAGCCAGCTTGCAATAAAAAAATACCAGATCAATTGTGTTAACCCAGGAAACCAGTAAAAAAAAATCATTTTCCCCCTATAGTGGCCAAAAAAGTTTTAGTTTTAAGGGGGAAATATTTAACAGTTTCCTTCTGTAATTCTATCATGTAGGACCAAGACTTCTCATCAGGTGCCAGGAATTTCAGTTAAGCTTAGTGAAAGATTTAGTTTTCTCAACATTTCTGGAGTATCCCACAGGTGCCAGTACACTTAATTTTAAATGGGCTTACTTCTGGCTAAGTCAAAAGAAAACCAATTCTCTTCATGATAATTGGTGGTTTCATTATTCCTCTCCTCTTTGATATAATGGTCATAAAGGAAGAGAAAAGGTTGTATTTTTATTGTTAACTTTTGCAAAAGTTTACTAGGAGAGTGGAGAACAGCTAAAATAGTCACTTTTAATGGAGAGACAGATATAGCATTGATAAAATGCCAGAAATATACTAAGGTTTCTGGCCACACATTGTCTATTCTTCTAATTGAAAAGGACAAGAGTTGATGACCAAAAATACCCTACTATCCCAAGCCTGGAATCTGGTAGAGAATGTATATCATTCTGCCAATCTTCACAGAGACAACTTTTGGAGAAATGGAAAGTTTCTGAATCTGACTTCTAGTTTGATACAAACTTAACACTTGAAATCCAAATGATTTTGTCTTCAGGTTCCTGTAGCATATGAATTCTTTTTTTTTTTTTCCTGCCTTTTGGAGAGCAATTAGGATTAAGTGACTTGCCCAAGGTCACATGGCTTTTTTTTGTGTTAAGTGTCTGAGGCTGGATTTGATCTCAGGTCCTCTTAACTCCAGGGCTCTCTTCACTGTGTAGCATATGAATTCTTAACTTGAGCTTTGTGGACTTTTAAATTTTATTTTAAAATTTATTTTGACAAATACTTTTCAACCCAGTTGATTATCTTCATAATCCTAGGAATTTTATTTTACACATTTTAAAACATTATTATGAGAAGAGATACATAGGTTTTTAACCACACTACCAAAGGGATTTGTGACACAAAAAGTTAAAAATCCTTGATCTATGTAATAAGATATGATTGAATTTTGTTTTCACAGAAATTCTATAGAAACAGAAATTATATGAAACTTTATTTGAAGCCATACTTATGGCTAATGACAAAGACAAAAACTGCTTGTAGAGGACAGTGGGGATACTGGTACCTGAAAATCAACATATCTAAGAAGCCCTCTTCCTGTATATCAAAAGGGACAGTCAGGCCTGGTGTAATTCATGAAGAGGAGGCCCATTAACCTAGATTAGATAATGACACTTTTATTATTGATATCCTGGGCCAGAATCTTAAAACTAACACTTTTGTCAAATCTGTTAGCAGTTGAGGAGAAGGCTTTTCTTATGCTATCTGATGCAGTGAAATGGGGAGGTTATTAAAAATATTCTGGTTTGGCATTTCCTTGAATAAAAAGTTAAGTATATGAGAATAAGAAGGAGGGGGGAATTGAAATGTGGAAATGAGAGGATGTCGTCAAGGGGTGGGATTTAATGAACCCCAAAATATTAACCAATGGAATTCAAGGTAAAAAAATTCAAATATGGATGAATTATAAAAAGGCTGTGTAATTAGTTTAACTTGGAACTTTAGCCTTTTCACTAGGGGTAAAAGCTCAAGTTACCCATCTGAAATGACATGAAACAAAAATCTTTTTTTCCCCTCTAAATTCACTCCTGGCCAGGTAAAATTCTTGGTTATTTCTAACACTCTAGAACTGAGGGAGCCATGTGGCACAGTCAATAGTACTCTAGAATTTGAGTCAGGGTATCCTAAGTACAAATTTGTTCTCAGACATTTATTAGCTTTGTGATCCTAAGCATGTCATATAACCTCTGCCTCACTTTCCTCATATGTAAAATTTAAAAATATCACCTACCTCCAAGGGTTTCTGTAAGGACAAAATGAGATAATATACATAAAGCATTTTGCATACTTTGTTGCTGAGTCATTTTAGTTGAGTTGACTCTTTGTGATCTCATTTGGGATTTTCTTGGCAGATACTGGGCTGGTTTGTAATTTCCTTCTCAAGCTCATTTTATGGATGAGAAAACTAAGGCAAATGAGGTTAAGTGACTTGCTCAAGGCCACATATCTAATAAGTGTCTGAGGCCAGATTTGAACTCATGAATCTTCCTGACTCCAAGGGAGTCACTCTGTCCATTACACCATCCAGTTGCCCTGGAAGAGTGATGCATGTGGCCATTCCAGGCTGAGCTGGAGGACTTCTTAGAAAGGCATGGTTGCTCATGGTCTAGTCCATCAGATCCATTTTGTTCACAAATAGATTCATTTGTGGTGTGCTGAACAGAGCTCTGGATTTAGAATCTATCCTGCTTCTGCTATTTGTTAACTGTATAAATTTCTTCCTGTCTCTGGGACTTAGTTTCTTCATCTTCTTCATATGATCTTTAAGGTCCCATTTAACACGAAATCTTTAACCTTGGCTTAGTTTTAAGACTGTTCTGTCTGGCCTATAGTACTCAGGATTAAATATGACTCAAAGCTCCCTATGTTTTCATTAATCCAGGGCTGCCTCCTCAGGGTTGGGTTTGAATTAAATTAACCTAAGAGATTAGTGGTGGAACTGAATTCTGAAAATTCTTTTCAATGATGGTTTCCCTTTGATCATCCCCCCCCCCCCCAGTTTTCCTCATCCTTAATTCTTCCCTTCTAAGTACTACTCAGTTGCCTTTCAATCCCCTTCACTTTATCCAGATTTTCCTATTGTGTTTCATTTAATGTGATGACACAAACTTTTTGCCATTATCCATGTTACCTTTGTTGTTCACAAAGAGCTCTGAACACATGGCAAGAGGTTATATATTTTATATGACCAATGTTTCTTCATTCACCTATTGGCAACTACCAAGAACAGATTGGTAGATGCTGGAGAGGAAGCACTTGTAAGTGTGTCCACCTTCATTCACTATTGTAGGTTAAAGCAAAAATGTGTAGGTGCCAAAGATTCAGTTTGGGACCAAGTCTCATTTATGAAATTATTATATGATTAGGCATCCATAACAATCATTTTCTTCTCTCTCTCTTCCCCCCACCACTCTGAGGTCCCATTTTAAAAGGTTACCTAGAACTCTCTACTGGAGTTTGGGAATGAATATCATTAAGTACCAAGGAGCCATGAGTCAAATTCATAGGTACTATCAAGTACTAATTAATGGTCTAAGGACAATAATCCATTTCACAGCAATTACACATTGACAGTGTTCCTAATCCCTTTGCATCTGTTGACTGGAGCTTGGCCATACTTTTTAACAGCTTGTTCTCTCATTTAAATACCATACAACAAGTCAATTAGAAGATATTCATCCAGATATCCCCATTAGCAGCATCATTGGAATTTTTATTCAAACATTAAGGTCTGACACTGTTTCAGTCAATAACATTACCACAGTGCCGGTGCTTAAACATGTTAATATCTCACTCACTGAGCTCCCAAGTACAAATTCATAGAGATCACAGGCTATGCAGAAGCCCAGGTGTCTCACTAGCCTTCCAGAGACAATGACTGACCTTTGATATCTGCATTAAATCCCCCAGTTGATTTTCTGGTCTTTATGTTCTTGGTTACAGTTCTACACAAAAGTTAAACTTCGGTGATTTTTGAGACTGCTAGATCTGCTCACAATGCAATAAAGATGGTTTCACTGGGAACTTAGCACTGAATTTTTGGCAGTTTCTTAAAGACATTTGGCTAATTATATTTTTTTCTTTGAAGAGGGATGAAATAGAGGGATGCATTCTAAACTTATAGAAAATTCCTACAACTCATGTTATATGCTTGTAGAAATCAATAGCAGTCATTCACTTATAAGTCTTTAGAACCTTGATCAATGCAACTATAAATAAGTACAAAAACATGGAGATCAAACATACCATCCATCTCCTTACAGAAAGTCGAACTAAAAATGAAGACAGAGATATTCACTTTCTGTCATGGCTAATGTGGGAATTTATTTTGCCAGACTATGTAGAAATGTATTGAGGGATTTGTTTTTCAAGGTTTTTTTTTGATTCAATTGGGGAAGAGTAGTAGAAAGCATAGATCTATTAAATATGTTTGTTCCTGGAAAAATAAAAAAAATAATATTAAAACAAAGAAGAGAAAAAAAGAAGGAAATGTGAGATCTAGAGCAGTTTGGAGAAATTTCTACCTAAGGACCAAGAGCATTAACACTTAGAGTTGGTGCTCCAGGAGTTTTTCCTGAACCCTGGCTGAACTTCCTTTGGGGAGTGACTGAGATCTGCAATAATCACTGTCCTCTCTGGATTTTCTCTCTTAGAGCAAGGGTTAGAACAGATAATTACTTCATGTTCCAAGTGGTTCCTCTGTGCCTAAAGTCAAATGTCTTCCCAGCAGCATTTTCAGTCGCACTAAACTGCTTAGTTTGACATTCAAATGAAATTAGGATTATGGCTTCACAAAATATCCCTTGGGATTATTACACAGCTGGGAAAAGTTAAAGAAGGTCTCTCTAGAAGAAGTAGAATTTATAACCTTGTCACAAATGAAAACCAATGTTATTGCTAATAAAAGCTTAACTTTTTAGAACATTATTTTCAAAATCCTTCCACACAAATTTATTGTATTGACATCATCACCTTCATAAAGGAAACAAGGATTGTGTGGAGATTAGAAAGATTAGAGAAATGAACCTGATTGTGGATTTTCTCATCTATAATTTGTTCTAGTAGCATATATCATGGCTATGCCTTTTTTGAATTTTTATCTCAGTTACCTATGTCCTGGTGAGGACAAGCTCCCAATGTCCTCATAGGAGCTTTGGTGATTAGACTAGATACTTCATAGGAAAACAAAACAAAACAAAACAAAACCACAAGTTTGAAGGGATTTTTGAACATCTTCTGAAATGTTTTGTTCATGACATTGTCCTTACATGAGGTGACACTATCAGCAGTAGTCATCTGACATTTCTGGCTTCCAGACAGTATTGCTGGGAGACAATAAAAATACAGTAATAGCCCATGGTAAGCTGGTTTAGCTCATGTTTTGTGGTGCATCATGGGATAACCATTAACTTTTTGTCTAAGGATTCCCTGGAGATCTGGACCTGACAAGATCCAGTCCTTTTACTCAGAGAATAGCACTACACTGAGAAGAGCATTGTTCATCAGTCTGGTTCAAGGCTAGGATCAATAGGTTTGGTTAAGCTGCCACAAAGCTGTGCCACTGATTAAGAGAACTTCCCAGGTCCGAGGTAGACCTCCCTATAAGACTGTAACAGAGGAGGCTTCATTCTCAGAGCAACTTGTGTGTGCTGTATAGTTAATACAACAGTTGCATTAGAAAAATATATATCAATGGTATGTTGACTCTAAAAAGAGATATAAATTCAGTTAAAGATCCAAGGAATTCAGACAGGTCAATTACAGTGGCTGACCATCACCAGAAAAGCAAAAACTTTAATTCTCTGGGGAAGAAAGAAATCAAAGGGGTTTACCATTCCTCTAGATACTCACTATGCCCCAGATATGCCTGGTTTCTTGTTTCCTCTGTGCTTTTAAGGTTGCAGAATTTCCCCTTACCTTAAAAGATTTTCTCTTTAAAAAAAATCAAAATCCTATTCCTTCTTTAAAATTGAGCTGAAATCTCACCTCTTCCATGGAACTTTCTCTGACTACTCTAGTTCACTGTGATCTTTCCTCCCTCTCCACATCTGTTACACTTATTGTCTCTACTACCCATTTGGCAATAGTGTTTCCCCCTAAGAAAATCATCTTAGTATTTTTCATTTTAATGTGTGGAAAAGAGGACTTTTAATGGAACCAATCTGATTTCAGATCACAGCAATGTCATTGAGTTAATCACAGCTTTATGACTGAGGAATTTAAAAGACTTTACAATTCACAGATGATTTGCATGGTCAATGGGCTTCAAGAAATGGCTTATTTTATTGTCTTGTGAAACTGCATAACATGTACAACCTATTGCCATTCATTTTGCTTTACCTGGGCTATAAGAAAACCACCCTAGTCTGAGAGTATGACAAAATAATGTCTTATGCTGTCTCAGAGGCAGTGGAATGCATTTCTTCACTTCAGTAAGGACCATTCTACTAACACAATAAAATTTCCTCTTTATTTTGGTGTTTTGATTTACTGTATTTTTAAATATCTAAATTTGCATCCCAATAGTCTCTGCATAATCAAAACGAATAAATTAATGAAATTCTAACAAATTGGTTCACTTACCCATCATAAGCAGTACACTCCTTAACTACTCTTCTAGGTAAGGGCATGCAGAGAATGTGTGGTACACAGTTCAAATTGACAATATCATTCTCTATTCTTTATCCCATTTTGATTGTATAGTTTATAAAGAGAAAGGATACTATTAGTATTCTTATTATGATTCCATCAGTCTTTTCTTGATCCCTTTCATTCTTAAAAGGGTTGATCCTAAAATGGTGGATGTTTATTGCATTATATTGCAAAGTAACTGCCAATAATGATAACTCATTATCATTACTGTATATGGTGCCTATGTCTATTTTGTGCCAACAAGGGAGATCACTATAGGACCAATATGGTCACTTTGGTTGCCATAAACAGTGGACTTTTCCTAACTCAAGATGATATTCAGACCCAAATTAAATTACATATTTAGTGCCATACCAATCAGTTTACCAAAAAACATTTTATAGACCTAGAAAAAATTAGTAACAAAATTCATTTGGAAGAACAAAATGTCCAGAATATCAAGGGCATTAATGAAAAAAACATGCTAGGGAAGGTAGCCTAGCTATAGCAGATTTTAATCTGTATTATAGAGCAGCAGTCATCAAAACTACTTGGTACTGGCTGAGGAATAGAGCAGTGGATCAATGGAAGAGATTGGGTACATGTAATAAGAATGTAAATTTTAAAGATCTTCCCTGCCCCTAGGCTAAAGTGCACCAGAAGCCTGGGGAAGGGAGGCTTGTTTTTCAGTAAATACTTTTTGATTGGCCAGTGGGTCAATAAGGTTGTTACATTCTCTGAGCCAGGAGAAGGCTATATAAGCCCTGATGTGTAGCTTTGTTTTGGGACTCACTTTGAGAAGTGTTCTGTGATTTGATCTGACTTCTGGGAAGCCGTTGTTGAGAGTCCCCCGGCTTTGAAAAACCCAGAATGTGGAAACCCAGATGTTGACTGGGTATGGATGTAATGGTTGGACAGTTTGGAAATCTGTCTACTTGATGTTTCTGTCTTGATAATTATGCCTGTATACTTTGAGGTTCAGGGTGCTGACCTTTTCTTCTGAACAAGGTAAACGATATATGTCTGACTGATTAAAGTAAGCTTGTTAACCCATTTTGAGTTGCTTTCCTTTAACAAAGCAGATCCAAGAACCTGTGTGAGCAGGCACCCTGGGGACACTGGGGTGCTTGCTGCAACAGTACATGAGACTCAGCAGTTAATTACTATAATAATCTACTCTTTGATAAACCCTAAGACCCCAGTTTTTGGGATAAGAACTCACTATTTGACAAAAACTGCTGGGGAAACTGGAATAGAGTTCGGCAGAAACTGGGCATAGACCAATATCTAACACTGTATACCAAAATTAAGTCTAAATGGTTGCATGATCTAGGTATAAAGGATGATACTGTAAGCAATCTGGGAAAGCAAGGGATAGTTTAGTCAGATTTTGTCAGATTTATGGAAAGGGGAAGATTTCATGACTAAACAAGAATTAGAGAGCATTATAAAATGCAAAATGGATAACTTTGATTACATGAAACTGAAAAGCTTCTGTACAAACAAAGCCAATGTAACCAAGATTAAGAGGGGAGTGGGAAATTGGGAAAGAATTTTTATAATCAATGTCTCTGATAAAGGCCTCATTTCTAAACTATACAGAGAATTGAGTCAAATGTATAAGAATACAAGTCATTCCCCAATTGATAAATGGTCAAAGGATATGAACACATAGTTCTCAGAGGAAGAAATTAAAGCTATCTATAAGCATATGAAAAAATTTTCTAAATCACTATTGATTAGAGAAATGCAAATCAAAACAACTCTGAGGCACCACATCTCACCAGTCAGATTGGCTAAGATGACAAAATAAGAAAATGATAAATGCTGGAGAGGATGTGGAAAAATTGGAACACTAATACATTGCTGGTGGAGTTGTGACCTGATCCAACCATTCTGGAGAGCAATCTGGAACTATGCTCAAATGGCTATAAGTAATTTCTTATCCTTTGACCCAGCAATACCACTTCTAGGGTTGTATCCCAAAGAGATCACAGAAACGGGAGGAAGACCCATACGTACAAAAATATTTATAGCAGCTCTTTTTGTGGTGGCAAAGAATTAGAAATTAAGGGGATGCCCATAAATTGGGGAATGGCTAAACAAGTTATGGCATATGAATGTAATAGAATACTGTTGTACCATAAGAAACAAAGAGCAGATGGACTTCATATCTACCTGGAGAGGCTTATATGAACCGATGCTGAGTGAGAAGAGCAGAACCAGGAAAAATTTGTAAACCGTTACTGATACCATGTATGTGTGATGACCAACTCTGATAGACCAAACTCTTTTCAGAAATACAGGGCTACAAGTAAACTCTAAAAGACTCATGATGGAGAGAGATGTCTACATTCAGAGAAAGATCTAGAAAGAACAGAGTTTGAAGGCAGATTGAAGCAAACTACCTGCTCTGTTTGGTTTCCTCTTTCCCATTGTTCATTCCATCCATTACAATCCTTCTTTTCAACCTGCCAATGTCTAATGTGAAAGTATCTGCTGATCCAATAATTGATTGTATGCCACCATGGGGAGGGGGGAAGGGGAGAGAGGGAGAGAAAATTTGAAACTCAAAGAATGGGAGAACTGAATCTTGTAAACTCAAAGTAAATAAACAAATTAATAAAGTGGTGTTAAAAAAGATGATATTCAGATAGAATATTCAGTGACATAATCAAGAGATAAAGAATAGCCAGATGTGCTGTTTCATTGTAACATCAATGGGCCACATATCAACTTCACTTAAATCTTTTGCCTAGATATTTAGGGTGTAGTGATAATGTTTGGTATTAGGAAAGTCATTTGTCCTCTCTGTGTCTCAATTTCCTTACCTATAAAATAAAAGGATTGGGCTAGGTCATCTCTAAGGTCCTTCAACATAAGATAGTCCATATTTCTCTGACTTTCAAACATTCTAAATACTGAATTTTAAATGGACATTTATATTGCCATGCATGAGCAGCTTTCCAGAAGAATGCTACTGTGAACAGCCTTTAAGGTTCTGATTACACAATATAGTGAACACTCTATTCTGTAACAAATCAAAGGAAAACATTCACAGAAAATCAAGGTACAGCCTTCACAATATTACAGCTTATCACAGAAAATCACATCATAGTATTCACAACAGCTTAACATTAAAATGGCCACATAGTTTTCACTAAAGTGGTCACAATATTTAGAACAAAGAACAATCATCTCAAAGTATAATAGTCAAAGTCTTCCACTCATGGGGCATATTAAATTAACTCAATCAGTCACTTATTCAGCAATCAGTTACTAAATATCATTGATTACTAAGTACAATCATCGGAAAACACACAAACCCTCCACCTCTAAGTCACTAGTAAACTACAATTTCATCATTACTCAGTACCCACAGAGAGGTCTTTTCATCTTGACTTGGGGCCAGTTCTCAGCTTCCCTGGATCCCCTTCCATGGTCCCAGATTCTATCTGAATTCACCAGACTGTCACCTGGGTTCAGTGGCAGGCAGCTCCCAGTTCCTTGTCCAGCTCTCTGGGTAGGTCCTGCTCTACACTTAAGTTCACAGGGTCCAGTCCATCTCAAATCCTTTGCAATTTTTGCTCCTGGGAAGTCAAGGCTCAACCAAGCCAGAAACAGACAAAGTCTTAGCATCCCGGTCATGTTTCCTCAGTCTTCTGAGCTCATTCAAAGAATCAGAATCACCTTATCCAGCTTGGGGGGCGGGGGCTCCTGGACGCCTGGACTCTTGGGCTCCTGTTCAGAAGAAGCTCCACCACCACAAGTTCTCAGGAAATTCTGGCTCAGTTCTCAATTCTCTCTCTAGCAGAACAGCTTCTGCCAGCAGATTTTTGTCTGAAGAAATAATGACTGTGCCTCTCTGTGGCTTTTCTTATATACACAGCATTAACTACTTCCTGTTTCAGCCAACCCCTTCCTGTTATGTCAGGAACAGGGGTTCATACCTTCTTTTTTTTCCACAGAGGTTTGATTAGTTACTAAGTGCTAAGTACCTGCTTACTTGCCAATACAAAAAGGGGTCTTCAAATTACCATTACAACATTCCAGATACTTTCTTCTATTTAGGAAGAAAACATGCCAATTCACAATTTTGTTGTATTTTCATGTCAGCATCATAACTGAAAATAGCTGAGAGCCATTACTAACAACCCAGTCTTCCTTTTTCACTCCCAAACTCAATTTACCTGCAATTAAAGATGGCTTTTAGCTTGTTTGACATTAGTTAGCTTCATAATAGAAGAATCTAGACCTCTAACCTCTCACACAGAAAGTAGAATTTTTAACCTGAAATAAAAGTTGCTTCTAATTATACACCCAGCAGTCCAGAAATCCCAATGAAAATGGGGCTGAGAGTATGGAAAAAAATAAGTATTAGATTTATATTTCCACATTTTAGATGACCTCTAAACGTTAGTCTCACTTAAACTTCAACTTTGTGTCTATAGTTTTCTATACAGAAAATTTAATGAAATAAGGGAGAAAAAATTACAAAGACTTTTGACAAGACAACTTGACCAGTTGACAAATAAGGCAAAGCAGAGACTGGTTGGTTAAGATAATATTGAATGTAATAATGGCTATCAAGGCTATCTCTTTTGCATTGAAAGACAACTAATGTGCCTTTATGTAGGATGCATTCCTAACTATGAAGAAGTGATTAGCATGTGGGAACAAAAGAATAGATGATTATAAAAAGTGCTCTTTCAGATGTTAAATTTGTTCTTCTGTTGGTGAATACTATTTAGGGATTTCTCAACTGAGTGTTGACCTTGGAAACATAAAATTATGTGACAGGTACATTCTAAAGCTCTCAATAAACTCATCTTTTCCCCACAAAGTGTAATGAGGTGTTTCCACTGTGAATATAGGACAAAAATGGCTCCATTATGTTGATGGTTTTTCCATCCTTCTTATCTCCTTGGCTGACAGAACTTTATAATGTAATACAATGGTGCTTTTTGGAGTCGTAAAGAAAGTTAGATTGCTATGGCCAAAAATGTTCAACTAAGTGATCTACTATAAGACTGTGTGCAGCATTACTTGGGTCACATTTAGGAAGAAAACTAAAAACATCATCATGGAACCATTTGACTGGCAAAGGAGATGGGTCAATCCTAGACAAATCAAGGGAGAAGAGATGGACAGCTTGTATATTACTGTGCCTATTAACATCAAAGAAAAGTAATCAGAGGAATGTCTCCATTCTATGATACGCAAAATTGTTGTTTCAAATGAGTTGAAACAAGCAAAACACAATGCAAACCTTAAAGCATGACATGTCAGCAGTCATCATCATCATCATCATGATTTGTTGTTAAATCTTGTCATTTTTATATTTGAACCATGTTTCATATGCATTTCTTTCTCTGTACTCACACAGCCACCACTTTGGTTCAGGCCATCATCACCTTAGGTCTTTATTACTGGGATAGTCCATTTGTTGTTCTCTCTGCCTCAGATCTCCCCTTACTCCAACCCATATTCCACTTGGCTGCCATAGTGATCTTCCTAAAGCATAGGTCTGACCATCTGATTTTCTCCCCTCCCCCAACTCAATAAATTAAAGTAACTCCAACATCAATGAGCTAGTCATATAGCATTTATTAAACTCTTAGTAGGTGCCAGGCATTGTACTAAATACTGACAGTGTGGATAAGGATCAGATATAAAATCCTCTAGTTGGCATTAAATTTAAAACCCTTTACAACCTGATTCACTCCTATATTTCCAGGATTCTTAGACATTATTCCCCTTCACATATTCTAATTCAAGCTATGGTGGCCTACTTATATTCTACACACATTTCATCTCCAGACTGTGCATTTTCACTGGCTGCTACTTATGCTTGAATGGCTCTCTATCCTCACTTCCACTTCCTGGATTGACTGGCTTGCTTTGAGTTTGAGCTTAAATCTCATCTTCTTAAGGAGATCTCTAGGGGTTCACCCAGCTGTGAATACCTTCCTCCTAATATTACCTTGGATTTTTACTCTTCATGTTTTGTACGCACATGGAGATTTGCTTATTGTATCCCACATTAGAATATGAACTTTCTCCTTACTTTGAATCCCCAGTGTTTCAAATAGTGCCATAGTTGCTGACCAACTGCATATACTGTTTAGGATTAGTAGTAATAGTGGAAGGAGGTAGAATAATAATAATAACAAAAATAAAAGTAATTTATATAAGATTATATATAGGTTTAGAAAATGCTTTATATATGACATAAATATAGTTGATATAGATATAAAATATAGAAGATATAACTATTAGTACCTAAATGATATAACATACCTGATCCTCGCAACAACCTTGTGAAGTAGGTCCCATTACTATCCCCATTTTACAGATGAGGAAAATGAAACTGAGAGAGGTGAAGGGTCATGCACCTAGTAAGTCTCTGAGGTAGGATTTGAACTCAAGATTTTCTTAATCTAAGTCCAAGACTCTATCCATGGTTACAAATCTCTTAGGATGAAAGAGTTTGTAATCTGCAATGACAAAAGTTTACCTACATTGACTGATGAAATGAAATTAAATTCAATCCTCTGAATTTTTGAGGGTTACAGAAAATAGGGCTTATAAGGGCCCATATATTTGTTTTCAACCACTGTTCATAGCGATAAGTGTAGATTCTCACCAACTCTGGCTCATTGATTCAGTCTGGTCAAGCACTATGTGGTTGAACTGACTTTGGTGGTTGGAAATTTCTTAGGTGATCTCTCAGCATAAGCCTTAGATGTTTTTCCCTCTGAGATAAACATCAGTTTAACTTTCAGCTCTGATAGCGCTAGATGTGTGATGCTGGACAAGTCACGTAACCTCTTTAACTAATGTTTCCTCTTCTAGGGTGTTTGGGTCCTTGAGAACCTTCCTCTGGCTTTATAATTCTGTGACTTTCTGATTTCTTATAAAGTAATAAGTACTAATATATCTCCAAAACAGGTTGTTACAGTCAAAGTCTCTGAAGGAACAGTGGGATGGTTGGGTGAGTGTCAGCAGAGAATAACATTTTTTTTTTTTAAAACTTATCACAATCAATTTTTTTTTGGTAATTTTTTAAATGGATCAGTTTGTGAATTTTAGGATCTTCTGGACAGTGCAAGGCAGTGTTGACTTCTGCCTATGCTCAGCTGGAAATAGTTATTCATAATGTCTAACAGAGAGCCCCATCAGTTCTCTAAGAAAGCATCATAAAATATGTTGTCAGCTGCTCATTGAATGTGATAAATTTCACCAACATGTCGACCACGCTTCTAAATTCCATTTCAATGTACACAATTATGCTCCTGGTGGTTATAAATGGTCCTGATAAACTGACAGCTGCTCACAGATTTGAAGAAATTTTACTGAGCTCAGTGAGTATTTCTAAAAGGCTGTTACCTTGCTTTCTACTCCTAGATGTGTTCCAAGATAATAATGGGTCTTACTGCAACCATCAAAAGCCTATCAGTATGTAAGCTGGTATTATATTATACTATTCTTATATGTAAACATATTCTTCACTATTTGTAACAGCATGATTCACCACTTTATAAACAAACAACAAGGCATCCACAGGGAGAAGTCCATTGTCTTCCATTTACCAAGCTTCATTCATTTCTCTGGTAATATTACTTGCTTTCAAAGGGGCTACTGAAAACAGACATGGTACTTACACTATTGAAAGACAAATCTTTCTTTCTGAACATTATTTCACTATTCAATATAGTGATTGTCTTCCTATTAAAACTATTTTAAAAAGGAAAGTAACAAAAGCAATTTCTGCATTTTAAATGAACAAATGTAATTTATTATTTGTTTTTTAAAAACAGTAAAATTTAAATAGGGGACTATTAAAAGGAATGAGAGTAAATATTTGATTCTTAAATAATTAAGTAATATATGGTGAATATAAGGGTAGAATTGTCTTTTCTTATAGTGGAAAACAATTTGCCCTGTATAAGAATATCTAGAAATTTCAATTCCCTCCAAGTAACCTTTCATTTGCCTTCCTTTTCTTTGAACACATTAAAAATGAATATCTGGAAATTGTACCCATTCACACTTCCAAGTACTCTCTGTACCCCATCATGTCATCTCTATTTTAAAGCTTTAGGATTCTGGTCTGGCATATGCAAGCAGATAAGTTTTTTTTCTTTGATTTTTTTGAGATATCACAATGGTTGCAGCCTATACCCTTGGATGACATTTCCTGTCACATAATTATACATACCCCTTTGCCAGTGCTCTCCAGTCCAACCTAAATCCCTAGATCACCCATGTAAATTATCTATCTTTCCTGTTCCTCTGAATCAAACTCCTTGGGCTTTGATCATGCATTATCATTTCAGACTATTACTCTCTAATGGGGCCTGAAACACCAGCATATAAACTTGGCTTTAATCTTTGAACTCATCATGACCCAATACTTCCTTTTTAATATTTGTATAACACACCATACCAGAGCATACCTTGATAATCTCACCTTCCCTTTGGTCTGAGTTTCTGCTGGCCTGACTGACACAAGCCATTTAGAACCTGGTATTGATGGCAATACTGTACTTTTCCATGATATACTTTACCTTAAGAATCCCTTTAATCCTCAAATGGCTCATTGTTGTTATTCTTTTTAAAAAGGAAAATAGCAGCTCATTCATCCTTGCCCATCCTGTGTGACATTTATGCAATTATTTTTTCAAAAGTTTACTAAAAGGGCAGCTAGGTAGAGCAGCAAATAGAGCAACTGGCCCTGGAGTCAGGAGGACCTGAATTCAAATCCGACCTCAGACACTTAACACTAGCCATGTGACCTTGGGCAAGTCACTTAATCCCAATTTCCTGGCCCTTCCCCCTCCATAAAAACAAAAAAAAAGTTTACTATAGGGGCAGGGATCAACCTAAGACCTTCCTTACTTTCTCTTGACAATGTGAGAATATCAGTACTCAGATTACCTATCTGCCATTCCTTGTCCTTATCATGTAACCTGCTAATCTTATAAATTTACCTTATACTCTTATTCTTTTGAAGATGGTCATTTGTGACACATTGTAGTCTATTGACCACCCTCTTCACCCCCTTCCCCAATGTGGATAAATCATATGGTCAAAGATTTTTTATAGGATTATGACTCTTATCCAGGAGGGTTTGCTGCTTGACTCAAAAAGCACAATGTCATCTACAAATAGGACTTTGTGAGGCCTAACCACCCACAGGGAATTGCTTTTCAACTTGAACTCTATGTGGGATTTGCTCTAGCATGGTGGCTTATATCTTTGGCCAATGCTTTTCCAAATTTTGTGTTTTGCTTCAATACTCTCAGAGGGTAATTAAAATGGATTAATTTTGTTGTTACACATTTGGAGGAATCTTGAATGATTGTCTCCTAAAATTAAAACCAAATCTTGAATATAAATGAAGAAAATATTTAAAAGGATATGAAACTTTAATGAAATTTAAAAGAATACAAACACCTAAGGGTAATTAGGTATTTTAATATCCCTTAATATTTGAAAATCAGTGTTTAATCAAGTCCAGTTTTGCCCAGGCTTGAGTAGGGCTAAGTTACAGATGAATGTCACATAGCTCATAATGAATTACCTTTCAGGTTTTAGGTCACATGAAATGTCTTCATATTTAAGGGTTACAGGACAACTTAGTGTCACTAATATAGGCTTTGTTCTATTATTATCCTTAATTCCCTTAGTAAGAAAGGTCTAACAACTTAGCATTTTTCAGAGGCAGGGCCCTTACTCTTTCCAATTCCCCATACTTAGCTACCTGATTTCATTTGCTTTGCAGCCATACAGATGAACAAAAACATTGTCATGCTACTGTACATATGAAAATCAGTGATAAACATTTGTTCAATTGGAGAAGTCTATTTTTTCCCTCTCTATAGCTAAATTTTGCTCCAAATTTCATTTACCCATTTTTCTGATGTATAATTTAAATCTACTCACAATATTGGAGGTTGGACCCTAAATTCCTAAATGGATCTGTGATCTTATCAATTTGGTAGTTCCCTTCAATAATGAAGATAGCAACCCATGCATACCTGCCTATCCCATTAGACTCCTATTTCTTTTTTTTTTTTTTTGGAGGGCAATTGGGGTTAAATGACTTGCCCAAGGTCACATGGCTAGTTTTTGTGTTAAGTATCTGAGGTCGAATTTGAACTCAAGTCCTCCTGACTCCAGGGCCTGTGCTGATTTTTGTCTATTTCCCTGCAAAAGGTAATGAACCACTGGTAGCCCACCGAATATGCTCATTTTCTCTCAACATACAATTTCAACGGATCATTTTGGCCATCTGTCATCTCTTGTTCATAGCATGTGATCAGCTTATCTTCTCTTCCTCTCATACAATTGTCTGAAAATACCCTTTACTCTTCTTATTTAGTTTCTATATGCTGCAACTGAATCTCATTCAACATGTACCTTTCCATTGCTATCTGTATAATGTTTATATTTAGTTCTTTGGAGATAGTGATATTTCACTGAACATGAAGCATCATTGTTTCCTTCCTTATGATAGTTATATCCTGGCTCCTAACAGACTGTCTAATTGAAAATCATTCTATGGCCCTTTCCAAATAAGATAACAATGTGCCAACCCCTTTAATTCAAAGAAAACAAGGCTTAAAAATATCTAATAAAATAGGCACCCACATCTCCCTTCTCTTCCCCACACATATATCCATCTCTTGACTTCAGGCATTCTGGCTGGCTGTCCCCCATGGCTGAAATCTTCTCTTTTTTTCTCTGCTTCCTGAATTTCCTGAGTTCCTTCAAGTTTCATGTAAAGTCTTACCTTCTTCAAGAAGATTTTTTCAGTTCTCTTCAATCTTAATGCCTTTTCTCTGAGACTATTCACTGTATATATTACATTTGGACCTTATTTTTCAGTTTTTTCACTCATTCATGCCCAACTCTTTGAGATACCATTTGGGGTTTTCTTGGCAAGGATACTGGAGTGATTTGCCATTTCTTTTTCCAGCTCATTTTACAGATAAGAAAACTGAGGCAAAGAAGGTTAAATGACTTGCTCTGGGCTGCACAGCTAGTAAGTGTCTGAGGCCAGATTTGAACTTAGGAAGATGAGTCTGGCTTCAGGCCTAACACACTAACTCCTGCACCACCTGCTGCCATATTTGGACCTAGTTATTTGCAATATTGTCTTATAAGATCATGAGCTCCTTGAAGGAAGGGACTATTTTTCCCTTTCTTTCTACCCTTAGCACTTAATGCAGTGCCTATCAGCTAGTAGGTGCTTTATAAATGTTTATTGACTAACTGAATATGGTAAACATCTCAGCTGGAAGGACCTACATTTAAAGAGAGGCCAAAACCACTTCTTTCTACCTGACTTCCTTATATAATTGCATCACATTTCTTCTGCTTACTGCTTGGGTGACTTTGGGCAAGTCATTTGACTTTTTTGGGGGCAGGCTTAGTATTCTCATCTAAAAAATAGGGACTAGAGTACCTCTGTAGACCAAATGGAGAGGAGCTCTGAGATCCTTTTAAGTTCTAATTTTGTAGTGAGTTGATCACTGCAAAGCCATTGCAACTATGTATAATAATCTTTTCTCAGTGCCTTTTATGAAGAAAAAGGAAAAACAAAAATAAACCCAAAAAACAAAAGACTTGCAGGAAACTTTTCTTCTATGACTTTGCTTTTATCAAATTCCAATGTGAAGAGAGGTATTTTCCCAGCTCCAGTGACCCGCTGAGAGAAATACTTTAGAAAGTGCCATTTAAAATAATAATTTTCTTTTTTTTAAAGGACTAACTTGGCTGTAAATCAGAACAAAGCTTCAAAGCCAGTTATTGCTTTGAATATTATTCTTCTGAATGATGGAAAATGAGTCCCTATGTATTGTATATAATAAAAGGAGTAAGCACAGATTTCATATCTAAAGGATGCATGTATGTGTGTGTGTGTGTGTGTGTGTGTGTGTGTGTGTTTTTCTTTAAGATATCAGCAACCTACTAGTTTCATGGAAGAATTATCTACCCAGTGGTAACTTTCTGTTTCTGTATATTTATTCTCTACCTATTTTTCAAGTTACCCGTGTTACCAAGAAAGACCAACACAATCAAGGTAGAAATCACATGGACCCAAGGTAGCTATTATAGGCAATTTTTGGCCTAAACTGTTATACAATTGAAAATACATTGCATATCCTTGAAGTATACTATTCAAATATATCTAAGCAATGGACACTGATAGGTTGAAGCTCAGAAAGACATCATGTTTGGGCTAAGTTTTACTTTTCTTTTACCATTTATAACCTATGTATGAATAACAGGCAATGGATATGTTGCCCATTAATTGTCAGGAAAGATTCATTTCTTCTTTTGCATAGAACTGTCTTTGACTAATTTGGGTATAATTTCTACTAGCTACTGAATCTGAACTCCTTCATTGACTAAGCTGTAGGGTTTCTTAACCCAGACTCTGCGAACATTTTTTAAATTGTCATTTTGATACCTAAATTTCAATATTATTTATTTCTTTTGCAATCCTATGTATCTTACCTTATGCATTAAAAGTTGTTCTGAGAAGTCCATGGACCCATCAGACTCCCAAAGGGATCCTGACTCAAATTAAGCTAAGAATCTTGCTCTAAAGCTTCAAGATTTGAGAAACATTTGTTGCATTTGTCCTATGGGTAACACATTATACTAGGTGACCTAAAAGACAGAAGTACAACAATGATATAGCCCTTGACCTCACAGAACATATAGTTCAATAGGGTAAGATAAGTCTTGTCTTTTTGAGTTGCCATATTTTCAGAAACATTGGACCTAGAGAATGTAAGAAGCCTTGAATTTGTCAAGGATGAAGTCCCCCCCCACCTCTCACCTATCATAATTTGTTATTTGTGCCCTGAGCTGGGATCCCCGTGTATCCTTGGGAGTCAAGTTAGGTGTCAGTCTGCATCAGGATGAGACACTGTGCAGTTGAAATCCTTGTAGCAAGCAGATCTTCACATCTTCATGGTCTAGCAGTTCCCAAGAGAAAATGATGTTGCTTTTGTCATCTGACTTATTCCTGATTTCTTCTCCCCTTTGGGAGGGAATTGTCCTTTCCCCACCCCTAGTGTTCTTTTCTTTCTGCCATGCCACTTCCATTCCAGAGGGGATTGCTATCTCTCCTCACTTCTTTGTTGAATCTCATAAATATCCAAGCTTCTGTTTGGATTGTGACCTCTCTGTACTTGCAAAGAGGTCTACATGCATGTTCATTTCTCTTGAAATAAATCTGGTTGCAATGCATGTCTCATGAACTTATAATTTTGTTTTTGGTTAACAAGTCATTCATAAAATAATCATAATATAAAGCATGAATATAAAGAAAGACAGTGTAGCATAGTGGATAAATTGCAGTCTTTGTCATTAGGAAGACCTTTGATAAAGTCTTGATTCTGACATATAATAGTTATGTGGCCATGGGCAAATCATTTAACTTTTCAATGTCCCAGGCAAATTCTCCAAAACTGTGAACCATTGATTTCTTAGACACCTGCATCAGTAAAGGGACTTTATATGCACGGAGTGATCCAGATTGAGAAAGTCATAGTTATACCCCTTTCATTAGTCTTTCATATCACCAAACCTCCAAAAGTACAAGACCAATAAAAGATATATATATATATATATATATATATATCACATAGTTCAGAAAAATCAATTCTGGATGAGGTCATTTTGGTTAAGGTGTACTCCCATTTGTTTAGAGAGCATTGAGAACATAAAGAGAAGTAAAGAGAAACAATACTAGAAAAATAGATTGATGTAATATCATGGGGGGCTTTGAATCTCCAGCAAAGTAGTTTATAGCTTATTCAGCAATTGTGGGTTTCTGATCAAGTAAAACATAACAGGAGCCATGCTTTAGGAAAATCAATATGGCAGTAAATATGTAAAAGTGAAATTGTTCTGAGTACAATATAGACTCAAAGAATCTAACCTAATTCAAACCAAACCAAACTATTTTCATTAGTTACTTGTGGCAGCCAGGTGGTACAGCAGATCGAGTGACAGGCCTGGAGTCAGGAAGACTCATGTTCCTGAGTTTAAATCTGTCCTCAAATCTTTACTAACTTCATTACCCTGGGCAAGTCAATTAACCCTGTTTGCCTCAGTTCCTCATCTGTAAAATGAGTTGAAGAAGGAAATGGAGTATTTTTGCCACGAAAATCCCAAATGGGGTCATGAGACTCAGACACAGCTGAAAACAATGGAACAACTATAACAGCTTGGCCTTTAATTAACCAGAATGGTTCATGATGAGGGATCATTGAAAAAGCCAATTTCTCACGAACACTTGTAATGGCAAGCAAAGGAGTATTTAATTTCTTGTTTTAGTATTTAGCACCTTGTTTCAGTCCGTTTGTCCTTGAGCCTTGCCCATGATTATATCAATTATTTGTTAAGAAACAGAACCTGTTAAGCCCACAGTTGGAGGGACTTGCCAAAGACTGGAACAGGAAGGACACAAGAGGTGGGAGGGACAGGGAGGAGCTAGTGACATATAAAAAAAGCTCAAGCACAGTTGGGACTGAGCATAACTGTGAGGAAGCATGACTGTGATGCCCACACTTTGCCTATGTTGATGTTATTTTGTCAGACCTATCTGCTAATAGAGGATGCTGCTGCTGTTGCAAAAGCCCTGGGACCTTACTGCTGCTTCAGAAGCCCTGAAAGAGGAGTTTCTTGTCTGTTTACAGAAATCCTAGAGGAGAGTTTTACTTATGCTTTCAGATAACTTTACTGATGATTTGTGTTGATTTCTCACAGGCAGAAAGTGAATTGATGATGGTGCCAGCAAAGTGTATGGATGTTGTTGTGTCTCTGTTAAGCTTTGTCTTCCCAGAAATAGGAACTTTGAAGGGCTTGAGGTGGACTGGTCACTGTGAGCTTCAATATGGAATGGGAGCCTGACAAGCAGCTGAGATCTGCCTGCCTTTGAATCTAGGTGATGGTAGGGTGAATTCAGGCAAGAGCTGAGAAGATGGAAGAGGAACCATGGAGTTTGGGAGTCAGCCTTGAGTCAAGACAAAGGAACCTTTCCTTGGGTACTTAGTGTTGACTAACAAGATCATGATTTATTAGGGGTGGGAGAGCTTTGTACTTTGTATCCTGAATTACATCTTTTGTTTAAATCTATGTGGCCACTTTAGTAGTAAGTTATTATGTTATATAGCTGTGAATGTTGAACTTTGGTTTATGTGAATGTTTTGCTTTAGTTTATTGATGAAGAAATAGACAGTTCACTATGCTATGTGATCAGAAACTTAAAACTATTCATAGCAGCATTCCTCTGGAAAGCTGCTCATACTTGGTTTTAGCACATTATATATGCATCTCTCTGTCTCTCTTGTGTTATCTCTCTCTCACGCTATCTCGCTATCTCTAGCTATCTTTATCTATTTATCATCTATCTATGATGTCAGTTTATTAAAAAACATTTTATCAAATACCAGATACTATGACAGATACTTATGATACGAAGATAAAAGTAAAACAGTCATTTCCCTCAAGTTGTACCCATTCTACTTGGGGACTGGGATAGCATATGCACAGTTAAGTCAATACACAAAATGCTACTTTTGAGGGATACAGTACTACTAATTAGGAAAATCTGCCCCCTCCTCTCATAAAGAAGTTCAAGTAGGAGGTGGTGCTGAAGATGAGGCTCGACAAGAGCTGGGCTTCTAAGAAGTAGAAGGGTAGAAAATACTCTAGGCCCAGGCATTTTTCAGCATGCAGAAAGGCACAGGCAGAGCTGATAGAATGACATATAGGGGACACCAAGTGAACCAATTTGGCTAGAATATAGAGTGGATGATGCGCAACAGCATGTGATAAGATGGAAAAAATAAATTGTAGTCAGATTGTGAAATGTTTTAAATGTCAAACAGAGTAATTTGCATGTTTTCTTTTTATCCTAAAGGCTGTAGGGAGCCATTGAAGTTTCTTCATCAGGGAAAATGACATGGAGAGCTCTGTGCTTTAGAAATGTCAGTTTAGCTGTAGCTCAGAGTTGTATGTGGGAAGATCAATTAGAAGGTCATTACCATACTTCAGGTGGAGAGACTGAGGGCCTGACCCGGAGTAGTGGTATGTGAGTAGAGAGAAGGAATTTATGTGAAAAGGGCCAGGAAGACAGAATCAGCCAAACCTGGAAACTTGGGATACAGGGTATGGAAGAGGAGAATTGAAGATATTAACTTGAGAAGGTGGATATTATAATGTCATTATGTTTCTTTCTTAAGATGTCATGAAATTAGCCATAATAGCAGATTCCAAGTGCCTGAGATAAATCAGATTTTGCGCAAATGAAAAAAAAGTGAAGAATTACACATTATTAGTTTTGTTTCTTTAGGTGATCATCAGTAGGGCATTGGGAAATGTGAGTAATTATGTGACGACAATTTCAATAGGCTGATAAGATTCTGAAAAGAGTTTTTTTGGAAAGGATAGTCCAATGCATAAATGCTACTTCCATATATATTCGAATAGAAAAAATAAAGAAAAGCAGAGAGAACAGTATTAATCAAGTTCCTTTTGGAATTTTCTTTTGTCAAAATCAAAGGCTTGTCATCCAGGCTTGTGGCAATCTTGTTAAACTTATTGGATCTCTTCACAGAACAGCATTTATAAATGGATAGAATAAAACACATAGGATTACAAAAAATCAATAATATTAAAAGCAGTTATCAAAATATTAAAAAAAATAGAGGCCTGAGGTTAAAACCCTTGATAAGGTTGCCTTTGTATGTATATTACATATATTTCTGCGTGTATGTGTGTATGTCTCTGTGCGTATATATATATATATATATATATATATATATATATATATATAGATAGATAGATAGATAGATAGATAGATAGATAGATATTCATGGTTCCCCCACCCTGCCCTCCCAGAGAATAGTTCCTTTCAGGAAAAGTCAATTTTGCATTGATTGAATATTACCTTCAACTTGGGTTCCCATCCTGGCTCTACTACATGGGTGATCTTGGACTGATGATTTAACCACTCTAGTTCTCAGTTTCTAATATGTATAGGGCCAGCTAAGTGGTAGTATGGACTGAATACTAGACTAGACTGGGACTCAGGAAGTTCTGAGTTCAAAATTGGTCACACTAACTGTTTGACCTTGGGCAAATCATTTAACCTCTCTCAGTTTCTCTCTTCAGTTTCCACAAATGCAAAATGGGAATAATAATGCCTTTTACCTCCCACAGTTGTTAGGATGATAAAAATAAAATAATATTTGTAAAGTATTCTGCAAATCTTAAAGTGCAGTATAACTATTGACTTATTATATAAATGAGAGGATTGAATTAAATGTCTTCTGTGGTCCCTTGCAACTCTAAATATATGATCCTATGATTTCTGGAGTAGAGGACTAAGATATTATTATATAACAAAAAATGTTACTGCATTTTTAGGCCTACTTTTGTATTATCTTTGTGTCTAAACGAGAAGTAGAAGAGATGGTCTGTTTCTTTTGGCAAGGAAAAAGTGAAACATTTTTTTTTCCTAAGCCAAAGAATAGCATGTGAGAAACTCATGGAAGGCTTTGCTTATGACCACATGATGGTGGAGACTGTTATGTCAAGCAGTTTGAAGGCATTCCATTAGAGAGAGCTATCTCTTCTGAACTATCTATGCTGTACCATGTATCAAAAGTGACCTATTGATGTTCTCTATATATGACTTCCCATCTTGTGCTCACATGCCTTTGCACACACTATCCCAGAAGTGTGCTAGTAAATATTCAACAACCAACTCTCAGGGGAAAAATATACTTGCAGGACAACTTTTAAGTTGAATATGCACTATTAGCACTTTCTCCATCACTTTCTTAAACTCAGTCAACAAAACAATACATCTAGCTCTGATTTTTAGTGTTTATCCATTACTGAGGAGTAAATGCTCACACTGAAATTTTAACAATGGGCTTAGATGGTTCATGTTAGCTCCAGCTCACCTCTGGCTACCCTCCATGCCTAGAATGCTTTTTTCCTCACTCTACTTTTTAGAATTCCTAGCTCTCTTCAAGGCTTGGCTCAAATCCACATCCTATAAGATAAACTTCCTAATCTGTCTTCCTCCAATTCTAAGTGACCCCTTATTACATTTTTTATTTTGCACATATTCTATATTGATTTAGTGTACATGTGTTATTCCCTCTCAGGAGAATGTACATTTCTGGAGTCATGCACTGCTTTTCATGCTTTTAGTATAATGCCCAGAACACAGTTGGTGTTTAATAAATGCTTGTTTAGATATTGAAAATGATGCATCCATTTTAGATCATCTTGAGTCCTACATTATCCTTGCTCTCTAATTAACTATTTAATTAATTATATTAAGCTCTCTGGAATGGTATATTAACTGGTCTAGCTAGTAAGGCATCTTTTCATCCTAGATACATTGTATGGAGAAAAAAATTATTGTGTCTTAATAGTTTTGACATGTTCTAATTTTCATGCTCAAATTTGTTCAGGGCAGTCTGACCTCTTTAGAAAGCAGTATGTATCACAAAGTGACACAGAGAGAGATAAGAACCCTGAAAGATGAATCTGCCTTGGGTCTTCCCATGCCCTCTTGCAGATCTGGAAGGGAGTAACTTGTCAACTTGGGGCAGAATCAAAGAGCAGGAAATGAGATGACTCATACAAATACCTAACCCCTCACTCCTTTTGCCTCCCATAAATGAGGGAGCTTTATGTTCTGCTCTTAGAATAGACTGTCATGTTCTCTCAGAGTGGAAAAAAAGTATATATAGTCATGGGAAATAAGGATGCAGTATAATTCATAGAATTTCATAGTCTTTGAATTGAAAGGAGATTCAGACATCATCTAATACAACCAATATCTATATAAAATACTCTCACATCATCTGCAAGTATTCAGCCTGTTTTCAAAAATCCTCAGTGATGGAGAACAGGTTTCTTGAAGCAGCCATTTTACTTTGGAGCAGAATAAATGGTTAGGAAATATTTCTTTGTATCAAGATAAACCTTTCTTTCTGCAGCTTACACACATTGCTTTTATTTCTACCCTCTGGGGCTGAGCAAAGGCAGTCTAATTATTCTTCAGTAATACATCCCTTCAAATACTTTTTAATTGTAATTTTTATTGGAAAACATGTATACAACTTTGAATAGATTTGAGGCAGACAGTTCCATTAGCAGATATTATTTTCAGTAAGTAGCTAAAAGTTTATAAAGTAACATAAAAAGAAATGTTTTCTGAAAGAGAAGCAAGAGCATAAAAAAGTGCATGAAGACCTGAAAATATACTCATTTTAATAGGACAACTTTACAGTTATATTGTTAATTCTGTATAGTGCATACAGACTAGCAAGTCCACACTTCAATCATAGCAAGTTGTCAGATGCAAAATAAAACTGCTTGATCAATAAAAAGATATAATAATGTAGACATCCCCTCATTTGACTAAGTTCATCTCAGTTTAGATATACATAAGCCCTAGATTAAGCCACAAACAAGAAACTTAACTTTTTTTTTCAAAAATAAAGTTTTAGGACAAGACACAGTACTATTGCCTAGCTATCAGGCAACCAGAGATATTGATGCTTTTCATTTTACTAAACTGCTGAACAAGTATTTAAATAAGCTCTTCTGAAATATGGCTATCCACCAGAAGTAGGTGCTAATGGATAAAGAGTTTTTTTTTCCTTTTGGTTCTGTACCTGCTACATGATACCACAACAGCAAAATGAAGCTAGGTCTGGTCACCCCAGTACTTGGAACAGTGCTTGGCACATGATACCATCTGGGTGCTTAAAAAGACTTCTTCTGGAATTGAATTGGAAAGGAAACAGTCATAATTCATTGCCCTGAGAAATTTGCCAGCCTCTTCCACACTGAAGCTACCTATATCAGAATGTGAAATCTGTAAGAAGTTGGACTTACATTTCTAGAGAATATAAACTGATCTGCATACTCTTATAATCACAAAGGGCACTTTAGAGAAGGAGAAAATATATATTTGAGGTATAGTACAGTTGTTTTGTTACTCTGAGGACTTTAGTGTTTCCCTCTTTTTTCTCTCCAAATGTGTCCACTCTTTTATGGGGGCTGTCTAAGGGGTATTTATATCCCATAAATTGTTTATTTAAGTCTGTGATTGTGATTTTGCCATGGGAAATGGAAGGACTGGTTATCAATGATCCAGATCCCATTTTCGATTTAGGGTTGTTTGTTTACTGGTGCTTGATGAATGTAAGGGGATAGATATGGTTGATGTTATGCAGGGAGAATTGAAAAATGTGACAAATGACTGAATACAAGAGGTTGAGGAAGAGTTGAAGATATAAATGGGTAATATAAATATCCATTAAGGAGAGGCAATATGATATTATGGAAAGGATTTAAAGTTAGGGGACTTGTAGTAGAATCTTAGCTTAGCTACTTAGTGTCTCTATAACCATATGTTTCCTAACATCTCTGAGCATCAATTTCCTTATCTATAAAATGGGGGAAGGGGTGTGTTGAATAAATGACCTCAAAGGTCTATAATATTATTCATCTTCCTCTGACTGTGCCATGGATTTTTTGGCAATATGCTGGTCACTTTTATTTTTTTCCTTCAATCTTATTATGTGAGTATCTTGTTTCTTTCTTTTTTTTTTTTTATGTGTCCATAATGATGGAAGAACCTACCTTATCCCTAAAGATCAGATTAAACAAAAAACATTGGAGTAACATTGTCATTTATGATATACTGATTTCCAACCTGTGCATGATTAAGAATTCTCTCTGTAACATACTCAAAAAAGTGGTCATCCAACTTTTGTTCAAAGACCTCTAGTGAGGGGAACAACCCATTATGCTTTGTAATACATTATTTGGAATTTTTTCCATTTACATTCCTCTTTCAGGTGTACCTTTAAAATTTCCCACTCCTCCTGGAACTAGCCTCTAGACCAAACAAAATTAACCAATCTGTCAAGCAAAAGCATCTCTTAATTGCTTATTATGTGCCAAGTGGGCAGCTAAGTGTTGTAGAAGATACAGTGCATAACCTGGAATCAGGAAGACTCATCTTTCTGAGTTCAAATTTGACCATAGATACTTACTAGTCCTGTGACCCTTGGCAAAACATGTTTGCCTTGGTTTTCTCATCTGTAAAATGAGCTTGAGAGGGAAATGGCAAATCACCCTTCTATCTTTGTCAAGAAAACCTCAAATAGCCCTATGTAAAGTTGGAAGTGACTGAAACAACTGAACAACAACAAATGTGCCAAGTATATATTCTGTTGCCTCTTTCAAACTTAACTCTTTCCTCTAACTCTTCTCTTTTCCAAGTTGATAACTTTATTTCCCTTATTCATTCTTCAAATGACATGAGTTTGAGTCTGTGCACCATTATTTTTACCCACATTTGAATGATTTCTAGCTTAGCAGTACCCTTCCTACAGTGGGCACTCATAACTGTACAAAATGCTCCTGATGTGTTCTAAACAAGGGTGAATAGAGTAATTCTCTCCCTCTTCTCTCCCTACTCCTGGATGTTATATATATTTTTAATGCAACATAAGATGCCATTTACTTTTTTTTTGCTTCCACCATTCACTATTGACTTGTACTGAACTTGTGGCCCTCAACAACCCAAAGTCTTCTTTGATATGAACTGCTTTTTAACCAAATTTCCACCTTCTTGCACTAGGGAGTTGACTCTTTGAACCTAAGTTAAAACTTTACATTGATTCCCATTAAATTCCCTCTCATTAGATTCAGTTCATCAAAATATTTTTGACTTTAACTCTATAGTCCATCAAATTAGCTATTGATCCAGCTTTATGACACCTGTAAATTTAATGCTATTTATTCCTTTATGCAAGTTATTAATAAAATATATTAAGTGGGAAAGCTTCAAGCCAGATGTTTGGGCATACTACTGGATTCTTTCCAATTCAACATCAAATCAGCCATGACTACACTTTGAATCTGGCCATTTATCAATTCCAAAACTATCTAATTGTACTGTTATTTAGCCCACATTTTACCATTTTCTCTACATGAACTACTTCAGAGAATTCATCAGATATTCTACTAAAATATAACTTAACTACATGTGCAACCTATTCATGTGGTATCCTTTTCTCGAAAACTGTCAAAAATAGAATTACATTTTTCTTTCTTTTGTCTTTTTTTGCTATGACTTGTTCTTGATGAAAGCATGCTCCTTTCCTTCCTTCTTTCCTTCCTTCATTCCCTTCCTCTTTCTTCTTCCTTCTCTTCTTCCTCCTCATCTTCCTCTTCTTCCTCTTCCTCCTGCTCCTTCTCCTCCTCTTCTTCTTTACTGGAACATGTCTTTTCACAGTCCAGTGGTGCTCCTCTTATTCCCCGTGATTATTTTAAGATCATTGATGTTGTCTCACCAACTATATCTAATTGTTCTGGCCCACATAGATTGAACTCATCAGGCACAGCAAGCTACTATTTTACTAGGTTCTTACTTAGATTGAGTGTCAATCTCCCATGAAACACTTATTTTTTCTCCTTCCCATATCAAAGGGATAGTACAGAATTGTACCAAAGACCAACAGAATAGTACAAGGAAAGGAGTTCCGGAGTTGAATTCTCTTGGGCTTAATCCAAACCCCAACTCTTCTACTAACTACCTACATAAGTTTAGACCAGTAATTTAAAATCTCTAGGTCTCAGTTTACTTATCTGTAAAGAGAAAGTTTAGACTAGATGAATTCTAAGATCTCTGCCAACAATAGATCTATGATCTTATACCTTCTTTGTTCTTTTTCCCTCAATACAGCTTTAAAACATTATTTTTGTTGTCGTTAACTTTCCTCACCCGTCTCAGTTCATTCTGTGTTTTAGCTTTGCTGACATTACTTTTGTTAGACTATGACTAATTTTGTATTCATACTCTGTGATCTAGCTCCGTTTCCATCTTCTAGAACTATATATTTTTAACATTTTTGTTAGTTGGTCAGTTTCCTATGCCTCCAAATTGGTCTCTAGTCTCTCATTTTCTTCTTAGAGGAAGTATTTCTCTGTGTGACTGTGCATTTTTTCTTGAGAACTTACCGTTCCTTCATTTCTCTTAAAGATTTCTAGTCTATGAGATTCTACCTATCCTATCTATATTACAGGATGAAACTTCTTTGAGGGTAAGAAAATTCACAAAGGGTACTGGATTGGGAGATTAAATAAATCTCAGAAGCACAGAAGCTTGGATTTTTAGCAAGGCATTTAAATAATCCTCTCACACTCTTTTTAAGCAGCATTGACAGATGTAACCCATATGATAGTACAGTTCAGTGATTCAGACTGGTGGAATAATTAGATGCAAAACATATTAGTTTGTTATTGGTGTCAACTTTGAGGGAATATTTTAGTGGAGTACTCCAGGGATCAGTCTTTGATCCCACATTGTTAAATATTTCTGTCAATGACTTAGATTAAGGTACAGATGGCATGATTATGAAATTTGATGATGCAAAACTGGGACTGACAACTAGCATGTTAAATTACAAATTTGGGATTCCAAAATATCTGAAAAGGTTAGAATGATCAACACTATCTAATGCTATGAAAATAATTCAAGGAATATAAAAGTCTATATTTAAGTGAAAAAGTCAATATGAAGGGAAAGGTTAATATAAAAGTTTACATGAAAAAGATCTGAGAGCTTTACTGAATTGCAACATAATTAGTAGTCCTTCAAATGATATGTCAACCAAAAAAGCTATCACTGTCTTAGGCTACATTGAGATGCATAGGGTCACAGGGAATTAGTCTTTCTATATTTTGTCCTTGGATAGGTTATGTCTGGAATATTTTGTTTTATTCTGGCACTAAGTTTAAAGAAGAACATTTAGAAATTGTAGAGGGGAGGCTAGGTGGCACAGTGAATAGAGCACTGGCCCTGGAGTCAGGAGGACCTGAGTTCAAATCCAGCCTCAGACACTTGACACAAAAACTAGCTGTGTGACCTTGGGCAAGTCAACCCCAATTGCCCTCTAAAAAGCAAAGAGAAAAAAAAGAAATTGTAAAGTATCCAGAAGAGGGCAAACAGAATCATGAAATTGTTGGAAACATATAAAGAACATTTAAGGTATAGGAGATAGTGTGTAGCAAGAGATGGAGAACTGACCTCAATGTCAAAAAGACCTCAGTTCAATCCTTGTCTCTGAGACTGTAAAGCCAAGTATGACCAGCCCTCCAGAGGACTGCTGCTGTGAAGAGCTTTAAAGTTCTGATCACATAATATAGTAAACTCTCTATTTATTCAGCAGCAAACTAAAGCAAAACATTCACAGAAACCAAAGTATAGCATTCACAATTTTGTGACATAACAACTTATCATTAAAGTGGCCACATAATTTTCACCAAAATGACCACAGCATTTTAAACAAAAGAGATCATTCAGTAAGTCCTTAACTCAATCATCCTTAAGGAGCAATTGTCCTTAAGGTACATAGAGTACAAAGGTCAATGTTCTCCACCCCAAGGTCACAGTAAATCATGATCTTCTCAGTCAGCATTAAGTACCCAGGAAGAGGTGTTTTCATCGTGACTTGGGGCTAACTCTCAGATTCCATGGTTCCTCTTCCATGGTCCCAGCTCCTGTCTGAAGCTACCCAGTTGTCACTTGGATTCAATGGTTGGCAGCTCTCAGCTTCTCATCCAGCTACTCATCCAGCTCCTCATCCAGTTCCTCATCTAGGTCCCATTCCATATTGAAGCTCACAGTGTCCAGTCCACCTCAAGTCCTTCACAATTTCTGTTTCTGGGAAGACAAAACTTACCAGAGCCAAAAGAACACTCATACACATTGCTGACACCATCATCAACTCACTTTCTTCCTGTGAAATCAACACAGACCCACAGAGTCTGAAAACTCAACACAAATTTTCAGTATAGTCACAGGGCCTCCAAAACCCTTCTCTAGGACTTCTGTAAACAAACAACAAGAAAATCATCTTTTAGGGCTTCCAGTAAGGTCCCAGGCATTCTGTGCAAAGCATTACAAACAAAAATCAACACAGACAGAACAGACAAACAGAGTGCCGGGATACCACAAGTTTTCTCCTCAGCCCTGCCACCACAAGTGTTCTCTTCTCAGTTCTGCTCTTTCCTAGCTTGGGCTTCTCCTTATATATGGTCATTAGCTCCTCCCTGTTCTTCCCCTTCCTGTTGCATCAGCAAGTTCCTCCCATTATTGGGTTTCACAAATTCTGTTTCTTAACAAAGACTTGGTATAATCATGGGGAAAGCTCAAAAGAAACTTGAACTGAAACAAAATGCTAAATAATTAAATAGCTGAAATAAGGTGCTAAGTACTTTTTTTGCTTGCCATTACAGACACATTCCTATTTGTGTGATGTTAGAAAAGTCACAACCTCTCTGGGCCACAAGTAACTCTTGTAGGCTATAAAGTTGCAGACACAGTTCTTATACACATTAGCAGTAAATGTTTCTTGCCCAAAAGTTCCCTACAACAATGGAATCACAAGTACAATACCAAAAATGTTGAGTCAAAAAGATTTAGTGGGAACATGATACCATCCTCAAGTATTTAGAGGGATGATTCATGAGTGCACCCACTAACATGGAAGTTTTTTTTAACGGAACTTGGGCACTAGTAGTGATGGCTTCATGGCTGGTCAATTAACGGAACAACATATTGCAGAATTCAATGATGATTTTTTTACTTGACAAGGATGGAGATGGTATAAGAACAACCAAGGCCCTAAGGATTATAATGTGACTAGTTGAGCAGCACCCCACAAAAATGAATTATGGGATATAAATAACAAAGGAAATGCTGATGTAAAGGTACGAGTGACCTTCCAGATTTTATACGTAGTGAGAAGCTGTGAAGTCTGTGTGATTTCTCTGTGTAAAGACAATGCAGTCTTTGTGTGATGGATGACAGTGGTCATGTTAATTAGCAGAACTTTCTTTTGTTTAATGAAATGATCAAAGAAGTAGATGCTTTGTAGGTCAAGTAAAATATGGGGAGTTTAGGAAATGATGACAGGAAAGTGAAGATGCTATGAAATTTTTGTTTCTCACACAAAATTATTTATTTTCATTTTCTTTGGTTTTAACATGTGAAAAAGAATTTTCCCCATGCTGTCTAAGACATATTCATGTATAATAATTAGGACTTCATCCCTCCATGTTGTTATTCTTTTTATTTTATGGATAATTTGTGTTGAAGTAAATTGAACTATGTGAAGCACTTTTTAGATTGTAAAGGACCATGGTATCTAGAGCTGGAAAGGATGTGTTCTTGCAAATTTGTAGAGTTCAATGTCCTCATTTTATAAATAAGGTAAGTGAAGCTCAGGGAGCATAAATGATTGCCCAAGGTCATGATGACATGAGGCTGTCAGATGTGCAATAGGAACCAAGTCTCTGGTTTCCAAGTCAGTTCTCTTTCTACTATGACATACTACATCGCTGTAAAATAAAGCCTAGCCAGTATTACTTATTTTTAAATTTACAAAATTCTTTTTCTTCTTTTGTCTAAATTACAGAGATGTTTCACTGTGTTTAAAGCCCAGGGGATATTCACTGTGGATCATTGTGTGCTAGGTCAAAGCTGTTAAATGTTTTTTTTTCAACATAAAACCCTATCTTTTAGAATAGTTGGAGAAATAAAAAATTATTCTTAACATTAGCATATAAGTAGAATAATAATGAAAAATGATACATTATATGGCAAATTAGCATCAGAAAGCACTGGAGGGAAGATCATTAAGTGAAAAAATGGGGGATTATTTGAGGACAGGTCATCCTTCCATTCATATAACTTGTGACCTTTTTTTATTTGGGATGCTGATGGAAATGAAAAAAGCATCACTAATGTAAAAACCTGGAGAACTTTGGGTTTACATTATGAGGTATTTTCTTGTTGACAAGACATAGGACAGGATCAAATTACTGCCCAATTTTGCCAGAGCCAATATGTTGGTTTTCCAAAAAAGTTTCAACCAAAATTCATGCCTTGCTCTAATATCTTTAGTTTTCATTGATATAAGTTCACAACCATATAATCATAGCTCTGTTGCACTGTTTTAGATAGCTACAGTATGTAATGATCAAACTCCTCTGTCTCTCTATCTCTTATCTCTCATTTTCTCTCTATGTCTCTGTCACTCTGTCTTTGCCTATTCTCTGTCTCTCTGTCTCTCTCTCTGTCTCTGTCTCCCTCTGTCTCTGTCTCGGTCTCTCTCTATCTCTTTTTCTCTCTCTCCACACACATACATCCATATACATATACATATGTATGTATATATGTCAATCAATAACCATTTATTAGACACCTACTGTTTGACAGGTCCTTTGCTAAATTAGGGAAAAGAAAGATAACAAAGACAGTCCATGCCCTCAAGGAGTTCATAATATAATAGAGGAGGCAATATCCCTCCCCTCCCCAACCCAAGAAGTTATGTATGAACAAACAATATATAGGAAATAATTACCACAGGAAAGACACTAAAGCTGAGAGAAATTTAAAAAGGCTGCCTATAGAGGATAGAATTTGAATTAGGTCTTGAAATAAGCCAGGGAAGTCAGAAGATGTAGAGGAGGACAGAGGGAAATCTAGGAGTGAGGGACAAATAGAGAAAATTGGAGCTGAGAGATGGAATGTCTTATTTGTAGAATAGTAAGGAGGCCAGGGTCACTGGATTAAAAGGTACGGGGGAAGATATATCTTATAAGAAGACTGGAAAGGTGTGAATGTGTGTGTTGGGAGGTACGGTTTGAGGGATTTTGAACACCCCAAACTTTGCATTTAATCCCAGAAATAGGGAGAGGAATAGCTCAGGACCCACTAGGGTGTGAGTATTGGGGTGATATTGGGGTGACTGGTGTTTTAGGAGAATTATATTGGTGATTAAATGGAGAATGAACTGGAGGATAAAGAAATTTGTGGCAGATAGGAAAACAAGGGGCTACTTCAATAGTCTAAGCATAAGGTGATGAAAGCCTATACCAAGGTGGTGGCAATATCCGAGGAGAGAAGGGTAAAAATTTAAAAGAAGTTATAAAGATGATATTGACAGACCTTTACAATAGATTAGATATGGGGGGGGGATAAGAAATAATGAGGAACTGAGGATGAAACCTAGGAAGTGAATCTGGGCAACTGGGAGGATGGTAATGCAGATAGGAATAGGGAATTTTTTGAATGTGGAAGGATTTAAGGGGAAATATAACGAGGTTAGTTTTGAACACATTGAGTTTAAGATATCTTAATTCTACCTTCAATACTTACTGCCTATATGCCCTTGGACAAATCTCTTAATCTCTCTTGGATTTCCATGTCTTTATACAATTAGTGGATTGAATTCCATAAACCTTAAAATCCCTTCCAGTTCTTGATCTGTGATCCTGTGAATAAAAGATTTAATCTGAGAGGTTAATAGCAGCTGCATTAAAATTACTATGCTGGTGCTTTTTGTTATTACAGTTGAAACATTTTCTACTAGTCAACTTGCTTAAGTGATTTAGCGCTGCACATGGGAAAGAAAGGAAGTGGGGGTCAGACCTGAGAGATCTGATTCCAATCAGTTTACAGATTTCATTGGTAGACATAGATATACCCCTAGACATCTTGTAGAATGTATAGAATTCTGTTGTAGAGTTCAGAAGGGGTGGAGTTACTGAGTCATTGATCATCAACTACCCAGAGAATTCTGTAAGAGAGTAAAAGATAACTAGTACTCATAGAAAGGGGTATGTTGAAGCTAGTTCTGATTTCCAAGAGGGGATTTAAAATTTTTCATTGTGAACATTTATACCTTGGAAATCAGAGAAGTGCTACAAATCAGGACTTGATTTACTGATTTGTTGATAGGTTGGACTTCAGAGAGTAAAGGATAGAATGTTAATAATGCTGGTTAAAGTGTGTTCATATACACTTTTTTTGAGAGGTGACTATTAAACATTGCTAGCTAAAGAGTGCTTGTTGCTTTATTACCTTCTCACTTACAACAAAGACAAAACAGGGCACTCACACTTCCAAAAACACATGTATTTATTCAATAACAGTCAATAGATATTTATTAAATGCCTTCTATGGTGCCAGGCTACTTGCAGTGGGTATGTACAATTAAGAATAAGAAAGAACTACCTCTAGGAGCTTACCAAGGAATGGGGGGAGCCAATATACAGAAGGAGGTTAAAAAGGGAGGAGCCCAAGAGGGTACACATTGAGGGTGATGTGATATTCATGGAATCAAAACCAAGTAAAGCAGCTTATGGGAAATGAAAAGACAACTGGAAAATTCTGAGTCTTCTACAAAAGGAGGCACAATGCATCTTTAGGATGGGAACAGTGTGATATAGTGGAAAGAATGCTAGACTTAGAGTCAGTGGTGCCCCTTTTGAACACATCCTACTTGTCCAGCCAGAGATAATTCACTTATCTACTCTTAACTGGGATAGCAACATTTTCACTATTTCACCTAGGAGGAAAACACTGCAACCCTCATGACATGATAAATATGGGAGCTATTATTAAGCACATGACACTTGTTTATTGAATTTAATTTGAATGATACTGAATAATGAGTAACTTTGAATTGCAGATATGAATATGTAAAAATCTTGAAATGAATCTTGTCAAGTTTGTTTTTCTTTATGGGGAAGGAGAATATCTCATAGTTACACTTGAAGAAATGTGCCTATTGTTATATTTAAGGACACTCAAGGCTTTTCTTTGAGTCTACATAGCAAGTTGTTGACACGACAACTCATAGAGTTTCACATATTAAACATGAGGATAGGGAAATAGGAATGCCCCCAGTAACACATTGATCAAGAGGAATAATGAAAACCAGAAGGCATTTATTCATTGTTGTTGTTGAGTCATGTCAATCTTGTCTGATTCTTCATGACCCCATTTGATGTTTTCTTGACAAGGCTACTGTAGTGGTTTGCTATTTCCTCCTTTAGCCCATGAGGCAAACAGGGTTAAGTGTCTTTTCCAGAGTCACACAGCTAATAAGTGACTGAGGCTTTATTTGAACTCATGAAGATGAGTCTTTTTGATTCCAAGCCCAATCTTCTATCCACTGCAACACCAACTTGGTGGGTACCTATCACATAGTAAGTGCTTAATAAATGCTTGTTGACCAATGATTGTCTTAGAGTAACATAGACATCTTGGAGCAAGTATGGTATAAGAGAGAGACCTACAATTTGGAGTTAGAAGAGTTGGATTTGAATCTTGTCTTTGATGCTTACTAACTGAATTACCTTTTCTTTACTCCAGTTTTCTCATAAGACTAAAATGAAGGAGTTTATTTAAATTATCTGTAAGATCCCTTCCAAACTATTTACTATATGTCTCATTAGCTATTTACAATCTGAACTCATTCCCTTCCTTCACTGCCAAATATTCTTTGGTACTAATTACTCTATGCTAACATGACCACTTTTGTGGGAGCACTACTTGGTCTAGATAAAGGATGCTAGATGTCTGGGCATTCAGAGACAATCCCTAACCTAAGAAGACTCTCTATATAATTATAGATTAATTATGAAATGAAATCTCTTACTTTGGTTATTATATATAATAATAGGACTATAGGTTATTGGCATTAGAAGGCATCTCAAAAATCATCTCATTTATCCAATCAACATCTACACAGGAATCCCTAGAAAGTGGTTTTCCAGTTTCCACTTAATACTTGTAATGATGAGACACTTGATACCTCATGGGATTATTCCTACCACTCTACTTCTGGCTAGTGCACTCTCCAAGGAAGGTTGGTGTCACACTGGATAAAATGTTGAAGTAAGGAAGATCTGAGTTTAAATCCAACCTCAGACACTTGCTAGCTGTGTGACACTGGGAAAGTCACTTAACCTCTCTCAGCCTCAGTTCCATTAGCTATAAAATGGGTATAATAATAGCAGTCACAATGAAGCATTGTGAGGATAAAAAGATATTTGCATAGTATTTTGTAAACCTAGGGTGCCATATAATGCCAGTTATTATTATCTATAGTAATATTTTATTTTCTAGTCATATAAGAAAAAGGTATAGCATATTATTCTCTATCTAAAAAAATGGAATAATTACTAATCTTGGACCCTTGAAGTGCTGATATTATTTAATTCACTTGAACTGAGTTAAGAAAAGGGTAGATTTTGTGAATTTATATGCTTCTGTTCCCATATTCCCTCATATGGGAACTGCCTCTGTCAAAGCAAATGGCAATCCATTTATTTCTTAGTAGAACTTCTTAGATTACTGCATGGGACTTGGATGGGCTAAGTTATTTGCTTAAGGCCAATCAGCTAATGTGTTAGAGGTAGAATATTAGCCTAGTTCTTTTTATCATGAGTCTACTACTCTATCTGCTGTAGTGTACACCAAGCTGCCTATTACAATGAATGTAACTGAGATTTAAACTAGTTCACAAGGTAAATAATTGTTCTCCACCATTTGCATCTTGGAACTGCAAAATTCTCAAACAATAGGAAAATGTATGTTCCATCTTATTAATTCACAGGGGAGCATGAAAGACAACTGGCAAATGTGGGTGCTGATTTCCTGAGGTTTCAGACACTAGAGTAGAGAAGGAAGTGCAGTAATCACAAGACCAACCCTGTAATCTGAAATAGTTTTAGAAACATATTCATTAGGTTATTTAGTAAGCAGAGAGCCAAGAAAAAAGGTGGGGATCTTTCCATGAGTCTCTGGGAGGTTACATAACATATGGTTCAGACAAGAGCATAAGGACATTTGCCTGATTTGTCTCAACTAGAGTGTAGTTAATCTCCAAGAGAAGTGCAGTTTGAGATGTATATCTGCAAGTAAATCTATCTAATTTAGGGAACCAAAATCACAAGCTTTTTGTGGACCCAAAATAAGTCCTGGACCCCAAGCAAGCACTGGGTAGGACCTAAGAATTCCTTACACCCTTGGATTAGACACTTTTCTAGCCATATAAAGCCGGTTCAACAATATTAATAAATGATAAAATAATAATTATTCTCTCCACAAGGGGTTAGACTAGGTCACCTCTCAGATCATTCTTTGCTCTAAAATTCACTCTCATTGACACTCAGGTCAGCTGGGGGGCATTCTTTAAGAAAAGACCTCCATTTTTTCATAATTAAATTAACCAAAAACATATTATATATCTATTATATGGAAGGCACTGTGCCTGGTACTAGGGAAACAGATAAAAATAAAGCAAGGAAAACAAACAAAACCCCTGACTTCTTGCTTTCACAGGGACTATAATCTAATGAGGGCATATGGTATACAGAGATAAGTATTATGTATGATTAAATATCATAGGAACAAAGAAGCAATAAAAAGTGCTCTGATGAATTTTGGTAGGATGATTTTGTTCAAGTTTGGGGACCAAGGTAGATGGCTCTTTGTTGTTCTCTTTATACCTTCTCTCCCTAAAGAGAGTGCATAAATCTTTCTTATACTTCAAGGATCTGCAGTTTCCTCATTTTAGACACTTTCTCTACCAGTCCCTGTATGGCCTAGTCTTCAAAAGTTTCTGTGGCTAAAAATTCTATAACAAAGTAGCCCTGCCTGTAGTGAGACTTCTTGTACTAGCATGATACTTGGACTCTGACTACAAGACATCACCAGATTTGGACTAGAAGCTTTCATTTATTGGTTTAACTTACTAAGCAATTCACTTCCCTGGTCTAACATTCTGTCCTTTCTACCATTTTGTCTTTGAAAGACAAAGGACAAAACTAGCTCTATAATAAGGTATGAGAGTAAGGACCTAATGGTGGTATCCATTCTTTTTTTTTTTTACATTACCTTTCCCATGTAAATAATATATAAAAATGAATAATTATCCATTATCTTTGAGATCCATTCTTATGTTTTCAACTGTTTGCTCAACATTTCTCTATCATCATGTTTAAATCAAAATGGACTCAACTCAACTGATTTTCCTACCTCCCCCCTCAGAAAAAACTCTTCCTCCCCATATCTTTGTCACAGTCAAATATATCATCATTCTGCCAGGCACCCAACTTTGAATGCTTGAACCCATCTATCACTTTTTTTCCCTTACTCCTTTCCCCGTATTCAGTTTATCATTGTATGCTGAAGATTTTCCCCTTAAAATCCCCTCTCATACTTATTTTTATTCCCATTATCCATTATTTTATTATATATTATACTATACTATATTATGTTATGCTATGTATATTATAATATAATATTATATAATATTATACAATACAATACAATACAATATAATATAATATAACATAATATCATATCATATCATATCATATTATATTATGTTATGTCATATCATATCCTTTCATATTATATTATAATATTACATGACATTACATTATGTTATGTTATATTGTATTATATTATATTATATCACATCATATCATATATATCACATATCATATATAATATATCACATCACATGACATCACATGACATAATATAGCATCATATCATGTTATATATCATTATATTATTGAATTATATATTGTCATATATTACACATTATTTTATTATGAAATCAAGGATATATGATATTATTGCATATTATTAAATTATTATATATTATATCATATATTATTACCTATTATGTTATATATTATAGTACATATTATCTTATAATACATTATATAATATAATTATATATTATTAAGTCAAGGATATAATCACATATTGATTAAAAACCCTTTCTCAACTCCAGTATCCTACTGTCCCAATATTGGGTTATACTTCATATCACTGTCAGACTAATTTTCCTTAAATAACACTTTCATCATCTTGATCCTCTCTTCAAATTAGACCAATCTCTATAATGCCCATTGTATATCAAATAAAATAATATCTGTGAAGCACAATGCCTAGCACTTCATAAATACTTATCACTCCTCTCCTCATTTGTTCCATGTTTCATCAGTTTAGTTTACTTATATTGCTCTTTCATATGGATTTTTTTTCCCTTTTCCTACTGCATTTGCTTGAATCTTACAAATCCATCAGTGCAACTCAGGTCCCAATTCTTTTATGACTCTTGAAACTTTTACTGATCATCATCATGACTATTCCAAATGTCTTTAGCACTGGTACTGTATGGGCTTCAGTCAGCTAGAAGTCAAGTTTTTCCTAAATGATCATACCAATCAACTTTGACCTCACCAGTGTCAGTGAAAATATTTCCCTGCTTTAATGTGTATGGAAAAGGCTTTTTGTTTTTAAAAAGTGGACTAAAATTTAAACATTTCTATGTACCATACAAATTTAGAACTCATATATATCCACTATTTTCTTGTTTTCCAATGGTTTCCAAAGTTTTAAAATATTTCCACAGGTGGAACAGGGGGTCCAGGGATGATGTCATCCTTTCCAACACTACTTACCTGTGATGGTAGTGAGAATGTTCCAATTGAACAAGACCTCAGGAAGCTGGAGGGTGACAGTGTACATGGTGAGTTACAATTTTCTTTGTCCAGACCATGACTCATTATCCACCCAACCCCCAATGTTTGATTGAAAACCTTTAATCTTACCTCTTCCTTGTACCCAGGGTCTTAATTGTAGCCCTGATTTGAACTAGAGCTCTGTTTTGACTTGGGTTCTTTTTCAGATATAGTTATTGCCTCTGCTATTGGCAACTTTGAATACTGACCTTGGACATCCAGAAGATCTTTTATGTTCCTCCTGTTCCAGAAGGCTTTGGTCTGTACAATAGAATCTAGGTAGCAAGCTTCAACAGAGTTCCACTGATAGCCAGGGCAGAGATAATGGTATAGCATATTATCAGATGGTGAGTCAATAAGTCAATAAATATTTATTAAGAACCTACCACATGTCAGGTACTGTGCTAAGTGCTGGGGATAAAAATACATATAAAAACAAAGACAGTCCCTGCCCTAAAGAACTTAAAAATTCATGAGGAAAGAGAACACGGAAAATGAAAATAAAAAGGAAGAGCAGGAGAGAGGGAAATACATACTCTGGGGGCATATTGGAGAATTCCAGAGATGTCCAAAAGAAATGTAGTTGGTGGTAAATGGGGAGGAAAAGTGCCAAGCCTTTCTTTAAGTAGAGGCCCTGGACTCCATCATCCTGTTCTCCAGTTACAATGTCTAATCAGAGTGGCAGAGAGTACTGATCAAATGTGAGTATAAGGTGATATAATATTGCAGCATAATGAGATTTGAAATTTCCCAAAGGTGAGTTTCCTGTGGAAGGAGGGAATGATGGACAGTTCTGCTTAGAGGACTGCATCTTTGTAGGGAGCAGTTCTTTTAATCTAGCTAGAAATCTAGCTAGTTCTTTTCAATCTAGCTTAGAGACAAGAGCTACAGCACTTCAAATAAATAATGTATTAAAGGTTGTATCTGAATTTTATTGAGTTCAATGTACTGGAGGAGCTCACCATTTATAAATTTTGCTGAACCTTTCTACAAACTGAAAGTAAGCTGTTGTTGAATCATTTTCAGACATGTCTGACTCTTAGTGACTCCATTTGGGTTTTTCTTGGCATAGATATGGAATGGTTTGCCATTTCCTCCTCCAGATCATTTTATAGATGAGGAACTGAGGCAAACAGGGTTAAGTGACTTACCTAGGGTCACACAGCTAGTATGTGTTTGAGACCAGATATGAACTCAGACCTTCCTGACTCCAGGTCTGGTGCTCTTATCCACTGTGCCACCTAACTCCTCCTGCTACAGAAGTATGAGTGTAATATAAAAAGTCACTCAACTCAAGGACCATTTATTTTTCTGGTGATAGAATGTTCTCTAAGAAGAAACATAGCCACCAGTGCAGAGTACATCCTCTCTCTATTTTATTGTCCCAGGCTGGTGCTCCAGGCTTAGAGAACCAAGGTGACTTCTTGCTGATTGTCCACACTCAATAAGTGTCTGAAACAGAATGTGAATACAGTTTTTTTCAGATGCAAACTAAACTATTTTATTATCTTTGTAATATTGACTCATAACATAATCAGCCTTAATTTTTTATTCAGCTTGAATGCTTATGATATTTCCTTTAAAGAGGCTTAACCTGAGCATGCTCAGATGTCCTGCCATGGAAGTACCCTGCTACCATATGAAAAGGAGTAGCCCCCTTTGATGGGCAGCATAACTAGGGATAAGCTGAATCTTTAAAACTGGTCTAATTGGGACAGTCTCTTTCCTTTATGGTCTTTCCCATGTGGTCATCCTTGCTGCTTCCAGAGGACAAAATCACATTTTCCCCACACTATTGGTGCAACGAACTGGATCAGGAGGTGGAAATATCTGCTTCCTTCTTTTTTATTTCAGTTTTGAGAAGAAGGTCAGGGTTTTATTTTTTTTTTTGTTTGTGTCTGTTCTCTTCTGTTTGTCCTACTTCATCCTACCTGCACTGGACAGAGTTTTTGAGCCATGACGGGTTGGAAGTAGGTTTGCAGATGGGATGTTGTAGCCATCCAGTGTATCAGGGACCTGAGAAACTAGGGTGCTTGAGATTTGAACTCAGAGGGAATTTTGGGCATGGAACTGGGACGGTGCTCTATAAGAACTAAGTTATTCTGTGTCTATATTTGTTGAAATAAATATTTCTTTGTAAAAGTTAATCTAATTATTAGTGGTTAAATGCTACTGGGGTACAGGGGAATAAGGTCTACACTCCAGGAAATAAAATCAATGGGGATGGGAACTTTGGGCCAGAGCCTACATACCACCAAACACAGCAGAACCCTCAGGGAGGGTGAAATATCACATACCTGACCTTCAGGTAATAGGACCATGGTGGTCAGTGTAACATTATATTAACATGTTACACACACACATATATGTATGTATTATATATGTGTACATGTATTGTATGTATGTACACACACATTTCTATATATCATTGTTGAATTCTATATGTCAGGCTGGTCTAAATGTTTTTGTTTTTGATTTTTAAATGTTTAGAATTTATTTTAAAATCTATTTTTGAAACATTGTGTGGTAGTGCCACTGCTCTATGAGAACCAACTTCAAGCTCAGAAACTAATAATAACAACAATAAGCATTAGTATTATAGTTGAAATATATTTTATTTTATCATCAATATTTTTATTTTTAAATTTTTTCCAATTTATTAAAATATTTATTTTTAGTTTTCAACTTTCACTTCCATAAGTTTTAAATTTTCTCTCCCTCCTTTCCCCCTCCCTCCCCAAGATGGCTTGCTATGTGAAATGGGCTGTGCACATACATTTCTATTAAATACATTTTCATATTAGTCATGTTGCATAGAGGAATTATAACAATTGGGAAAAACCATGAGGAAGAAAAAAAGCAAAATAAAACAAAACAAAAAAGAAAATCATCTGCTTCATTCTGCATTCCAACTCCATAATTCTTTCTCTGGATGTGACTAGCATTTTCCATCATGTGTCCTTTGGAATTGTTTTAGGTGCTTGCATTGCTGAGAAGGACTAAGTCTATTAAAACCAGTGCTCACACACTGTTACTGTTACTACTACTACTGTGTATAATGTTCTCCTGGTTCTGTTCCCCTCACTCAGAATTAGTTCACGGAAGACTTTACAGGTTTATCTGAATTCTGCCTGTTCATCATTTCTTTTAGCACAATATTTCAACATTTTTAGATCAGTGCTGTAATTTTTAATTTCATTTAATATAACAGAGAAACATGTATACATGCGTGTGTGTATATATATATATATATATATATATATATATATATATATATATACATGTTAGTATAATGTTACACTGACCACCATGGTCCTACCACCCGAAGGCATATTATTTTATTCTACCCATATATTTCTGAAAAATACATAACTTTCTGCAATAGCTCCTTATGTAAATAGGCAAAAAAGTAAAGGTAATAATGATGGTAGATAATTCATGTTTTTTACAGCTTCAAAGATCTATAATTTCTTATGGTGGATACATTTAAAAATATTTATTGATTTTAAATTCTTTTCATTTAAAAATTTAAGTTTGAAATTCTCTCCCTCCCTCCAACCCATCAAAACCATTAATAAACTAAACAATGTGATTATACATGTGAAATCATGGAAAACATTTCCATAATATAAAAAAGGAAGAAAAAGAAAGTTACAAAAATATACTTCAATTTGCTCTCAGATTTCATTTGTTATTTCTCTGGAGGTGTATACCAATTTATCATTATGTCTCCTCTGGTTCATTGAATATCCATTTTTTCGCTGAAGAATTTTAGTCAGTTTTGCTGGGTAGGTTATTCTTTGTTATAATCCTAGTTCTTTTGCCTTCTGGAATACCACATTTCAAGTCATTTACTCTTTTAATGTGAAAGTCATGACATCTTATGTGATCCTGACTGTAGCTCCAGACTATTTGAATAGTTTCTTTTTGAATGCTTGAAGAATTTTCTCTTTGACCTGAGAGTTCTGGAATTTGGCTATAATATTCCTGGAAGTTTTCTTTTTGGAATCTCTTTCAAGAGGTGATGAGTGAATTCTTTGAATTCCTATTTTATTCTCTGAATCTAAAACATTAGGTCAGTTTTTCTTGATAATTTCTTGAAATATGATCTCTAGGACCTTTTCTTTGATCGTGGCTTTCAGTAGTCCAAAAATCCTTAAATTATCTCAACTAGATCCATTTTCTAGTTCATTTGTTGTTCTGATGAGATATTTCACATTTTCTCCGTTTTTTTTCATTCTTTTGACTTTGTTTTATCATTTCTTGATGTCTCATGGAGTTATTAGCTTCTACCTGCCCAATTCTAATAGTTAGGGAATTAATTTTTTCAGTTATATTTGTACCTCCTTTCTTTCCATTTGACCAATTATTCTTCCTAAGGAGTTCTTCTCTTCAGTGGATTTTGCACCTATTTTACCTACTTAGAAATTCTTTTTTTTAAGTTGTTATTTTCTTTATCATTTTAGTATCTGTTTTATGAATCTTTTAATCAACTTTTCATAACTTTCTTGCACCTCTCTAATTTCCTTTCCCCAAATTTCCTCTACTGCTCATCACTTTCTTAAACTCTTCAAAGTGGATTAGGGCCCAATTCTCATTTTTCTTTCAGACTTAAAAAAAAAGATGTTTTTACATTGTTGTCTTCTGAGTATTGATTACTTTTCCCACTAGTGTGCATCACAACTGATTTATAACTCAGTAGCTGGTCTTAAGAAGGTGATAATTAAAAAAAAATCTCATCTCCCTATACCTAATCTGGTAAGAGGGTGTAGATATCATCTAGGTCATATGCTTCTGCTGGACATCAATGATATGATCAGGCAAGGTGTGTATGGTCCTGACCTCTAGCCAGTAAGCATTGTGTTCACAGGTTTGTGCACCACCATTTTGAGAGCCTAGTTGCTAAATCATAGCCCTATTCCCCTATCTACCAAATGGACCATCTCCATATGTACTCAACTTAATAATCCTACCACAATCAGTTATACAACAAATTATACAACTTGTCCCTGTGACACAATGAATAGAGTATTGGAACTAGAGGAAAAAAAAACAAACCAAAGCAAACTAACCCAAACTCTGAATTAACATTATGCCATGGGCATCAAGACATTTGTGACAATACGCAAATCACTCTACCTTTCCTTTCATGTAATATGGAGATAATAATACCTCCAGTAACTACTTTTCAGGGTTGTTTTAAGAATCAAATTAGTGCATTAAGCAATACCTAAAAATAATTATCATTAGCCTCTCAAATCTTAGCCAGATTACTCTTGAGACAACAGATTTACAATAGTACTGAAACATTTCCAGATTGGTCGTTCTTACTCATCCTTCATTTTCAAAGAGGACAAATGACATCATGGTGTGATATCTTTACTTGTGCCTGAATTGTATTTAAGGGAGGCAGAGTCACACCAAATCCTTAGCCTCACTTTTTCTTCCATAGTCATTGAAGTCCAGATTATTAGAGCTGGCATTAAGAAACAAATCAAGATTACTGGTGATGGCACAGACTTCAGGGGATGACCTTGGCATCTTTGATGTCTGACCAAGCTTGAAGTGCTCCCCAGCACCTACTTCAACAGCCTTCATGGGTATTGGAACAAGTTGTTCTTATCTGTCCATTTTGCTGAGAGAAGTCTTCATATGCTTGGAGAAGATATCCACCTAACTCATCTATGCCTTTGAGACCTGTCAATTACCCTCTACTTGGTTTAGGCTATCTGCTGAAATAGTTTTACCAGGTGTGACTGCTGTGCATGCTACAACTTCTTGGAGTCACAGGTGAGAATTAGGTGACAGAGGAAACCAAAGGTAGATGAGCAGACCTGAAAAGGGCTCAGCAGGTCCTTACAGGAACATTACTAGCTCTTACTGAACATCCCATACACCCCATCAGCTTGTTAAGAGTTGATAAAGTGTGTGTTCTGATGGCATGACCATCAACAATCCACAGTCACCTAAAGGATAACATATTTTATAATAGATTAAGATTCCCATGAAAATGAAACTAAAAGGGGACCCATTTTGTTAGATCATAATATCTTTGGTTTAGAGACAGAATGGCCCCCTCATTTTATATATGAGGAGTCATCTATAGGCCAATAGTAAGTAGAATGGCTGGGATGCTTTTCCTTTGAAGGCCCCTGCTTTTTATATTCATTTCTCTTATGTTTTAAGTTTTTCCTCATAAAACATAGCTTTTCACTGAGGCTGATTTAAATTTTCCCCCTTACATATTAGAATAAGGTCCTTTATGAATTTGAACATGTATACGATTCATCACAACATGCCAAGGGCAATCATGTTATTTACTTTTGATTTCTCCCTTCACTACAGCAGAGTTAGGAGATAATCCGGGCAGCCTGGGATGCCCATCTGCTCTTTTCTGGAAATATTGGACTGCACATTGCTGCTGCAGCTATGGATCCAGCAGTTAGAAGCCAAGTTTCTCAGAATGTCAATAGGAATTTGGTTCCACCAATGTCATTATAGCTATCTCTCTGCAGTGCTTGCAGAGGTTCTTTTTGTAAATGAAGGAAGGATTTCTTAAGCATCTACTATGTGACAGGCCCTATACTGAATGCTTTATAAATATTATCTGATCCTATTAAAAAAAACCTTGGGATGTAGTTGTCATTATTATCTCCATTTGCCAGTTGAGAAACTGAGGCAAACAGAAATTAAGTGATTCATCTAGAATCACACAGCTACTAAGTGTCTGAGGATGAATTTGAACTCAATTCTTCCTCACTTCTGGTTTGACACCTCTATCCACTCAGCTTCTTGTGCCTAACAATAACAACAAAAATAATAACAGCAGTAATAATAACTACCATTTTTATGTGATGCGCCAAGCTCTAAGCTAAATGCTTTAAAAATATGATCTGATTCATTCTTCACAACAGCCCTAGGAGACAGATGTTATCACTTTTTGCATTTTACAGATGAGGAATTTAAGGCAAAAAGAGGTTAGGTGACTTGACCAAGGTCATACAGCAATTAATTCTGCCTAGATTAATGCCTATTTACAAAGCATTGCTTAGAATCCTGCAATTTAAACTTAGATTCACTATACCTTAAGAAGGACACTTGGGCCAGCACCATCCCAACCTCCCTCACCAATTACCATCTTTGCAGTAATGTAATAGAAGGTATGTGAATAAGATATTTTAAAGGACAAGATAATACAATTTTAGCACAGTTGGTTTCTGGGTCAACTTTGGTGTCACATTTCTAGAAAATTTCCAAGTTAAAAATACAGGGAAATATGCTTTTATTGATTTTCAAAGGAAAATGTAAGGGGTGGGGTGAAATTTTATAGCTATAAGAACTATGTACTACTGAAATGGAAACTACATGAAGCTAGTTCAAATTCAAGCTAATTAATCACTGAAGTGTAAGTGACAGTGGACACAAAGTCACTGGGGGAAGGGGGGAATGTGTATAATTGGCAAAGGCTTAAAAAGCCTTCTGTGTTTAAAGGGATGCTTATCTTAGAGTAGACTTTCCATATTTGTATATGGGACTAACAGATCTATGAAGACAAAATATGTAGGATAATGGTTACAGGGATTGCTTTGGATTCAGAAAGAGCTGTCTCTCATTCACTAACTATGCAATCATCTGCAAATAACTTAACGTCTCTCTGAACCTCAGTTTCCTTATCTATAAAAAACCATAATAGCCTGTAGAACCTGCTTGTGTAAGATTGTGAGGCTTAAATGAAATGACATATACATCACTTCATCAATTTTAATGAGCTATGTCAATGTCAGTGATTATCATGTGCCATTATTTCCTGTGTATGGGGGACAATGGTAATACACATATAAACAACATAAAAGGGCACCTAGGTGACACAGTGGATAGAGGGCTGGCCCTGGATTCAGGGAGACTCATTTTCCTGAGTTTAAATCTGGTCTCAGACACTTACTAACTGTGAGACCCTGGGCAAGTCACTTAACCCTTTTGCCTCAGTTCCTCATCTGTAAAACAAATTGCCTTATGTGGAAATGGCAAATCATGACAGTATGTTTGCCAAGAAAATTGCAATGGGGTTATGAAGAAATGAAGAGTCAGACATGAGTGAAACAATTGAACAAAAACATAACATATATATAGAATTATAATATATAATATAATAATATAATAATATAACATAAAAACTGGACAAAACAAACTGGGAGTGGGAGAGAGAGAGAGAAAGAGAGAGAGAGAGAGAGAGAGAGAGAGAGAGAGAGAGAGAGAGAGAGAGACATAACTCTAAGGAAAATAGAACAAAGTGGACTGAATTCTTTATGGAGAATTAAGACTTTAAGTTTTTATTGCAGTTTTTATTTTTATTTTATTTTAAGTTTTTATTAGAGCAAAGGGCAAGTCACTTCTGTATCTATCTATATCTATATCATCTATATCTATGTCTATGTCTGTCTATGTCTATTTTCATCTCTATCTATCTATATCCATATAGATATATATCCATATCCATATCTCTATCTCTGTCTCTCTGTCTCTCTCTGTCTTTCTGTCTCTCTTTCTCTCTGTCTCTCTCATCTCTATCTATTTCTTAGTGCCAGTTCACTAAAGCCTTCATCTTCTGGATCCTTTTATCATAAGTTTGAGAAAAAAAAAACAAAACACAAAACCATATTTGAACCAAAAGTTCCTATTGTCATCTCCAGATCAGATTTTGCTGATTTTTTTCATCCTGAGATATACTGAATTGCCTTTGAGAAAACTTACACCTATAACATCAAAACTCCCTAATCACTACTATCCATGGACTTCTCTGACCCTTCTACCTTCTTGGAAGATTCTGAACCTTGAGTCCTAGCACTTGACCAGGAAATGTTAGGTTTGATTAGTGATCTCTCCCCTTACCTCTTAAATAGTGTATTTCTAGTTATTTTTAAAAATTATGTTTACAGTTGTCCCTTCCACAATTTCTCTATATCATGGGTCAACATAAGAAATTAAGTGTGAATTTTTGGGGGAGTTTTGTGGAAACCATAGATGACACATGAAGGTCAGTAGATGACACAGTCTATGACCAGATATTTAATCCAAACTTTACAATAAGGTACTGTAAACACCCCAAAAGAAAAAAAATTTAAAAATCAGATTTATTCTCTAGTATGAATGAAAGGTCAAAAATTTATGTGGATTTTCCAGATTGTAGGGGTGCAGTGCCCCTAACACCTGTGATATGGAAGGGATAACTGTATGAGTCTATAGAGAAGAGTGATATATCCTTAGCTCATGTGGGGGGTGGGGGGTATCAGATTACTTAAGAAGACTTGAACCAGCACATCTTATAGACAGAACAGGTCACAGCCACGTGTCAATCAGTTGCAAAATTCAGCTCCTGGGTGGCTGCTGTAATTCCTACCTAAGCAAGATAAACTCACTTAAAAAAAAAAAAAGACTAGAAAACTTCAAGTCACTCAGTGAGTGAGGCTTTTTTGAGGCTAGATTCCATTTACATTTGTATGTCTGATACTGTCCAGGGCTCTTTCACAGTTTGGCTTTGTTTCTGGGTTCTGATCTAGGGACACTATCATGTCCCACAGCTGGAAAGAATCTGCAGAGGCTGACCAAAAGTTCTCAGAAAGGGTCACAGGATTATACACATAGAATTTTAGTGAGTTTCCCAGAATGAGTCTTGAACAGCAACTCCTGAATGTGGCAACAATTCTAATAAATTATAATATTCATTACCTCCACATTATCATTATTGTTGTTGTTCTCAAGGGAAGACATACTCTGAAGTTTGCTTTTAATTTACTTATTACCAAAGCTTCCCCTGAGAGGGGACCTTGATAAGTGGTAAACAGGTTGCTATGACCCAGTTTTAGGTAACTGAAGGATTATTTAAAAACCAATAGAGAAAGAACAAATAGTTTGGCGAGTTCCCCTTTAACAGAATAAAAGGAATCTCCCCAGAATATATGTGAAACTGCTCTACTTTCTTTCCTTCTTGGAAAATGGGGAAAGTATGGGCTACTCTTACCCAGAAATAAAAGGGCTATGGCAGCATCCATTTATTTGTATTCAAGGTCTTTGAAAACTTCCAAATTTTAAACTTGAAAACAATCTACATTCACTTTTCTGCTCCATGTACTTTCTCATTTTGCAGGGGGTGGGTGGGGGCCACTGTTTTATTTAAACAAAGTCTCATTTCAGGGGAAATAGAGTAGTTTAGTCTCCTAGTCTCCACAATCAAGCCACTAAAATGGATTCTCTGTTTAAATAGCCAAGCTAAGCAAAGTATCATGAGCTATGCTGATTCTAAGATGGAAACTATTCATGCTGGCAACTTGTTTCTCCTTTTTAAAAATAAGAACATCAATGTGTTTTCACATTAGGAGAGCTCACCCAGCAGGCAAACCTGAAATGGTACAGCCTTTGGAGACAAGGAACACAAGCCTGAAAATACCTTTTAAGTATATATTTAGCCCAAAGGCTGGAAAGACTCCAAAGGAGATGATACAGTATGTTCAGAAAGAACTGGCAGGAGAAACACCAGGCCTGTCAGTTTTACATGAAAAAAAGCATGCTTTTCCCCCTGTCCTCAAGCTTTTCTTTAAAAAAAAAATAAAATCCCCAAAAGGAAATGATCAAAATCATCTTGGGAATATTTTTTTCTATTTTTTTTCTTTGTAAAAGGCAATTGTCAGATTCTTTAGAAAACTGACTAAATCTAATGAAAATAATCACTGGAGACTAATTTAGATCTTCACAAAGATAGGTTGGATGGCGGACATAAATAGTAGATTTGAACATTTGGGAAACAATAAATATGCATATATACATATGCATGCATAGATGGATAGTCATATGTGTATATGCAGGTGCATATTCACATAGACAATTGATATAATTTTATATCATTTATTTAAATATAATATGCATAAATAATTTACATACATAATAAAATGTGTTCATGTATGATATCCAGCTAATTTATTTGAGGAGTTATATCATAATTAACACAGCAGATTCTTTACAGCAAACTGTTAAGGTAGATGTATAGAGATAAGTGATTAAGTACTTCCTACATGCCAGACACTATGCTAAACACTGGAAGATTAAAAACACAAAGAGACAAGAGCAGCTAGGTGGCGCAGTGAAGAGAGCACCAGCCCTGGAGTCAGGAGGACCTGAGTTCAAATCTGACCTCAGACACTTACACAAAAAACTAGTTGTATGACCTTGGGCAAGTCATTTAACCCCAATTGCCCTCCAAAAAGCAAAAAAAAAAATGCAAGCAAACAAAACAATCCTGCCTCAAGAAGCTTACAATTTAATAGCAATAGACAACATATAAAGCAGAGATGAGCAGTTACATGGATATGACTAGAAAGTGGCATGTGCTTGTGATTCTGGGTAAGATAAGACCAAAGACCACTTATCAAAACACAGGGGCAGAGTACAAGGTTTCAATGGGCAAGAAAGAGTGGTTAGAATAGAGATAGCAGTTAGGGAAACCAAGGTACAGATGAGGAAACCAAGTTTCAGAAAAGTTAAATAATGTTTTATTTGATTACAAAACTATTAAGGGTGGGTTGGGATTTGAGTATGGAATCTCTGAATTCTAGTCCAGTGATTTTTTTTCTTCTACTATTAAACACTGATATAATATTAACCTGGACTTGAAAATGAAGTCTCTCTGGAATTCAGTCTGGATTAGATGCATCTGCTCTAAAGAACACAACTTGAAGAGAAGAAATTCCACATGGGTAGGACCTGGGAAAGCATTAAACTAAATAACTACATTTTTTAGACCTCAATTACATACACACTTTTAAATTTTGATGGGGAGGTAATGTCACATTGTTTATTTTTTGTTCAATTGGTTTTTGATTTCCAATTTGTGAAGCTCATGTGAGAGAAAGACTTACTTGGACCAAAGGGCAAAGAGAAGAACAGAAAGTAGCAGGAATTGTGAAGGAAATTTGGGATTGTGAAGAATAACAGAGATTCAACATGGGGGCAGTAGGATTTGAGGAGAAATTAAAATAGGAGGAAGTGAAATATTTGAGTTGAATGAGAACCAAGATTTAAGGAAAAGGGGCTTCAATGAGAAAGGCCTGAGAAGAGCGAGGTACAGAAGGAGGTGAAGGAAGGATCCTAGGGGAAAGAGGTATGGGTAAACAGAAAGGAGAAGGAAGAGGTGAAGAAGAATGAAGACTCAAAGAGAAGGATGAAGAGAAGTTGGAGGAGAAAGATTCAAGAAAAAAGGGAGCAGGTAGTTTGTTAAACAAGATATAAGATTAATAAGACAAGGGAGTTACATGCAGTCACTGAAACACCACCTGTCAGATTTGCAAAGCTGATGAATAAGGAAAATGACAAATGCTGTGGGGCTGTGAGAAAAGAGACACAAGTTCTAACCATTGTGGAAAGCGATTTGTTTTTTTATCCTTATTTAATATTTTATTTTCCCAATTACATGTAAAAACAATTTTAATATTCTTTTTTTTCAAATTTTGAGTACCAGAGTCTCTCCTTTCCTTACCTTTCTCCACATTCAGAAGACAAGTAATTTAACATAGGTTATGCATGTGTAGTCATGCAAACACATTTCCATGTAAGTCATCCTGTGAAAGAAAACACAGGCAAAAAAGCCCAAGAGCAATAAAGAAAAAGTGTCTTTGATCTGCATTCAGGCTCTACCAGTTCTTTTTCTAGAGATGGAAACCCCTTTCATCATAAGTCCTATAGAATTGTCTTGGATCATTGCATTGCTGAAAATAGCCAAATTATTCACCATAGATCCCTGTACAGTATTACTGTTACTGTGTACAATGTTATCCTGGTTCTGCTCACTTAACTTTGCAGTTCATGTAAATCTTTCCATATTTTTTTTTCTGAGACCATCTTGCTCATTTCTTAAAGCACAGTAATGTTCCTTCACAATCATATACTACAACTTGTTCAGCCATTCCCCAATTGCAGAACATCCCCTCAATTTCCAATTCTTTGCCACCACTAAAAGAGCTGCTTTAAATATTTTTGTACACATGGGTCCTTTTCCTTTTTTAAAAATATCTTTGGGATACAGACCTAGTAGTGCTGCTGCTTGGTCAAAGGGTATGTGTGTTTTTATAGCCCTTTGTACATAGTGCCAACATGTTTTCCAGAATGGTTGTCAGAATACAACTTCACCAATATTACAATAGTGTTTTAATTTTCTCACATCCCCTCCAACATTTGTCATTTTCTATCTTTGTCATATTAACCAGTCTTATTGGTGTGAAGTGATAGCTCAGAATTGTTTTAATTTGCATTTCTCTCATAAATAGTGACTTAGAGCATTTTTTTTCATATGACTATAGATAGCATTATTTTGTCTGAAAACTACCTCTGTCCATTCATCAATTAGGGGAATGGTTCTTATTTCTAGAAATTTCACTCAATTTTCTACTTGTTTGAGAAATGAAATATTTATCAGAGAAATTCACTGTAATTTTTTTCACAGTAATGATTAACTACGTATTTCCCTCCATTCTACTTCCCCCTGTTTTCCTACTGTCTCTCTCTCTCCCTTTACCCTGTCCATTCTCAAAAATTCTTTGCTTCTTACTTTACCTCCCACAAATTGCCCTCCCTTCTATCACCCCCCCCCCCTTTCTCTTATCCATTTCTCTTCCTATTTTCTTGAATGGTAAGATATATTTTTATACCCAACTGAGTATGTGTATTATTACATGTTTGAGCCAATTCCTATGAAAGTAAGATTCATATGCTCCCCACTCTGCTTCCCCCATTTCCCCTTACACTGTAAAACCTCTTTTAGGTTTCTTTTATGTCAGATGATTTATTCTATTATTCCTCTCCATTTCCCCTTATCTTACTGCATTCTTCTATCTCATCCTTATTTTAATTTTTTTAGATAATAATGCCATCATACTCAACTAATGCCTCTTCTGTCTTTGTTTATTCCTTCTAAATGCGCTAATAATGAAAACATTTTTAGGAGTTAAAAATATTATCTTTCCATTTAGAAATATAAACAGTTTAACCTTATGAAATCCTTTATGAGTTCTATTTCCTGTTTACCTTTTTATGCTTATTTTTTTATCTTGTATTTGAAAATCCAATTTTCTATTGAGCTCTGATCAGGAATGCTTGAAAGTCCTCTATTTCATTGAATGACTATTTCCGTGGTGAAGGATTATGCTCCATTTTGCTGCATAGATGATTCTTGCTTGTAATCCTAGCTCTTTTGCTGTCCAGAATATTATATTCTAAGCCCTTCAATCCTTTAATATTGAGGTTGCTAAATCTTGTGTTATTCTGACTGTGGCTCCAAAATATTTGGATTATTTCTTTTTAGCTGCTTGCAGTGTTTTCTCCTTAATTTGGGAGGTTTAGAATTTGGCTATAATGTTCTTGGAAATGTTCATTTTGGGATCCCTTTCAGGAGGTTATTGGTAGATTCTTTCAATTTCTCTTTTAACTTCTGGTTCTGAAATATCAGGGCAGTTTTCCTTGGTAATTTCTAAAAGATATTATTTAGGTTCTTTTTTTTTTTGCCTTTTATTTTTGGAGGAGTTAAGGCAGCTCAACTGGGGATAAGTGACATACCCAAGATCACACAGCTAGTAAGTAGTAAGTGTCTGAGGTCAGATTTGAGCTAAGTTACTCCTGACTCCAGGTCTGGTGCTCTATTCACTGTGCCACCTATCTGCCCCTCTAGGCTCTTTTTTGATCATGATTTTCAGGTAGTCTCAAAATTCTTAAATTTTCTCTCTTAGATCTGTTTTCCAGGTCAATTGATTTTCCAATGAGGTACTTTATATTTTCTTCTATTTTTTGATCTTTTGACTTCAATTGTTTTTTCGTGTTTCATAAAGTCATTAGCTTCCAGTTGCACAATTCTAACTTTTAAAGAATTACCTTCTTCAGTAAGCTTTTGTACTTCCTTTTCCATTTGAGCAATTCAACTTTCTCAGGAGTTCTTCTCTTCACTGAATTAAATTTTTTTCTCTACCTGACTTGATTTTCAAAGTCCTTTTTGAGTTCTTCCACGTCCTGATACTAATTCATATTTTTCTTTGAATGCTGGGCTTTGACTGTTGGAACTTTGACTTTGTTGTCTTCTGAGTGTGTGTTTCAATTTTCCTTGTCACAATAGTAACTTTCTATAGTCAGAATTTTTTTCTATCATTTGCTCATTTTCTAGCCTATTTCTTGACTTTTAAATCTGTGGCAAAGTGGAGCTCTGCTTCCAGGGTATAGGGCACATCATATCAAACTTCAGGGATTTTTGCAGCTGTTTTCAGAGGTATTTTAGGGACCAGTAAGTTTTTAGTTCTTCCAAGGTGAGATGATCTATGGAGAGGTGTGCTTACTACTCTTCTGGCTGGTGCTCTGCTTTGTGAGTGATCTCAAGCACTCTTTTCATACCTGGAACTGTGATTGGGGTACCTGCTCCCCCTGCAGCTGCATGTTCTGCTGTGCTAGTGTTCCTCCTGTCACTGGTACTAAGAACCAGGGCTGCAACTCAGATCCAAGTGTGGGCAATGCAACAGACTCATGTCCCCGGTGCCAGCAGAGGGACTCCTGTAAATCTTCTCACCTGTTCTCTCATCTCCTTACCATCTGCTAGATAAGAGTTCTGGAAACTATCACTGATGTCATTGTTTCAATTGCCCCAGGCCTGCTCCAGGTTTGTTGGGGCTTTCCTGCAGTGGTGCAGGTTCTCACCCAGGTCGAAAAAACCTATTCTATGGAAGGTCTAAGTGGTCTTGGGTTGGAAAATTGTTAAACTCCATCTTTTTGTGTGTTCTGCCACTCTAGAATTTGTTTAGAGTCTTTACTTAAAAGTATTTGGAATGGTTTAGGGGAGAGCTCAGGTGAATCTCTGCCTTTACTCCACTGTGGAAAGCAATTTGGAACTATGCCCAGAAAGCTATTAAACTGTGTATACCCTTTGGTCCAGTGATACCAATACTAGGTTTCATACTGAAAATGAGATCAAAGAAATAGGAAAGTGAACTATATGTGCAAAATATATCTATAACATCTCTTTTTCACAGTGGCAAAGAATTGGAAATGGAGGGGGTACTCATTGATTAGGGACAGCTGAACAAATTGTTATATAAATATGATGGAATGGTATTGTGCTGTAAGAAATGATGGAGACAGTTTCATAGAGACCTGAAGTGAGAAAAACTAAGAGAATAATTCACACAATAACAAAAATACCACCAAGTTTTAACTATGAACAACTTTGAAAGACTTAGGAACTGTGATAAACACAATTCCAGGGGATTCATGATGGAATATGCAATCCATCTCCATACAGAGAAATGATTCAGAGTATATTTGAGGTATGTGTATGTATATATACGTGTGTATGTATGTATGTTACAATACATGCATGTATATATACACATGCATATGTATTCCTATTATAATACATATATACACATAAGTACATATGTATGTGTGTATAGATATACATATATAATAGCTAGAACACAGAGGCGTCTGAAAAAATGAAGACACTGGATATGAAATTACAACAAATAGCAAATAACAACTATATTTATTCAAAGAGGAATGACAATTAAAACTAGGGATATGAAAATTCCACTTGCTGGAATTTTGATGATCTTCTGGTGCTGACTTTAGGGGACACAATACTCATAGCAATTTGTTATGAGATATGGCTCTTGCTTCTTTATTTGACTGCCTACCAACCAGCTGACCACTGCAGCAATAAATGCTTCTGCTGACTTAAGGGACTGTAGCTATTAGAAACAGAATAACCTTTTCTGTGGATCTAGAATGAAGTTGTGGGGGGACCCTGAATACTACTCCTTGCCCCAAGTTATCCATCAAATTTCATAGCTTTTACTAAATTGCCATTTAGGTCAATTCTCTAAATATTTCTTAGGCATCTACTACATACATAACACTGTTCTAGGCACTAAGGGAAGCATAACTTTTAGATACAATATGATCCCTGTTCTCATAACGCTCATAAGACTATACACACATATGCATATCTGGAATTACATGATATTTATTAATATTTATTTGAAATGGTTTATATTTCAATGTGTTGAGATACAAATCAAAACAATCTCAGTTCAATAATACTTTAATGTATTGTATTTACTGATACGTATAAATATGTGTGAATCTATCATCTATCTATCTATCTATCTATCTATCTATCTATCTATCTGTCTGTCTGTCTGTCTGTCTGTCTGTCTGTCTTTCTGTCTGTCTATCTATGGAATGCTTACTCAAAGAGATTAAAATATCGTTGAGTTTAGTATTCATGTTAATCTGCTTCTCATCTATTGTATGTGATGTCTGATAAATAACAAATGTGATCTCTAATAAAAAATGAAAAAAAAACAGCTTCTGAAAGACCTCCATGAGAGAAATTAAGATTATGATATTATATCAATAACTAATTACTAATTTGTTATCCACCCATTATTCTTATTTCTGTTAAAACCCATTTCTTGAAAAGATCAGTCTCTGAAGGACATAGCTGAGTGATGAGATTTGCTCCTAGTCCTAAAACATATGTGTTAGTTAGGTGAGACCCAACTGGGACACCTAACTTCTTTTTAGAGTATAACCAGATTCCAGTCTAGGTGAGCTTTTTCCTGCAGGAGAAACCCCCTTTCCTTGCCCCCCCCCCATTTGTGTTTAAGGTGACTCAGTCCATGAAGGAGAAAACCAGAGAGGTCTGGCTTTAGATAGCTCCCCTTGCCTTGGCGCATTAAGAGTTTCATGTTAAAGTCAAGTTCTCAGGAGGAGCTAAAGACTTTCATCCCACTCCTCATTAAATGTCCACCAATTGGGATTGAGTTCCACTTGTCAGGTGAGTTCCCTTTCAGAAGGGAATTAAGGCATTTCAAGGTCTCACTTGGTGTCTTTGGTTACCAAGCAAAACCACTGATCATCAATTTATTGATAACCAGTTAGCCTAATTAATAAATTGATTACTGATTGCCAGAAACCCTGTCTTGGGGTTTTCACTGATCTTACTAAGAATGGAGATTGGCACATAATAGTAAATATATATTTGAGCAAAGCCAAATTCTTTTAACTGTCAGATTTCACAACAAATCTGCAGAATGATGACCCAATAGTCCACAGGGGAATTCCATTGGGCAATTCTTATACTGCCTTTTTGGTTTAGTCTTCCAAGTAGAGAATGGCTGTTACAGTGGAAACAGTTGGATTTGCAATTAGAAGATCTTGCCTCAAGGTCCAACACAATCATGTGTAACTTTGGACACCTTATTTTACTGTTCTATATCTTAGGTTTTAGTAAAAAGGATCTGGACTACATGACCCTGAGGTCACACTCAGCATTGTATAAATGATCTTATTACAAAAAATGCTTTCTGAGAATCTAAGAATTCCTATCATCCACATAATATATTTCTGGTGAGAAGTTTAGGATAACACTACACTTTCCTTTTGCTATTTTTCTATACTTTTATGTGATGCAGGCTATTTTGTTGTTGTTGAGTTGTTTCAGTTGTGATTGACTCTCACAACCCCATATGGGATTTTCTTGGCAAAGATTCTAGAATGGTTTTCCATTTCCTTCTCCAGTTCATTATACAGATGATGAATTGAGGCAAACAATGTTAAGTGACTTGCCCAGAGTCACACAACTAGCAAGCATCTGAGGTCAGATTTGTACTCAGGAAGATGAATCTTTCTGACTCTAAACCTGATACTCTAACCAATATATCTTCTAGATATGGCCTATATTCATTATTAATTGAAAGAAAAAGAAATTTGAATTGTCAAACTAAAAACCATTTCATTTATTTAATGAGAGGGATGTGGTCTAATTATTAGAAGTCCCATTAGATTAGGAGTTAGGAGACTAGAGTTTTACTGTTGGCTTTATTGTTGACCATGGGATCTTATTTAGGTCACTTGTCTTTCACTCTCTCAATTTTCTTACTTACAAAATACACCATCAGTCCAAAATAATTTATTCAATATCTACCATATAACAGTCAATCTGCTAAGTACTGGTGATACAAAGATGGAAACACAAAAGACAGTTTCTGTTCTTAAGGAAGTTATAATCTAATAGAAGAAAACAAACACAAAAAGGTGACAGGAGGAAGGGGAGGGAAGAAACAAGGCACATGACACAAGGCATGATGGAGAAGGCCAGAGAAGTGTAAGGGAAATAAAGACATAGCTGGCATAGTCATCATCCTTAAATGGAAGTTCTATTAGTCTTCCATTCAGAAGGAAGAAGCTCAAGGGTGGTGGATATTGATAAGGTGTGAGTTCTAGAGTTGAAATGATATTTTTAAAAATAATATTTTATTTTCCTCCATTACACATAAACATAATTTTTTAACATTTGTTTTTTTTCAGGTTTGAGTTCCAAATTCTATATCTCCTCCCTCCCAGCCACTCTCTCTGAGATGGTAAGTAATCTGATATAGAGTATACATGTGCAATCATTTAAAACCTTTCCATATTAGGTTTTTTTTTTGTGCAAGAAGATTCTAACAAAAAAAGAAGGGAAGGAAGGAAAGAAGGAAGAAAAAGGAAGAAATAAAAAAAGAAATAAAGAGAAAAATAACATGCTTTGGTCTGTATTCAGACATCAGTTCTTTCCCTGTAGGTGGATAGCATTTTTTATCATGAGTCTTTTGGAATTGTCTTTGATCAAGTCATTTGTTCTTCATTGTACAATATTGCTGTTACTGTGTATAATGTTCTCCTAGTCCTGCTTACTTCACTTTGTATCAGTTCATATGTCTTTGCAAGTTTGTTTGAAACCATCCTGCTTGTCATTTATTATAGCACAATAATAATCAATTATAATCATGTATTAAAACTAGTTCAGCAATTTCCCAATTGATAGTCATCTCCTCAATTTCCAACACTTAGCTACCACAAAAAGAGGTGGTGTGAATATTTTTCTACAAATAGGTCTTCCCTCTTTTAAATAATCTCTTTTGGATACAGACCTAGCAGTAGTATTGCTTGAACAAAGGGTATGCACAGTTTTGTAGACCTTTGGGAATATTTTTTCCATTTAAGATTTACCAGAATGGTTAGATGAGTTTATGACAGAGTTGAAATGATCCTGAATTATTTAGAGGATCCTGATATTTGATAGAGGCCAGAATATTGTAGCCAGATGAGGAATGAAGATACTACTTAGCTAAGTCATAGTGTTTTTGTGAGTTTCACATGAGATCCTGAGTGTGAAAGTATTTCAAAAAGCTTAAAATTAAGAACAATTCTTTCTTTATATGTTTGGTATTTTTTTTAATCTGTGATTTTTATTGGTGGAAAGGACTCCCAGAGAGGAAATTCCCTCATTTTTATACATTTGGATATTGGAAAACACTGTGTAATTTATAGTCTTAATAGGTGTCTGGGACACTGAAAAATTAGGTGACTTGTTGGGAGTTACCAGTGGAAAATGTCAGATAATATACTAAGCACATATATACACATGAAGGAAATAATTTTGCCCTCCTATTTTCTCAATTTGGTCTCAGTCATATTAGGATTAGAAGGTCGGAGGGGTGAAGCTAAAATCTTTTGAACAAATCCACTGTATTACTTCAAATGCTTCCCCTGGATTCTTTCTAACTTCCTTTATCTTCTGGCTCTCACAGAGACCTGTTTTCCCCTTAATGAATAGCATTCCTGGCCCCTCTTTCTAGTACTGATCACACTTTCACTTATTCCCCACCCCAACTCTTAACTCATTGGTTGTGGTTGTAGAGTAAGAATAATCTGTGCTCTCTCTTTTCATCAATGAAGTCTCCCTCTACTTCCATCCCTGAAAAAATCGTCACTTGATCATCTGTCCCCTCTAGCTATCATCCTAATCTCCCCTTTTCATACATAATTTCCTTAAGAAGGCTATAAAAATGGATACCTCTACTTCCTGTCCTCTCACTTGCTACTTTCTGCAGGCTGGCATGTGATTTTCAACTGAAACTTCTTCAAAATTACCAATGATTTCTTGAAATCATCAAATCCAATGACTTTTTTTTTCCAATCCATGTCCCCTATCTGTTACCTATAATATTGCTATTCCCCCTCCTCTCTTAGATGCCTTCTCCTCTCTAGGCTTTCATGACTAGGCTTTCTCCCCTAGTTGTCCTCCTACTGTCTGATTGTTTCTTCTCAGTCTCCTTTGTTGATTCCTCATCCAAGTCATATTCACTAACCATAGGTATCCTCTAAGAAACTGTCCTAGGAAGTCTCCTCTTCTCCCCTACACTACCTTGCTTAATGCTCCAATTATCTCCCATGGATTTGACTAACATCTCTATGCATAAGATTATAAATCCAATTTATCTAGCTCTAATCTCTCTTTACTTCTAATCTTGAATCACCGACTGCCTTTTGAAAGTCTCAAAATGGAGGTCCCCTAAATATTTTAAACTGAGAATGTCCAATAATTAACCAATTGTCTTTTCCCTAAAACCATTACTTCTTCTCAACTTCACTATTATGATTAAGATCACCACCATCCTCCCAGTTACCCATGCTCAAAACCTTGGTGTCATTTTCAACACCTCACTTGTAGTTACCTCATGTATCCAATCTATTTGAAGACATGCCTTTTTTTTTTAAAACTACACCAACTTGTTGTATATATCACCTTTTCTCCACTGGTGAAGATCCTCATTATCACATTCCTGAATTATTATAATATTGTTCTGATTGGTCTTTCTACCTCAAGTCTCTTTCCACTCCATTTAATCATTCATTAAGATGTCAAAATGAAATGACAACAGTACCTACCATCAATCTCTCTGTCTGTCTGTCTCTGTCTGCCTGTCTGTCCATGTCTCTGTCTATCAGTCTCTCTCACACACATACACACACAGACACAAACATGATCAATATCTCTCACACTGTTTGGCTTTTAAAGCCCTTCACCTGGTCACTTACTATCCTTTCTAATGTTTTTACACCTTATTCCCCTCCCCATCCTTTACAATCAAGTAACATGAGTCTTCTTGCTGTTCATCTTACAAGATATTCTATCTCCTAAATCAGAACCTTTCACTGGCTCTCCCCTATGCCTAGAATACTCTTCCTGCTTAGCTCAATATCCTACCTTCCTTTAAGATTCAGCTCAAATTTTACTTTCTGCAAGAAACCTTTCCTCATATTCTTCACTGCTAGTGTTTTCCATTTGAGACTGCCTTATATTTACATTGTGTATATGCACACATACATGTGTACACACACATATATCCCATATCATATATATATGCATGATATACCATAATTCGGTGCATTTTATTCAATTAAAATTAGTACAGGAAGATGATATTTGTATCCAGAGAGAGAACTGATCAATAGAAGTTATGTATAGAATGATTTTACAAACGTTTTTGTATGTGTATGCATATGCATGTCTCCATTATATATGTACATATATGTATATATGTGTATGCACACACATAGGTAGAGAGAGAGACAAGGGGAGAGAGGTGTCTAAGGGGAAAGGGGAAAGAAAAAAAGAGATTTATATAGTAACTTTATTATATATTTAAAAAGAATAGCAAGTTGTACATAATAGACTTGCAGTTTCATGTTCAGTCATATTTTTAAAAATTATACTGTTATTAAAATGCATTTTATTCCATGAATTAAAAATAAATGAATAAATATTTGAAAAAGTATTACAATATAAGCTTGTCCTAAACATATATTTATGTATGTATCCATATATTTGTGAATATAGATATAATTCTTGTATTTTGTATGTAAACAGTTGTTTGCAGAGAATTGCCACTACATATTTTTGCTTTTATATACCCAGTTCTTAGCAGAACAGTTGGCATATTGTAAGCACTTAATAGATGCTTATTGTAGTACCTTCCCTCTGTTCATCATTTCAAATTGATTCTATAAGTAGTTTGTTTGTATATAGTTGTTTGCATATTGTCTCTTTCAATTCAACTCTGAGGTCTTTGGGAGCGGAGTCTATCTCTTACCCTTTTTTTGTTGTTGTTGTTGGGGAGATAGTATCCTAGGAGTTTGGCAGAATGTCTAGTATATAGTAAGTACTTAAGAAATATATCTTTCTTACCAACTAACTGTAGACCTGACTTCCAAATTATTTATAAGGGAAAGATATGTATCAAACACACACACACACACACACATGACAGCTCAATTCTGATTTTTCCTGTTTGTTTCACTGGAAGAGATTATATCCCCTATCCCAAAGTCTTATTGTTTGTCAGCCCCTAGATGTGTCAAAACAAAATATAATCCTGATTCCCATGTAGATATAAAAATGGATACCAAAGGCAGTCCTGATTTGAGAATATTAACGCCACTCCTTACCTCCTTGAACATTGGTATCTGAGCTTTAAACGTCAATTTTTAAATCTCAAGAATCGTAAAAGGTATTACCAATGCATCACACACCTTTTTCCCATACCATACATAAGACTTTGATTTCAATAATAATAATAGATGAAATGTATATAGTCCTTCAAAATTCGCAGATCATTATATATGTATGTGTATGTATATATGCATGCATATACATAGACATACACATGTGTGTGTTTGTGTGTGTGTATATGTGTGTGTAGTGTAAAAACTCACTTGGTCCTCACAAGAATGCTATAAGATAGGTGCTATTATTGTTTCCATTTTATAAGGAAACTGAGTTAAACAGTGTCTAATGCAGAATCTACATTTATGTTTTACTTATCTCAAATTCAGCATGTTAGTCACAAACCATACCCTGTTGCCTAATGGTCATCACCATTTTCAGGCTTAGGGATATTAGTGAGAGTCATAGAGGAAGAAGGGACCTGGAGGATAATTTCTATACCCCAGTATTTTACAGATGAAAAGACTAAGATATATGGATGTGAAGGAACTTTCTTAAGGCAACACAGATAGTAGATGGCAGGATGAGAACCAGTGTTATTTTTACCCTAAATCTAGTGCTTTTTCCACTCAACTGCTATAAGGTAGTAAGGTGGCTCAATAGATAGAGCACTGGTTATATAGTCAGAAAGACGGATGTGAGCTAAAATGTGGCCTAAGACACTCATTATAGCTATATGTCCTTGGGCAAGTCATTTAACATATATTTACCTTAATTTCTCTTACTGTAAAGTTAAGATTATAATGACACCAATAGCTCAGTGTTGTTTCAAGAATGACTAATGAAATTATCTTTCTATCTATCTATCTCTATCATCTCTATGTCTACGTTTATGTTTATGTCTATGTCTATGTCTGTGTCTATCCTCTATCTATAGTATGGTACAATGCCTGGCATATAGTGGGCTGTTCATAAATGCTTTTTCCCTTTCCCTTTTGATCAGGGAAAGCCTCATTAACAATCACATCTCTACTCAAAAAGTTTTATTGGCTTTCTATTGCCTCTGAAATAAACTCTTAACTTTGGCATTTACAGCCCCTCCTAGTCTTTCTCTGACCTGTCCTTCATATTCCTTATCATTCATTCTAGATTCCAGTCAAATAGGCTTAACATATTTTTCCAGGATACAGTATTCCATTTTCTGCTTCTGTGTTCTCTTCTCTTTCAGTTTAGAAGGTTCCCTTTGTCAACTCCACTTTTTGGAATTCTCAGCTCCTTTAAAAGCTCAGTTCAAGGGCTACCTGCTATATAAAGGTCCTTTGATGATTTCTTCAAAATTTAAGAATCTCCCACTGAACCTGCTATCTATATATTTTGTACTTACTTATTGTTATATATGCTGTCTCTTCTAGTAGAATATAAATTCCTTAAAGGCAAGGATGATTTCATTGGTATCTCTGAATCCCTAGCATCTAGCACAATGCCTGGAAAAAGGCAAACACGTAAATAAAGGCTTACTGACTTTAAATAAATCAAATAGAAAATGATTAAATTTTCAGCAAGATCTTCTTAAATACTCCCATGGATCTGTGGTCTCATTCACTTGGGTATTGCTTATAATGACTCAAAATCCATTGAAGCCTTTCTGGGTGGAATTCTAGTTCTTGCACTCCCACAAGTTCATCACAGGCATTCAACAGATGCACTGGGAATCTTTCTTATTTTTTTAGAAGTCATGAGTATACTAGTAGAGAACAGACTGACTGATTTTAGACCCCTCCCACTTTTGCCATAGGGCAAGCTCATCTTTTTTGCTTATATCTTTTTTTTTTGATGAAAGTCATTACTTGGCTTCTGCAACTTAATTCATAGATAGTTTTCCTATAGACTTCTCATACCATGTCCACCTCCTTTGCCTTTGTTGATTTTTTCTTTCAGTTCTTTGGAGGTTTATAGCATTCCATGACTCACATCTGTGCAATCAAAGTGAAAGATTTTGGTAGTAATGAGTCAGTCAATTAGCAGTTTTTCTGAAGATTTTATTTTTTATTATTAAAATTTATTTTAATTGCATAAACAAAGATTTCTGTAACAGAATACAACAAAAAGATGATTGCGCATCAAACTACAAATCTACTATATACAACTTTCTATTCCATTTACAATGTGCCAGACTCTGTGCTACACACTATTGTACAAAGAAAGCTCCCACTAGCCCCCACAACCAAACAAAAAAAGACAGATTCTGCTTGCAAACTCAGACTATTAAGAGAGACAACATGCAAAAAATAACAACCCAACCATGTACAAATGAATTATATTGGGGTGGCTAGGTGGCACAGTAAAAAGTGCACCTGGCCTTGAAGTTAGGAGGACCTGAGTTCAAATCCAGCCTTAGACACTTACCACTTACTAGGTGTGTGATGTTGGGCAAGTCACTTAATCCCAATTGCCCTGTCTTCCCCCCTTCAAAAAGCAAAAAAAAAAAAATACCTAAGAAGCAAATGAATTTTATTGTGGTTAAATTGACAACAGGGTAGAGTCAGAGAAAAGGCACTACCATTAAGGAGGACTGGGAAGGTCTTCATGCAGAAAGTTGGACTTTAGTCAAAATTCAAAGGAAACCAAGAAATTTAGAAGGTAGACATCAGGAGGTAGGGAGTTCCAGCCAGTGAAAATAACTGGAGACCAGTGATTTCAGATTATAAAGGGCTTTAAAAGTCAGGTACAAGATTTTACATTTGATCTTGGGAGTTTGTTTCAAGAAGAGGCTTTGGGTGATTAAGAGAATTTTTTATCTTCCCTAAGATGATCAATCCACTATTGCATCCTTTTCTTGTTGAATAGAAATTGTACTGTTTTCCTGTGGAATTCTGGCCCAAATTCATTATTCATTCACATTGTACCCTAAATATGAGTCCAGATGTTTGAGCTTTGTCCTTTCAACTGCATATTGTCTGCACAATAGACACATTCACTTGTTTTTCTGTTTTGATAATGTAATGTAATGCCAAGGAAAGGCAACTTCCCAAGGTTCAAAATACCAGCATAGGTGCTCTCTATTTTATTTAGTGACAAACCAAGAACAGAGAAGATCAAAACATGACATCATTCAAAATACAGCATTTACTAAGTGTGATTAAATAATCTTCAAGGCCTACCCCACCCCAGGACTTTCCAATCATTCAATCAATTACAAAGTCTCTGTTCCAAATACTTCTCCACCCCTAGGCTATACCTTAATTAAGTCCACCACAAAGCCCCTCTTCTCAAATGGAGATTAGTTTCCAAACATAAGTAAAATACATTCATTTGCTCAACCATAGAACACAAAAAGGTCAAAAGTTCCCCACCCCTGGATCACAATTGAATCTACCCCAGAGTTACATCAAGTTTAAACACAGCACTTAATACCCAAATGGAGGTCTTTTCTTCATCTTGACAGGAGGCAAGTTCTCAGCAATCTTAGCTCCTGGAGAGACAAGGCTTAGCAAGGCCATAAGATACATTGCCAGTCCCTTCATGAATTTATCCTCTGTCTGTAGAACAGTCCTAGAACCCCTGAACACATTAGCAAAGCCCTCTCCCAGGATTTCTGTAAACATACAACAAGAAAATCCTTCTTCAGGGCTTCTGAACCAACAGAAAGGCTCCCAGACCCCTGCAACAACAGCACTGTCCTTCACCAGTGGACAGTATTCATTCTGTCTGCCGGACAGTCTCCAGACCCCTGCAACAACAGTACTGTCCCTCATCAGTGGACAGTATTCACTCTCAGTACTGTCCCTCACCAGTGGACAGTATTCACTCTCTGTCTGCAGGACAGTCTCAGGCCTTCTTAACCAAATGCCAGGTTCCAGGACTTCTTCAACAGGACAGTCTTTCACCAGTGGACAAATCTGGCAAAATAACATCAAAACAGACAGATAAAGTACCAGCAAAACAGCCATGTCTCCTCAGTCCTTGGCAGCTCAGGGGGCAGGTCTCAAAAGTCCAGGGCAATTCAAAGCGGCCACCAGCAATCTCTTAGTCTCTCCCTCTCCACGAGGTGCTGCTTCCAAAAAGAACTTCCGCCTCTCTCTTGTCTCTCCAAATCTACATCACCAGCTCCTCCCACTTCAGGACTTTCTTTTCACATCAACAAGCCCATCCCACAGGTGGGATTAACAAACTCTGGGTTTTAATACAATCAATTTGAAAACCAAGCCAATACAGGGGAATCTTTAATTGCCATTACTATCACAGATAATTATGCCAAACTCTTTTGAATGTTTATAGCTTTCATCCAGGAGTCTCTGTAATATGTTGATAATTAATTCAAGCAGCACAATGTTGCGCACAGAGCAGACCTCACCATCTACAGGGAATCCATTTTGAACTTGGATATGATAGAGGAGAAATTCTTGGCAAGCTCACAACTTCCTGTTTTCTGTCTAATCTGATAGTAATTTTAATAGCATCATTGAATGACTTTCTGATGCCCTCTGAATTTCTTTAGTCATCTCCCCCTCCCCTTTACTTACTGAAATTCTACTCTTCGAGATGAATAACTTTAATTTAAAAGTAAATCTCTCCTGTATGAACTAACACTTTAAAGGGTTAATAAATATTTACACTTTAGGAGAAAAGAAAAAACCTGACAAGAGGATCTGAAAAGAGGAACAGAGATAGGGAGTGGGAAATAGATTCTAGAAAAGAGAAACTGATGATCCAAATATAAATTTTACCTAATTACCAATTTTATTTAGGATTAAACCTACCTTCGATCCTCTTCCATGTAAGTGGGAAAGATATTATATAAAAAAAGATTCAGGTAAAACAATCTATCTTCATTCATATTTCATTAATTTGTTGTTCATAAAATTATAAAGAAAACTCATTCAACATGATTTGCATTATATATTAATATTGGTCACATGATAACTATACATGCAGTCAGTCTTTGCATCTGTCCCTTCTTTTCTCCTAACTAATTCAGTTAAATGCACAGTTGATAGGTGTTACATGAAAATAATGTAAAGAAAACACAATATAAAAGTTTACAAGATATGTCATGGCTAATTGTAAGTATTGTAGTATGTTTCATTATAGTTGCAGCAAAATATGATTTGAGTGTCTGTAGAATGCTGAAATCATCATTACTTAATTTTTGTTTTCCTTTTCTCTTCTATATTTATTAATTGTTCTCCTACCCCCTTTTTAATCCAATTATCCCTTAGGTTATTTTTAAATGTAGGTATCAATTACCTATGATTTTTCTCTATTTTCTTAATTTGATTTTTTTTTTTTTGCTTTTTGGAGGGAAGAATGAGGGGCAATTGGGGTTAAGTGACTTGCCCAAGGTCACATGGCTAGTAAGTGTTAAGTATCTGGGACTGGATTTGAACTCAGGTCCTCCTGACTCCAAGACCAGTGTTCTATTCACTGTGCCATCTAGCCACCCCCTTTAATTTGATTAAAAAAAATACATCTATTTTTGGTTGCATGTAGAACAGTATAAAACTGTGAGTCTAGAATAATTTACAAAATGCAAAGGATTAAAATAAAGGGCTTAGGGAGCTGATTAACTATAGGTTTTCATCCTATTTCTTGATTAGATAAAACAAATATACATCAAGAAACAATTTTTTAAATTAAATTTCTCTTTGTGAAGATATTAAGCTATTTGCTGATGGAGATGGAAAATTTAATTGGACTTAATAACCTAATATTCTAGGAAGATAATATATAAACATAGGTATAATACATGACACTATATTATATTTAAAGGAAAAAGGTCTTATTGACTCTGGGTAATAAGGGAAGACTTTTTGGAGGAAGTAGCATTTGAGCTGTGATTATAAGGATAAATAATATTCCACAAGTTAGGAATGAAAAGGAAATGAAAGGGCATTTCAGGAATAGGGGACATTCTGAGTAATGGAATACAAATTGTAAAGTGAGTGTCTTCAGATGTGGAAATAATAGTCCACTTTGGATAAAACTTAGAGTCAGGTTTGAGGGGAGTTTTATCATATAGCAGCCATAGGCATTAATTAACCACTTTCTATGTGCTAAACAATGGGGACACCAAGAAAACCAGGAAAGGCAGTAGGAGGTGAGGGACACAATTGTAGGCATGAGGGTCAGCGAGAGAAAATGCCCAGATCTAAGAGATGAGTATCTTGTTTGTGCAAGAGCCAGGAGGCTAATGTTACTGGATTGAGAACATGGAAAAGTATAAGAATACTGAAAAAATAGGAGGTGTCTAAGTTATGAAAAGTTTCGAATGGCAAACAAGGTTTTGTATTTGATTGTAGAAGCACTGCAGGATGATTGGAATTTTTGAATAGGGGTGTGACATTCTTTAGGACAATAACTTTGACTACTCAATAGAGGGTGGATTGGATTAGGAAAAAACAAACAAACAAAAAATTTGAGGCAAGTTGAACCTTCAACCTACTATTAAAGTAGTCCAGGTATGAAGTGATGAGGGTCTATAGCAGTGGTTTCAGTGTTAGAGGAGAAGAGGGGTTGTAAAGGTGAAATTGAAAACTTTTGGCATCAGATTGGATATGGGGATTCAGAGATCACCTAGGTTTCAATATTGAAGGTCTGGAAAGATGGTTTTACCCTCTATAGTATTAGGAAAGATGATGGTGAAGGTGAAGGTTTTAAGAGAAAGATAACAAGTTTGCTTTTGGACATGTAAAGTTTAAGATATTACTGGAATCCAGTTCAAGATGTCTGAAAATCAACTGAATAATGCCAAGTCTTCAGTTCAATGGGGAGGTTAGAGTTTTTCCCCACTTGCAAGAAAATGACTTTCAGTGTTTTTTTTTCTTCTTTTGAAAAGTGAATTATAGATAGGATACAGAAATGAATCTATGATTTTCTATGTTTAGGTAAAAATGAACAGTTTTTGCTATTTTCTTTTCATCCATTAATATTTACTACTATTTCTAATGTAGAAAAAGTAATATGCACACTCAGCATCAGTTCACATAAATCTTTCCAGGTTTTTTTCTGAAATCTGCATGCTTATCATTTCTTACAGAACAATAATATTCCATTACTTTCATGTACCACAACTTGTTCAGCCATTCCCTAATTGATGTGCATCCCCTCAATTTCCAATTCTTTTTCATGAATATAATTTTTTAAAGAACAATTAGAAACATTTTGTCCCTCCTAGGAATTTTTCTCCTACCTTTCCTATGACTTGACAGAGCTGCCTGATACAAAACTGAGGTAGGAAAAATTTTTGCCCAAGTGCAAAGATAGACATAAAAAGTGAAATATTTGTCTAGTAGCTACACCAGTTTGCTTTCAGTTGATTTAAAAATAAACAGAGGTCATCACTAACAAACATGTATTTGCAAATAAATAATCTTGAAAAAATATTGAGTAGGCAAATTTGTAAATATAACAGGAATATTTCCACAGTAATCAATGGTCATCTGCAATGAAATGAATAGTAATGGAAGAGGTTTTTGGGATGTGGTTGATCTTTTTTTTTTTTGGATGAGTTGGAAATTGAGTTGAGGGAAGTAGGCAGGTGGTACTGTTGTTTCAATTTGCTTTCATGCTCCTGTGGTCACAGGTGGATACTTGATGTACTTAGCTATTGAATAACAGGTGTGAATGCCAAGTTAACAGTTATGCACAGCTGTTTTCAGCATTTCAAAAACTGTCAAATGGTCTGCAGAAAGTGTGTTCACACCTTGCCAAAGTTCTTTTCATGTGTGTTTTACCCAGGCAAGTGTTTTTCCTTATCTGTTTGAGAACTTGCATAGCTGTGAATTCCAAAGCCAACAAGTATACATTTCAAAATCATTGGCATTTTGATAAGGTGTCAAAGGTGCCATTAAAAAGTTCTGCTTCTGTCTGAAAATGGTGTCTGAGTGTTGTGAAGCTTTAGGGGAGCTGTTTCCAAAGGCTTGACAGAGCTGTGTGGTACCAAATGGAGATAGGCAAAATTGTGACTAAGTGCAAAAATGCACCAACAGACATATAGATTGGCCAATTTGCTTTTGGTTAATTTAGAAATAAACATGAACAATCACCAAAAAACAAGTATTTGCAAATAAATAAGCTTCAAATAAGCAAGTTTAGCCTGGGAAGTACTTGTTGAATGAATACATAAATGAACAAGGCAATGGATGCATGAATAAATGCATAACTTTTAGATGTTCTCAGGCTCATATTTATGGGCAGATTTACAAAACATGGCTTCTGTTTGTAGTAATTCTACATTTGGAAGTCCATTTATAAAGTGGTTTGTGCTTATGCTCCCAGTTAGAAGGTACAACTCTCTCATAATGGACTGGGGCATGAGATTCCAGCCTTGTATTAAGAAAGATTACCCTCTCTTGTATGGTTACCATTTCACATTCAGTCCAAAAACAAAGAGACACCAGACATAATAAGAACAGTTAACCACAGATATTTATGGGAAACAAAATTAAATATGGCAAATGTGACCTTTACCAGGATAAATATGGACACACAACTAAACAGATATAAGGCAGAAATGGTAAGAAATGCCCATTTCGCACTCAACTGGTGTATCTCAGCAGTTCCTGCTCCTAGTGTGCCTTCATTAAAACAACCATACACATCTCTTCACTTTTCCATTTAGGAGCCCCATGGCTCCCATGTAAATTGCAGATGTGGTCAAAGTCTTGCTTGATGACATCAGACAACCACCATCTTTCCCTTCTCCATATTTTGTTTTCTTTGTGTGTAGTCCAAATTTCTACTGTACTTAGTAGTGAAAAACTCCTTCATGCATTTTGAGGACTGAACTCCACATTAATTTCCTCTCTTCCCAAAATGGGAAAAACTACAAATACAAGGGTTTTGTGTCCAACTAACCCTTTTCCAGAGATTGTTAGAAATGAATAAACTAAGAGATATCTCTTGGAGATGATAAAATTTATCATTGTATTGAGTGCTCTAAAACTTGTACAAACATTATAAGACTCTGACTCTAAGAAGGTAAACTTCTAGTTAGTAAGACAGAACTAATTTATTTTATTTTTTGCTTTTTGGAAAGGGGAAGGCAGGGCAATTGGGGTTGTGACTTGCCCAAGAGGAAGGAAGGCAGGGCAATTGGGTTCAACAGACTTGCTCAAGATTACATGGCTTGTAAGTGTTAAGTGTCTGAAACTGGATTTGAACTCAGGTCCTCCTGACTCCAGGGTCAGTGCTCTATTCACTGTGCCACCTAATAACCCCACTAATATATTTTAAATAATAAATGGACTAAGCCCACAGATGACAACAACAAACTACTACTACTACTACTACTACTACTACTTCTACTTCTAGTACTACTACTACTACTACTATTTCTACAACTACTACAAAACTACCACTATTATCATGTTAATAAATGAACACAACTGTGGCTGATCAGAACACTATGAACTCAGAATGCTCTACCTCAGGATCGGTGCAAATCATCCTTGTGAAGATTTGGGGTGGATTCTCTAAATTTGTGCATTTTGTTTTTCTTTTGAGCTACTTCAATTCTGCTTTGTTCACAGAGCATAGTACTTTCTCTGATGAAGGCACATCATGCTGGGCAGTCCTGTACCAGCGTCTCCCATGTCACACAATTGGTTCCAAAGTTCTTAAGAAATCTTGAGAGTGTCCTCGTATTGCTTCTTCTGACCACCATGTGAATACTTGCCCCATGTGAGTTCTTCATAAACTACTACTACTACTACTACTACTACTACTACTACTACTACTACTAC